>NW_028234406.1:21177264-21234764 GCF_977035675.1 Penaeus japonicus | reverse complement strand
GACAAATCTCACGATTTTGCCGCATAATTCTCCCATCTTAAAAAAATAAATAAATAAATAAATGGGAAAAAAATAAAAAATAAAAATATATCGTTATTGTCCTTATTTCTCAATTAGATTGCCAGTTCTCCTCATCAATTATATTCGAACGATTATATAAAGAACAATTTACAATTATTTGTTTTCTCAGACTAACTCATTCCACACGATATGAGGCTAGGACAAATAAACCAGTTTGCCTCACTAATACTCAGCTGTTGGGACAAATTCATCATTTCTTTGTTCAACTCGTGATTACATAAAAAAAAATTGTTGCTTAGCTTGAAAATCTCCCATACTTTAACAATACACAGTCCGGCACTAACTTATAAATTTGCCTTATCCTTTAGCCCAGAACTAACTCATCAATTTACCTTCATCATGTTCAGCCTAACTCATTTTCTTAAATAATATCCATCCTTAATCAAATTCACCCCCGGGCTAATTCATCATTTCAACCTGATAATATCAGGCCCAGAACTCATCTTGATGATATTCATCCCGGTACCAATTCATCATTTTACCAATATAATATTCAGCCCGGAACTCGCTCACAACGCTACTCTGAAAATAATCAGCCTGGGCTTGATTCGTCATTTTCATTAATAATATTCAGCCCAGGACAAATGTTATCATTTTAACTTAATAATAATATTCCGCCCAGGACAAAACTCTATCATTTTATCTTAATAATAATATTCAGCCTAAGACAAACGCTCTCATTTTATCTTAGTAATAACATTCAGCTCAAGATCATATTATCTGAATGATAACATTCAGCCCAGGACAAACTCATTATTTTATCTTAATAATATTCAGCTCAACTAATACATTTTATATTCCAATAATCATGTCTAGCCCAGGACCAACTCATCTTTTTGCCTTAATAATATTCAGCCCGGGACTAACTCATCATTTTACCTTAATAATATTCAGCCCAGGACTAACTCATCATTTGATTTAATGATATTCAGCCCGGGATTAATTCCTAATTTTACCTTAATAATATTCAGCCCAGGACTAACTCATCATTTTACTTTAATGATATTCAGCCCGGGATTAATTCCTAATTTTACCTTAATAATATTCAGCCCGGGACTAACTCATCATTATACCTTAATGATGTTCAGCCCAGGACTAATTCCTCATTTTACCCTAATAATATTCAGCCCGGGACTAATTCATCATTTTACCCTAATAATATTCAGCCCAGGATTTATTCATCATTTTACCTTAACGATCTTCAGCCCAGGACTAACTCATCATTATACCTTGATGATATTCAGCCCGGGACTAATTCCTCATTCTACCTTAATGATATTCAGCCCGGGACTAACTCATCATTTTACCTTAATAATATTCACCCCGGGACTAACTCATCATTTTACCTTAATTATATTCACCCCGGGACTAACTCATCATTTTACCATAATGTTATTCAGCCCAGGACTAACTCATCTTTTTACCTTAATGTTATTCAGCCCGGGACTAACTCATCATTTTACCTTGATAATATTCAGCCCGGGACTAACTCATCATTTTACCATAATGTTATTCAGCCCAGGACTAAGTCATCATTTTACCATAATGTTATTCAGCCCAGGAATAACTCATCATTTTACCTTAATGTTATTCAGCCCGGGATTAATTCCTCATTTTACCTTAATGATATTCAGCCCAGGACTAACTCATCATTTTACCTTAATGATATTCAGCCCGGGACTAACTCATCATTTTACCTTAATGATATTCAGCCCGGGACTAACTCATCATTTTACCTTAATGATATTCAGCCCGGGACTAATTCCTCATTTTACCTTAATGATATTCAGCCCGGGACTAACTCATCATTTTACCTTAATGATATTCAGCCCGGGACTAACTCATCATTTTACCTTAATGATATTCAGCCCAGGACTAATTCCTCATTTTACCTTAATGATTTTTAGCCCGGGATTATTTCCTCATTTTACCTTAATGATATTCACACCGGGACTAACTCATCTTTTCACCTTAATGATATTCAGCCCGGGACTAACTCATCATTTTACCTTAATGATATTCAGCCCAGGACTAATTCCTCATTTTACCTTAATGATTTTTAGCCCGGGATTATTTCCTCATTTTACCTTAATGATATTTAGCCCGGGACTAACTCATCATTTTACCTTAACGATATTCAGCCCGGGATTAATTCCTAATTTTACCTTAATGATATTGAGCCCGGGACTAATTCCTAATTTTACCTTAATGATATTCAGCCCAGGACTAATTCCTCATTTTAATGATATTCAACCGGAACTAACTCATCATTTTACATTAACGATATTCAGCCCGGGATTAATTCCTAATTTTACCTTAATGATATTGAGCCCGGGACTAACTCATCATTTTACCTTAATGATATTCAGCCCGGGATTAATTCCTGATTTTACCTTAATGACATTCAGCCCAGGACTAACTCATCCTTTTACCTTAATGATTTTCAGCCCGGAACTAACTCATCATTTTACCTTAATAATATTCAGCCCAGGACTAACTCATCATTTTACCTTAATGATATTCAGCCCGGGACTAACTCATCATTTTACCTTAATGATATTCAGCCCGGGACTAACTCATCATTTTACCTTAATGATATTCAGCCCGGGACTAATTCCTCATTTTACCTTAATAATATTCAGCCCGGGACTAACTCATCCTTTAACCTTAATGATATTCAGCCCGGGACTAACTCATCATTTTACCTAAACGATATTTAGCCCGGGACTAATTCCTCATTCTACCTTAATAATATTCAGCCCAGGACTAACTCATCATTTCACCTTAATGATATTCAGCCCAGGACTAACTCATCATTTTACCTTAATGATATTCAGCCTGGGACTAACTCATCTATTTGCCTTAATGATATTCAGCCCGGGACTAACTCATCATTTTACCTTAATGATATTCAGCCCGGGACTAACTCATCATTTTACCTTAATGATATTCAGCCTGGGACTAACTCATCTATTTGCCTTAATGATATTCAGCCCGGGACTAACTCATCAATTTACCTTAATGATATTCAGCCCGGGACTAACTCATCATTTTACTTTAATAATATTCAGCCCAGGACAAACTCATCAATTTACCTTAATGATATTCAGCCCAGGACTAATTCCTCATTTTACTTTAATAATATTCAGCCCAGGACAAACTCATCAATTTACCTTAATGATATTCAGCCCGGGACTAACTCCTCCTTTTACCTTAATGATATTCAGCCCGGGACTAACTCATCATTTTACCTTAATGATATTCAGCCCGGGACTAACTCATCAATTTACCTTAATGATATTCAGCCCGGGACTAACTCATCATTTTACCTTAATGATATTCAGCCCGGGACTAACTCATCATTTTACCTTAATAATATTCAGCCCGGGACTAACTCATCATTTTACCTTAATAATATTCAGCCCGGGACTAACTCATCATTTTACCTTAACGGTCTTCAACCCGGGACTAACTCATCATTTTACCTTAATGATATTCAACTCAGGACTAATTCCTCATTTTAATTATATTCAGCCCGGGACTAATTCCTCATTTTAATGATATTCAGCCCGGGACTAACTCATCATTTTACCTTAACGATATTCAGCCCGGGACTAACTCATCCTTTAACCTTAATGATATTCAGCCCGGGACTAACTCATCATTTTACCTTAATGATATTCAGCCCAGGACTAACTCATCATTTTACCTTAATGATATTCAGCCCAGTAGTAAATCATTTTACCTTAATGATATTCAGCCCAGTAGTAAATCATTTTACCTTAATGATATTCAGCCCAGTAGTAAATCATTTTACCTTAATGATATTCAGCCCAGTAGTAAATCATTTTACCTTAATGATATTCAGCCCAGTAGTAAATCATTTTACCTTAATGATATTCAGTCCAGTAGTAAATCATTTTACCTTAATGATATTCAGCCCAGTAGTAAATCATTTTACCTTAATGATATTCAGCCCAGTAGTAAATCATTTTACCTTAATGATATTCAGCCCAGTAGTAAATCATTTTACCTTAATGATATTCAGCCCAGTAGTAAATCATTTTACCTTAATGATATTCAGCCCAGTAGTAAATCATTTTACCTTAATGATATTCAGCCCAGAAGTAAATCATTTTACCTTAATGATATTCAGCCCAGAAGTAAATCATTTTACCTTAATGATATTCAGCCCAGAAGTAAATCATTTTACCTTAATGATATTCAGCCCAGAAGTAAATCATTTTACCTTAATGATATTCAGCCCAGAAGTAAATCATTTTACCTTAATGATATTCAGCCCAGTAGTAAATCATTTTACCTTAATGATATTCAGCCTAGTAGTAAATCATTTTACCTTAATGATATTCAGCCCAGAAGTAAATCATTTTACCTTAATGATATTCAGCCCAGAAGTAAATCATTTTACCTTAATGATATTCAGCCTAGTAGTAAATCATTTTACCTTAATGATATTCAGCCCAGAAGTAAATCATTTTACCTTAATGATATTCAGCCCAGTAGTAAATCATTTTACCTTAATGATATTCAGCCTAGTAGTAAATCATTTTACCTTAATGATATTCAGCCCAGAAGTAAATCATTTTACCTTAATGATATTCAGCCTAGTAGTAAATCATTTTACCTTAATGATATTCAGCCCAGTAGTAAATCATTTTACCTTAATGATATTCAGCCCAGTAGTAAATCATTTTACCTTAATCATATACAGCAGGGAAGTAATTCACCATATTAGCATTATGATATTCAGCCCGGAACTAACTCATCCTTTAACTTTAATGATATTCAGCCCGGGACTAACTCATCATTTTACCTTAATAATATTCAGCCCGGGACTAACTCATCATTTTACCTTAATGATATTCAGCCCGGGACTAACTCATCATTTTACCTTAATGATATTCAGCCCGGGACTAACTCATCCTTTATCCTTAATGATATTCAGCCCGGGACTAATTACTCATTTTACCTTAATGATATTCAGCCCGGGACTAACTCATCATTTTACCTTAATTATATTCAGCCCGGGACTAACTCATCCTTTATCCTTAATGATATTCAGCCCGGGACTAACTCATCATTTTACCTTAATGATATTCAACCCAGTAGTAAATCACTTTACCTTAATGATATTCAACCCAGTAGTAAATCACTTTACCTTAATGATATTCAGCCCAGTAGTAAATCATTTTACCTTAATGATATTCAGCCCAGTAGTAAATCACTTTACCTTAATGATATTCAACCCAGTAGTAAATCACTTTACCTTAATGATATTCAGCCCAGTAGTAAATCATTTTACCTCAATCATATACAGCGGGAAAATAATTCACCATATTAGCCTTAGAACTAACTCATCATTTTACCTTTAAAATATTCAGCCATTAATATTATTCCGCCCATTATGATACTGTGCCCGAGACTACTTCATCACATCACTTTAATAATAATCAGTCCAGGACTCACTAATACTTTTACTTCAGTAATATTCAGTCTGAAACGACCTCATCATTTTACCTTATTGACATTCAGCCCAAAAATAACTCATCATTTTACCTTAATGCTATTCAGTCCGGGACTAACTCATTTTACTAGTATGACTAACTCATCTTTTACCTTGATATTCAGCTTAGAATTCACTCACCATTTTACTCCAGTAACGTTTAATCTTGGACCAATTCATAATTTCACTTTCATAATAATCAGCCCGGGACAAACTCAGTTTACCATCTTAATAGTCAGCCTTGGACTATATTATCATTTTATTCTAATACTGTTCAGCCCGGAATTAAATCATCACTTTATCTTAATAATATTCAGCACAAGTCAACGTTCTTACATTAGCATTCTGTCGTTATAACTTTATCTATAATGGATTCTCAACTCATCATCATTCAACCTAGGTCAAATTCTGAACAGAACCTTTATCATTATCATTCTTATTCAACACACTACCCAGCGATCATCTTAACATAAGCATTTTTATAGAGTTCAGGTCTATTTCAGTACAAAGCCACTATCATTCTTTTTTGCCCCTATATCAAGCGATCACTTTAACCAGCTTTCTTATTCAACCAGAAATAGTTAGTCGTTCAACTATCCTCACTTATATCTAACCTTAAAATATGCGGTTATTTTAATATTACTACTCATATTTAACATGAACAATGCGGTCATTTTACTGTCATTATTTTTATTCATTTCTGAAACATGCGAGCATTTTACTATAACCTCCCATTTGTTCAACCCCCGTTTTATTTCATCTCATCACAACGCCATTTCAATTACCCAACGGCTATACCACTGTGCCATTTTCATTTATCAATATTTTTTTACCACTACACGTTTTATCAACCACCCAATTTGTTACCACTGCTTTGTTACCAAGCATTTCCTCCAAAATTTTCTTCCTTATACCGTATTTAACAACCTCTTTTTTCATTATACCATGATTATTAACTAACCTTTATCCTACTATCTTGTTAATTAACTCAACATACCCTTTATATCATCCATAACCTTTCATCATAATAACATTTTTGCGACCCAATCTTTTCATTATATTCGTTTTACTAACCAGCCATTTTATCATCTCATTTTATCAACCAACTTTTCATTATTTGACTATCTTTAATAACTGATATATCCATCTTTATAATATTCGCCAACCAAAATGTTCATTATATATATATATATATATATTTCTTCATAAATCGACACATCCACCACATATGAGTTTTTATCCCAGAAACTTTCAATATTCCATTAATACCAAATCTTTATGCTATACCTTTTTCAGCAACCATTATTTTCAATGTACAAGATTTTTACCACCATTACATTGCTTTATACAATTGTAATACACTAATCTTCAATCATTCTTTCACTGCTGATCCTTTCCATCATCATGCAATTTTTCTCAAACAGACGCTTCATTGCAATATATTTATAAAGTTTTCATAATGTTACCATTTTATTAACCGATATTTCAACTGAATCTTTCCATTTTTTAGTTATTGTACCATTGAGACCTTTCTTAATGCTAACATTTTTATTAACCGAACCTTTCATAGTAGAATCATTATATCAACCACACTTTTCATAATGACACCAATGTTCGTCAACCAATTTTTCATATATAAAATATGTTGTCAACCAAAACTTTTCATAATCATATAAAAAAAACTTATTTTTAGAAATGCAATTATCTGTATCAAATAAATATTACATTGGACCATTATTTTATCAACCAAATTGTTCATTATGCTACCAGTTTTTATCAACCAAACTTTCAAAATGCTACCATTTTTACCACCAAAAAATATAAACATAATGCTACCATATTTATCAACCAAAATTTTCATAATACTACCATCTAATAAAACTTCATAATGTAACCATTTTCATCAACCAAAATTTGTATAAGGATACCATTTATATCAACCAAACCTTTCATAATGTTACCTTTTATCAACCAAATTTTCCATGACACTGCCATTTCATTAGCTAAACCTTTCATAATGCTACCGGTTTTATCATCCTAGCTTTACATGACATTACCATTTATGTCAACCAACCCGTTCATAGTACCATCACTTAACAACCATACTTCTCATAGTATCTACCAAAACTTTCATAATGCTACCATTTTCATCACCACCTTAACCTTTCATAATGTTATATGCCTCAAACTTTTCATAATTATACTTTTCTTATTAACCAAACCTTTCATTCTTGTCACCGAGTCCTTTCACAGTGTTATTATCTTTATCAATCTTTCTTTCGGTCATGAACCTTTATTCATCAACCTCTTTTGTTCCTTTGTTAATAATTTCAATTCATTTTCACACATTCTTGTATCAACCAACCTCTTCAGCTTGCCATTTTCTATAAACCAAGTTTTTCTTTATAACAGTTTTGTTCATATATCCTTTTTCACCAGATTGCCATCTTTATCAAATATCTCTCAACCCATCTTGTTTCGTCATTCCCTTTCTGTCATTTGTCAACCAGTCATTCTATCAATATGTCACTATTGATTTCTCTCTATCTACCTTCCGTACCAATTACCGTTTTCCTTATTGCATTACAGTTCCTCATTCTAAACGTCTTGTGGCTCTTCGTTCTACTCTCTGTACCTTGTTTTAAACTAAACATACTGTTTGTTTTTGTTTTTGCTTTTTATCCAAATACACTCATGCATTCATATATCCGTGCATACATTCATTTTTTTCCTATCGCTAACCTCCATCATTCTATTATTTAATCTTCCTCGTGACTTTATCACTCTACTTTCTCTCTTGCTTTCTCATTGCCTCTTGTAACTGCATCATTCTATGCTTAATGTCGTTTTATAATTCTATCTTTGTTTCATTTGTGATTTTTTGTCAATAATTATTATAAAAAGAATAACGTAAATAATAATGATAATGATAATGATAATGATAACAATAATAATAATATAATGATAATGATAACAATAATAATAATGATAATAATAATTGTAATAATAATAAAAAAAATATGTTAACGATGATTGATAATTTATAAAGATAACGATAACGACAATTAAAATAATGATAATAATAGTAATGATTATAATAATGATAATAATAACAATAATGAAAATTATAATATGTATAATCGTTATTATAGTCATAATAATAATGATAACATTCATGATGACAAAGATAATAAACAAGAACAATAGTAATAGCAGTAATTAACAATAACAACAATCCACACCGATAACAATGCAATTATAATGATAATAAGAAGAGGAACGAGGATGATATAATAGTAACAATAATGATAATATTTCATTAATATTGATAATAATAATAATAATATTAATAAAAATAGTAATAATAATGATAAAAATGATAATTGCAGTAGTAGTAGTAGTAGTAATCTTAATCATACTCATACTAATTATTATAGTCGTAGTCATAATTCTGTTAATGATAATATTGATCATAATAATAAGAATAAGAATTATATTGATAATAGTAACGATGATAATAATAATAGTAATGGTAATGATAACAAAACATCAAGAACAACAATAATAATAACAATTGTAATAATAACAGTAATGATAATAACAAAGTTAATGATAATGATAATCAACAACAATAATAGCAATAGTAGTAGAAATAATAATGAAAATTATCGTAATAATAATGATAATGATAATTATATTGATAATATCACCATAGCCAGTAATGACATTAATTAATGTAATTTCATAGTATTAATATTCCTCTCATTCCTTTTCATCATGACACTCTCCATCATTTAAAATCATTCTAAATATTGTATATAGAAAATAAATGCCATTAATTTCCATTCCATTTCTGTTTTCTCTTTCTCTTTCTCTCTCTCTCTCTCTCTCTCTCTCTCTCTCTCTCTCTCTCTCTCTCTCTCTCTCTCTCTCTCTCTCTCTCTCTCTCTCTCTCTCTCTCTCTCTCTCTCTCTCTCATTACTCTTCGCAAACATTTTTACAAAAGATCCCAAAATAACATATCCAAAAATTCAATGTTCTTTTTCGAAGTAATCCAAAAATTCAATGTTCTTTTTCGAAGTATTATCCAGACCTTTTTTCCATATACCCTCTACTTAATTATGCAATACACCTTTCCCAATTGCTGCACCCGAAAATGTACCCTGAATTTGCTGCCCAATGTGTTATACCTTTTTACCCGAAATTCAACCTTAAGCGACACTGTATAGCATTATCTCCCGCCTAACGCATATGTATTCATTACCATTGTTATAAATACGAGTTAGCCCGACCACTCTGCTGTGGAATTATGGTTTATCTTCTCTTACTTTCTCTCTTTCTCTTTCTCTTTATCTTTCTCTTTGTCGTTCTCTTTCTTTCTTTCTCTCTCTCTCTCTTTCTCTCTCTCTTTCTCCTTTTCTCTCTCTTTCTCCTTTTTTTTCTCTCTCTCTTCTTCTCTCTCTGTCTCTCTCCTTCTCTCTCTCTCTCTCTCTCTCTCTCTCTCTCTCTCTCTCTCTCTCTCTCTCTCTCTCTCTCTCTCTCTCTCTCTCTCTCTCTCTCTCTCTCTCTCTCTCTCTCTCTTACTCTTTCTTTCTTACATCATCACCGTAAATGTTATTACCATTCAGCCATTGACACGATCATCTTCACCTTCTTCTCTTTCAACAAGAGATCTACAATTATCTATCTATCTATACATATAATCATATATATATATATATACATATATATATATATATATATATACATGTACATGTATATATATATATATATATATATATATATATATATATACTACCATTCATAATCTTTCACTGAAATATCATCATCGCTTTCGCTTTAACATCAGATCTTCCTAGTCCCTTTTCATCATTATAATTCGCATAGGATTACCATGCTACCGGACCGTCATGAGTTTGTTAATTAGAGCTTGCAAAAGTTCATGCGATAAGTTATCAAATACTTTGTCGGAAAAAAAAGGTGAAATGTGTTTGAGAAAAGAGTGTATTTAAATGAAGAAACATGGACTCTAATATCAAGCATGACTGATAGAAACATAAATAGATAGATGGATAAACATAAAGATAAATAGATAACCAGACAAATAGATAGATGAATAGATAGATAAAAAGACAGCTAAACAGACAGACAGACAGATAGATAAATAAATACACAGATAAATAGATACTCCGATATATAGATATAGAGAGGCTCAAAGATTCGCATATAGACACGCGTAGATAAATAGTTGGATAGACAAAGGATTGGATAATCAGGCAGAAATACAAACGGTCAGAGACACAGACAAGTAGATAGAGACCGATAAGGATAAACATAAGATTCAAACTACTGATAAATTGATAGATAGAGAGCAGAGAGATAAGAGTGGACATATAAACAAATTGACAGACAGATAGACATAAATATTCAATCATATTTTCTTTTAATCCTACGTTCATTGCAACGAATGGCGTCAGTATTCTTTATCCGACGCAAAGTTACTCATACCTGTTTATTGGTTTAGAATTTTCTTTTTGTTCATTTTACACATTGTTCAAAGACATATGAGACATAAACGAATATACAAATGAATAAATAAATCCATTAATCCAATATTCTCATTATTCAAAATGTCCCATTGTTCTTTCACATCCCAACCCACACTGTTAAAAATGTCATCTTGATTATTAAACCTTCTGAATATGCTATCCTTATTTTGAATGGACTATGACTGTTACATGATAAACGTATTCACCTGAATTCATGATCTCATTCCATATTATTGTTCACGTTTCTTTTTTATGAATGTTTTTGACCTTTTGCATTTAGGGATTAAGGCTTGAAATTCACACTACCGAGCTCTTTTTTTGGGGGGAAAGGGGGTCGGTTCTTATATACGTCAATTTTCACTAAGTTTTAAGGATCAAAGAGACTAGCATTTGTTCTCTTTTTAGACACTAGTTCTATTCCTCTTATTTATATATTACTCATCATTCTTTCGTATTTTTCTTAATCTGTTTTACTTTACCGAGGGAATATTCGTGTTTTCTTTAGTAAATTAAATATTGCTCTATCTGTAGTACTTCATATTTTCTCCTTCTTTACTTTCTCTGTGTTTTGCACTTTCATGGTTACGTATCTTCTGAAAAAAAATATCAACATGTAATATTATCTTCTATCTGTTTGGAATTTTCGTGGCTTCACCCTAACATATTTCTTAATTTATATTTCTTTATCTTGTTTAATCTCATGGTCTAATACTTGATGGCAAAATTGTCTAATATATTATATCGTTTCACCTTTACATCAATAAATATTATCCGATGTATAATTTTCTTTCATATAATATCACTCATTTTCGTTCTATTAGTTAAACTTCTTTTACCATATTATTACCATTACTTGCATTCAATATCTTTCCCGTAAATAAATACTGCTGGTAAATAAATACTTGCAGTGGTAATGCACAAATTCGACATGAAATAACAATTATTTTTCATTCTCTCATGATTTCTCTATTTTTCACTCACCTTCTTTCTTTCTTTCTTTCTTTCACTTTTAACACTTTTTGCACCACTCCCTTTTTCAAAATGTCGCTCGTAAAAAAATATATATTTTTACCATTTTTTCTCTCTTATAATGTTATCCATTTATTCTTCTTATCAAGCTTTTCTGTTTTTTGTTCTTAGATTAACTTTATCTTTTAACACTGATAATCATAACACTCATTCGCAATTAATTATTTTCTTGGATGTTCATGAAAAATGATAACCTTTTCTTTCGGTGTTACACAATCGACAAGCAATACGTTTTTTTTCCAAAGTTCGAATCAATTTTTCGTAATCATATGATCGTGACTTCCCTTTGACACTTACAATATAATGACATTCATTAAACTTCATAATTTCTAGTTACATGATCTCCAATGTTGAAAAAAAAGGATGTCATTATTTTTTGACTAACCAATTTAAATATATATATTCCAAGCGATTATCTAATATTTTTGGATATTCTGTTTCCCCCCCAATTCCCAAATCATATTTTCGTAATTTCATAATCATGGCTTTTCTCTGCTACGTGCAAAATAGGGTTATCCATTCATTAATATAATCATCACCCCCATAATAGTATTTGCAGTTTAATCACATTACCTTGTCTAGGGTTTAGAGAGCAGATCCTCATCTTTATTTCATTATAATCCAATTCACACGAGTTTATCCGCGTTATTTCCATACATTTTTTCGTAATCTTTTTTATTATTGATATGACACTGACAAACACATACGGTTTTGTTTAATATTTATTTGGATATCCTCATTATTCCTATAAATTACCGTTTTATTACCATTCACACTTTTCCGTTTCTGTTTTTGCTAATTACCCCCCTACCCCCCTCCCCCCCACACACACATACACTTTCCGCTATTCTAGATAAGAAATATATAAACGTCACTAATGAAAGGAGGAAGAAGTAAAAGAGGATGAATGAAGAGGAATGTGCGAAGGAGGAGGAGGAGGGGAAGCTGAAAGAGGAAGAGGAGGAGGAGAAGGTGAAGGATAAGAAGGAGGGAAAGGAGGAGGAGGAATAGAAGAAAGAAGAAGAGGAGGAGAAGAAGAAGGAGAAGAAGAAGGAAAAGGAGAAGACAAAGAAGAAGAATAGGAAGCAAGACGGGGTGGAGACAGAGGAGGAGTAGAAGAAAGAAGAAGAGGAGGAGGAGAAGGAAAAGAAGAAGGAAAAGAGAAAGAGAAAGAAGGAGAAGGAGAAGACAAAGAAGAAGAATAGGAAGAAGGACGGGGTGGAGACAGAGGAGGAGGAGTAGAAGAAAGAAGAAGAGGAGGAGGAGAAGGAAAAGAAGAAGGAAAAGGAGAAGACGAAGAAGAAGAATAGGAAGAAGGGCGGGGTAGAGATAGAGGTGGAGGAGGAGGAGGAGGAGGAGGAGGAGGAAGAGGAAGAGGGGGGGGAGAAAAGGAGAAGGATTAGGAGAAGAGAATGGAAAGGAAGAGAAGAAGGAGGAGGTGGGAAAAGGGGGGGGGGGAGGAGGAAGAGGAGAAGAAGAAGAAAGAGGAGGAGCAGAAGAAGAAGAAGGAGGAGGTAAAAAAAAAAAAGGAGAAGAAGAATCATTAGGAGAAGGAGGAGGAGCAGTAAAAAAGGAGAAGAATCATAAGGAGGAGGTAAAAGAAGAAGATGAAGAAGGAAGAAGAGGAGGAGGAAGGAGAGGAGGAGGAGTAAAAAGGGAGAAGAAGAATCATAAGGAGGACGAGGAGGAGGTAAAAGAAGAAGATGAAGAAGGAAGAGGAGAAGGAGGAAGGAGAGGAGGAGGAGTAAAAAAGGAGATGAAGAATCATAAGGAGGAGGAGGAGGAGGTAAAATAATAATAAGAAGAAGGAAGAGGAGAAGGAGGAGAAGGAGGAGGAAGGGGAGGAGGAGGAGGAGGAGGAGGAGTAAAAAAAGGAGAAGAATCATAAGGAGGAGGAGGAGGAGGTAAAATAAGAAGAAGAAGAAGGAAGAGGAGAAGGAAGAGGAAGGGAAGGGGGAGGAGAAAAATAATCATAAGGAGGATGAGGAGGAGTAAAAAAGGAGAAGAAGAAGAATAAGGAGGGGAGGAGGAGGAGTAAAATAGAGAAGAAGAATCATAAGGAGGGGAGGAGGAGGAGTAAAATAGAGAAGAAGAATCATAAGGAGGGGAGGAGGAGGAGTAAAATAGAGAAGAAGAATCATAAGGAGGGGAGGAGGAGGAGTAAAAAAGGAGAAGAAGAATCATAAGGAGGAGGAGGAGGAGGAGTAAAAAAGGAGAAGAAGAATCATAAGGAGAAGAAGAGAAAAGAAGAAGAAGAAGAAAGTAGAAGAAGAGGAAAGAAGAAGAAAAGGGGGGAAAGGAGATGAAAGATTAAGGAGTAGCGGAACTAGCACGTTTTTTTTTTTTTTTTTTTTTCTACATATCATGCAATTCATACTTGACTGCTCTACCTTTCGCACCAACTTTCATTCACTTATGTTTCATGTTATTCAAACCAAATCATCACTCACACGATTCGTTTCTTCAGCATGACTTGTCATTTCTCAAAGTTCTTCGTACACTACTTTAACAAGGCATTATTATTCGTTATAGCCTTTGTTCCTCTTGACATGGGATATTTTCTGTACCATTTCACTGTTTTAGATTTCATATCACTGTATCCAGAGAACCATTTTTTATTCTATTACACTCGAGGCACCACGCCTACCTATCATTTTTTTTTTTCTTTTTTTCTTTTTCTTTTTCTTTTTTGACTCGTACGTAACTTCCATCACGATGACTATTACTCGGGGTATGTTTATCTTTAACTTATCTGTGATAATCTCTTGCCTTGAGTCATATCTATTATACCAGTTAATGTTCTACTTTTCGTACCAATCTCCACTGGGCATTAACAGTTCGTTTGTTTGTCTGTCTACCCCGAAAGTCATGCTGTACGTTTAATGTTACGATATCTATTACGTGTTTATTACAGCCATCGGACCATCATTTATAATTTTCTTCTGACACTCATCTCACTAAGCTGTAACACCTTCCATGACTTCCTGGCCATTTGATCATGTCTGCCTTGTCATACCACTCGACTCGTAGCGTCTCCCTCTTTGTTGTACTTTCTCGGTCAGTTTTCCAAGGGGACTGATAATCATATTCATTGTATACGTATTATACATTTTCTCTTTTCATGTTTTGTAATTACCTGCCAAGATTCTGTCGATTTGTCTTATACCAATTAACTAATATCATTTCACCTTACATATCATACCTGGGACTACCCGGAGGATATCTCATAATATTCGTTATATTACATCTTGTATAACTTTCATTGATCTACGTATAACTTAATCGAATCTACCCGTATCTATGAATCAACAAAGAATATAAAGCTCGTTTCGACGACATAATCTACCATTCACATCTGCCATTCTTCAATATTTCAACTTACTCAACTTTAGAAGTTATGTTTAACTTTCATTTTTTTCTTATAAACTACCCAGAAAATCACACCTCCGTTGATGTGACTTTCAACTGACTCACCCAATATGACTCATAACTTATCATAATATATAGTTATTACAATATTATGGTATTTTTCATACCACTTTACCCGAGTATTATTCACTTCTCTGTCATTCCTCACCTTCTTACATTACCATATTTACGATGTCAGTCCCCCCTTTATGTTCTACCTTTCTTCTATTCAATTTTCGTGACATTCTACCCGACAAAGTTACTAAGTCCAGTCATGCCTTTCACTCCCCTGCTATTTCTATTATATTACTCAGAGTATCGGTTATACTTTTCCATGAATTATTATTTCGTCTCAGTTAACACATCATGTAATTTTATATTGTGACGTTTTACCCTAGATATGCGATATTCAATTCAACTTTTTTCGCATCTCTACCCGAGACATCATATACACATTTTAGCTTCAGCCTCAATTCATTCATGTCTTTCTATCCATTTCACATTCATTTCCATAGCATGCATACTTTTCTGTATTTCTCTTTGTATCATTCGTACTTTTTTCATTATTCGATCTTGCACTTAAGTATTAAATGCTGATATGTTCTACCCAGACACCCTTCAGACCTTTAATGTCAACTAATATTTGAGTGTTATTGGTCTATTTTTCATTTTCTTCTTCCCGGGTTACCATTCATACCTTTTAAGTGACTTATTATTTGTATTGGTCTACCTTGATCACTGTATTACGATTTTGCTTTGTCAGCATTGAATCTGTACCTTTCATTGTTATTACTTATACTTATAAATTATCTATCGTTACTTACAATTCATGCCGCTAACATTTTACCATTCACATTTACTTCCTGTCTTCGCGATGCCATCCATCACTAGATTTGTACCACTTTTCAATTTAAAAGCTGCTTTGAACTTTTACCTTACACTTTTACCTTTCCTTTCCCTAATTACAGGATATTGTTCATGCCTTTCTTATCAAAGCTCAGCCATGCTAAAAAAAATAAAATAAAAAAAGGTAACAGACAAAAATTGTTCTTCGCATTACTTCTGCTCATTGGCGTGCCTTATATATGATAAAATGTACACATAATATCATTCATGTCTTGTGTAAATAAACTTTCGTCCTTAATCCCCCCATTATTTCACATAGCTTCTGTAGATATATCATTTCACCTTAATATACGCAGGATTCTTTATATCTTTCTAAGATAAATTTTCCGTGTCAGTTCATCCAGAAATACACCTTTTGCCAAAACGTTTTGCTTCAATTTACCAAATACATCGTTGGAAAGCCTTGCACCTTAATCTACCAAAGCTATCACGTATATCTTTCGGATTTAAACCTTTCATCTTAGTCTACTCAAAAGAGCATTCTTAGGTTAATTTTTCTATTCATATATCAAGTTGATAATCCTTTCATCCTTTCACCTTAATATATCAAGACGTACACCTTTAACTTTAATGCACGCAGAATATCATACTAAGTTCGCGTAGATAAACCTCCCACCTTAATCTACTCAGGCATATATGTTTTACCATGATATACCTTGAATATCACTAATATCCTCCCCGGATAATTGTATCACCTTAATTCAACCAGCCATTCATTTTTACCTTACTTTATGCAAGATAGTATTCGACCCATTCATTCTTCTACCGTCTACTGTATATCATTCTCTCTCATGCTGCTTCATTCTTTAAACTTTCACAGTACTTAGTTGTGTCTTTATTCACGGGATTTCTCTCGATATTCAACCGTGAATGTTATTCATATCAACAATTTCTGTATTTTTTCCATTATACTCAAACCAAGCTGTCAGTCTTAACTTTCATTATCATCTTTCACCATGTTTTTTTTCAATTTTTCGCTTTAATTCGTATCATTTTACACATTTCAATCTTAAGTTGTTGCTTTTCACGCTCAAAATGCCATGTGTACGTTTTACTGGTTTACCTTTCTCAATACTTTACCCAGCAAGTAATTCACACCTTGTTTTACTGCCCGGAAACATACTGTGTACTGTGTGAATTACGTTTCCCTTCAGGAAATCATTCTTCTTTTCACTATTCTTCTTTCCATATCAATCTACGCCCCGATGTTATAACTACTTTGGTGTTAACTTGCCCGGGGCCTCACCTGTATCTTTCAAAATTCTTTCTTTCACATTTATCTATCTCGGTTGTTACCGTGTTCTACCTTCTATACAGATTAACCCGGGATAATACTTTTAACTCTCGATGTTCTACGTGTTATGTTAATCTACCTAGGTTGTTAATTCCCTTAACATACCTTATTCATTATTGTACTTTTCACACAAGTATTTAATTCTCTTCTTATAACTAACTTTGTTTACCTTTCCACTTTAGTCTTCTTGGGACATCCCTGTTCTATCCTATCGTGTTTCTTTTTTCCCGTTCATATCAATCTACCCGGGATATCACTCTTAACTTTTATTGTTCAATCCAGGGCGTAACTTATGAGGGAGGAATTGTCATTCAAACTTTTCACTATACATCCAAGGTGTCATTCATAAATTCCTTGTTTCTCTCTTTCTCTCTCTCTCTCTCTCTCTCTCTCTCTCTCTCTCTCTCTCTCTCTCTCTCTCTCTCTCTCTCTCTCTCTCTCTCTCTCTCTCTCTCTCTCTCTCTTCATATATCTTATGAACTCCCCATGCCTTAATCACTCCCTAGAATTTCTTCTCACAGAACCGTCATGTGAAATAAACACTTCCTCCTTAAAATGTTATAATGTTAGGTGTTATTCGGAATTCGGAACCCTTATTGAATTGCTCCCCACATCCCGACCATGTCATCATGTATGTTTCCACCCGAGGGCTTATTGGAACCTTTCATATTTTTTTACGTGATTATCAAATACAATATATGCTTGCTTTACCATTATTCTTTCCCACTTTAAACATGCTAGCATTATCAACAAGCACTTCGAGGCTGACCTCTTCCATTCTCAGTATTACATGCCTGTACCAGTTTACCTTTTATGATATTTTTCGTGTTCTTTGTATTGATATTACTCTTACTTTAGTACTATTCATACCTTTCGCTTTCTCTCTCATTTTATACCTTTCTTTACCACTGTGGCGTTGTTAATGGTTTAATTTCTTTACCTCATTTGTCTTTAATACCTTTCATTTTCACGTTTTCTCCTCTGTAATACTCTATCATGGAATCGTTCAGACATTTTCAACCAAAACGTCTCTCATACTTTTCATTTATACCTTTGATTTGACAAATCAAAAGTCCAATAATACTTTAGCCCAACACCTTTTTACCCTTTCTTTCTACCAAAGGTCATTCACATCTCCCGTGCTTTTTTTTTCTTTCTTTCTTTCTTTCTTTCTTGCTTTTTTTTTCTTTCTTTCTTTCTTTCTTTCTTGCTTTTTTTTCTTTCTTTCTTTCTCTCTTTCTTTCTTTCTTTCTCTCTTTTTCCACGAGAGTCATTCGGAACTTTCATTCTCTACTCTGAGTATCATTCTAATTGATCATTTCTTCCCTTTCTATTATTCTACACGGGGAATCATTCATAATATTGCATCATATTACCCGGGTTGTTACCTCTCACGAACTGTTTCTTACGTTTAATTATCTACCTTTTGTAATAGTCTACCTAAGATATCGTTCATTACATCTTACCCGGAATTCAACTTCCGTATTATTCTACCCATTCCATTCATACTTTAAGGGTGCCGTTCATAACATAAATTTTTCCCTTTATATGATTCCTTTTGTGTTACGCTATCATTTAGTAATACTCTTCATTACTTATGCAAGGGTATCATTCAAATCTTCCACGTTTGCCTTTCCTTGTTACTTGTACCATTTGTATTACTTTATTCTGGGAGTCATTCATACATTTTTTTATTTGTTCTAGAAACTTCTCATTTGAATCACCCCGACTATGATGTTACTAAAACCTTTCATATTTACATTTTTAATATTCAACCGAAGTTCCCATTCGTACCTTTTACTTCTTCCCCTTGCACGTTGCTTAACACTTCGTCTCTAGTATTTATTCATATCCATTTTCCAGCTTTTTAAATTCTCTACACATGGCGCACCTACGCCTTCAGTTGTTGCCATTTCGTGTTACTTTACCCAGTGACAGTTACACACAGAACCTTTTTCTTTGTATCAGTTAACCTGATGTCATTCACACTAAACCACTTGCGTCTTTTACCCAGGATGTCATACACCAGTCGTATATACTTTTCATTATCATTCATATCTTATTTAGTTTTCTATTGCAATTTCTCTGGGGCGCATTCCCTGGTTTTATTCAATGATTTACTCTTACTTTATCTTAAACTTCCTTTCTCTACCACTCAACCCACTTTGCCATTCATAACTTTCATATTAACTTCTCCTCAAATATCATTCATTTTTACTGATAGTCATTTTATCTTTTACTTTTCCCATTTTCCTTTTTTTCCTTATTCAAACCTTCGTGTAACCGTTTATTTCTATCTTTTGAAATAGTTAAGCCAGATCGTCATCCATACCTCACTCTACCCAGGAACTGTTACTTTATCTTAAGAATACCGTTAATTTTGTACTTTTTATATTACTCTCCGCTAGGTGTTACCCATACTTATCACTCCTGTCCTTTCTTTTAATCTAACCCTTTCATTTCAACCATACGTTTGACTCCATCTAAAGTATCAACCATACCATTCATATCTCTTATAATACTCTGCCCAGGGCGTCCCTTCATCTTTCACTTTAACCATACGTAAGACTCTGCCCATGGTATAACTCAAATCGTTCATATTTTACCCATTCACCAGTAATCTGCTTAATTTAAGATATCAGTTATATCTTTCAAATGTACCTTCTCTGTAACACTATTCCGGGTGTCATTCATACCTTTCAAATCTTTATTTTTATTATTACTCTACCCTGGGTGTCATCCATACCTTTCAAATCTTTCTTTTTTATCACTTTACCCTGGGTGTCATCCATACCTTTCAAATCAACCTTTATTGTTACTCTGCCCTGGGTGACATCCATACTATACAAATATTGTTACCTTACCCAGGGCGTCATCTATACCATATAGCTATTGTTACCTTACCCAGGGTATTATACACGTCTTTCAAATCTAGTTCCACTACTATCATCTGTATAATTCTGTTCATGTATTTCGTACCTTACTCAATTCCCTTGATATTCTCTACCCATGGTATCTCTCAAATCTAAAAAAAAAATACCACTCTGTCCAGCATCTTTGTATAATTCTACCCCGGGGTATAATTCATTCCGATTCATATTAAACCTGCTATTTAATTCAACCCTTGTAATTCTACCACATATTCGAGTTTCTCTAAGGTGTCAGTCATACCATTTGAATCGACGTTTTTTAATACTCTACCCACGGTATCACTTTAATCTTTCACTTTTACCTAATATAAAACTCTACCTTTCATATTTTAACCGTTTTTCTTAATCTTTATTTTTTGTTTCTCTACCCAGGGTGTTATCTACACTTTTCCAATACCTATTCTTTATGCTGCACAGGGTGTCATCCATACTAAAAAAAAATATTTTTCATAACCCAGGGTGTCACCCATATCTTTTTATTCTTTCCTCGTTGTTACTCTAACCTGGGTGTTCTCCACACTTTTCTTCTTACTCTACCCGGGGTGTCATCCATATCTTTCAAATCTACCTTTCTCTTACTCTACCCGGGATGTCACCCATATCTTTCAGATCTACCTTTCTTTTTACTCTACCCGGGGTGTCATCCATATCTTTCAGATCTACCTTTCTTTTTACTCTACCCGGGGTGTCACCCATATCTTTCAGATCTACCTTTCTTTTTACTCTACCCGGGGTGTCATCCATATCTTTCAGATCTACCTTTCTTTTTACTCTACCCGGGGTGTCACCCATATCTTTCAAATCTACCTTTCTTCTTACTCTACCCAGGGTGTCATCCATATCTTTCAAATCTACTTTTCTTCTTACTCTACCCGGGGTGTCATCCATATCTTTCAAATCTACTTTTCTTCTTACTCTACCCGGGATGTCACCCATATCTTTCAGATCTACCTTTCTATTTACTCTACCCGAGTTATCCATATCTTTCAAATATACCTTTCTTTTTACTCTACCCGGGGTGTCATCCATATCTTTCAGATCTACCTTTCTTTTTACTCTACCCGGGGTGTCATCCATATATTTCAGATCTACCTTTCTTTTTACTCTACCCGGGGTGTCATCCATATCTTTCAAATCTACTTTTCTTTTTACTCTACCCGGGGTGTCATCCATGTCTTTCAAATCTACCTTTCTTTTTACTCTACCCGGGGTGTCATCCATGTCTTTCAAATCTACCTTTCTTCTTACTCTACCCAGGGTGTCATCCATATCTTTCAAATCTACTTTTCTTCTTACTCTACCCAGGGTGTCATCCATATCTTTCAGATCTACCTTTCTTTTTACTCTACCCGGGGTATCATCCATATCTTTCAAATCTACCTTTCTTCTTACTCTACCCGGGGTGTCATCCATATCTTTCAAATCTACCTTTCTTTTTACTCTACCCGGGGTGTCATCCATATCTTTCAAATCTACCTTTCTTTTTACTCTACCCGGGGTATCATCCATATCTTTCATATCTACCTTTCTTTTTACTCTACCCGGAATGTCATCCATATCTTATAAATTTACCTTTCTTTTTACTCTACCCGGGGTATCATCCATATCTTTCAAATCTACCTTTCTTCTTACTCTACCCAGGGTGTCATCCATATCTTTCAAATCTACCTTTCTTCTTACTCTACCCAGGGTGTCATCCATATCTTACAAATCTACCTTTCTTCTTACTCTACCCAGGGTGTCATCCATATCTTTCAAATCTACCTTTCTTCTTACTCTACCCAGGGTGTCATCCATATCTTTCAAATCTACCTTTCTTCTTACTCTACCCAGGGTGTCATCCATATCTTTCAAATCTACCTTTCTTGTTACTTAACCCTGAGCGTCATCCATACTTTCCAAATCTACCTTTCTTCTTACTCTACCCAGGGTGTCATCCATATCTTTCAAATCTACCTTTCTTCTTACTCTACCCAGGGTGTCATCCATATCTTTCAAATCTACCTTTCTTCTTACTCTACCCGGGGTGTCATCCATATCTTTCAAATATTTTTTGTTACTCTTCCTTTCATATTTACCATTTTTGTTACTTTACCCTGGATGTCATCCACTTATTTCATATTTACCTTTCTTCTTACTCTACCCAGGGTGTCATCCATACCTTTTAAATATGTATTTTTTGTTCCTCTACCCAGGGTGTTATCCATACCATCTTTTTTTTTATACTCTACTCTGGGTATCTTCCATACCCTTCAGATCTACCATTTTAGTGGATCCACACCTTTCAAATATATATTTTTTTGTTACTCTAATCAGGGTGTCGTCCATACCTGTAAAATTTACCTTTTTTGTACTCTACCCAAGGAGTCATCCATAGCTTTCAAATATATTTTTTTATTACTCTACCCAAGGAATCATCCATTACTTTCATCTTTCTATTACCATCTGTATTATTTTACTTGTTTCCCTTGATATTTTCTACCTAGGGCATGATCTCTACCTAGGGTGTCATTCATACCAATAAAATATACAATTTCAACTACACTGTCCAGTGTGCTTGAATAACTCTACCCATCGTATAATTCAGACTTTTTATATTTTACTTTTTCATACAACCAATTCATTTCTACCATATATTTGACACTAAGATGTTAGTCATAGCATTAGAATCGACCTTTTCTCTACCCAGGACGTCACGGTTGTCTCTCACTTTTACTGTTTTTAAAACTCCAGGGTGTCATCCATACATTTCAAATCTACATTTTTTTTCTCTCTCTACCCTAGGTATCATCCATCACCTTCAACACTATTTTTTTTTTGTTACTCTACCCAAGGTGTCATCCACTCCTTTTCTTTTTCTTTGTTACTTTTTCTCTTTTGTTATTCTACCCAGGGTGTTGTGCAAATCTTTCAAATATACATTTTATACTACTCTGACGAGCCTTTTTTTTCATATTTTACCTGCATTCATTATTTAACCCTTACATTTCTACCATATACCATATATTTGACCCTTACATTTCTACCATATATTTGACACTATCTTAGGTGTCAGTCATAGCATTGGAATCGACGTTTTTATACTCTACCAAGGGCGTCACTTAATCTTCCAGTTTTGCCTTTTGTAAATCTCTTCATATTTTAGCTATTTTCTCTTAAACTCTTCAACCCAGGGTGGTATCTATATCTCTAAAATATTTTTTTTACTTTACCCAGAGAGTCACTTAACCATTAACTTTTACCTTTTGTTAAACTCTGCCCGGGGTATAACTCCAAGCTTTCATATCTTTGTCATTACCTCTTATTTCATTAACCTAGGGTGTCATCCACGCCTTTCATATCTTTATTTTATTTATTTTCTACCCTAAGTGTCATCCATATCTTTCAAATCTATCTTTTTTGTTACTCTACCCTGGGTGTCATCCATACCTTTCAATTATGCCTTTCTTATTACTCCACCCAGGGTGTCATCCATATACCGTTCAAATATTTCTTTCGTGTTACTCTACTCACTTTCAATGTTGCGCAGAGTATAACTCAATCCTTTCATATTTTAGCCATCCACTCTTAAGTATTCAACCTAGAGTTTCATCCCTACCTTTCAGATATATCTTTCATATTACTCTACCCAGGGTGACATCCATACATTTCAATGTTAATATTTTTGTTACTCTACCCAGAATGTCATTAATACCTTTCAAACCTTTTTTTGTTCGTTACTCTATCCTGGATGTCATCCATTCCTTCCAAATCTAACTTTCTTGTTACTCTACCCAGGGTGTCATATCTTTAAAACCTTTCTTTTTTGTTATTCTAACCAGGGTGTAATTCATACTTTTCAAACCTTTCATTTTTGTTACTTTACCTTTTTTTATCATCCATACCTTTCCAATTCTACTTTTCTTACTCTTCCCAGGTCGTCATCCAAGTTGATTGCTTTCACCGTTTATTAATACCATCTGTATGATTATATGATATATTTCATATTTTCCACTGATCTTCTTTACCCAGGGTATGATCTCTACCCAGGGTGTCATTCCTACCAGTAAAGTCTACCTTTTGTATTACTCTGCCCACGGTGTTATTCGTATCTTTCAAATCTACATTTTCACAACTCTGGCTAGCGTGTTTGAATATCTTAGAATATCTTTTCCCAGGGTATCATCCGTACCTTTTAAATCTTTATATTTCGCTACTTTACCCTGGGTGTCATCCATACCATTCAAATATTCTTTTCTACCCAGGGTGACATCCTTACCTTTCAAATCTACTTTTCTTGTTACTCTACCCAAACCTTATTTTTTTATTACACTGACCAACGTTTTTGTTTTCTTTTTAATAAATCATACCTTTCATATTTCAGTCATATCTTTTGTAAAATTTTGCCCAGGGTATAACTCAAACCTTTCATATTCTAGCCATTCTTTCTAAATCTATTCAACCAAGGGCATCATCCATATCTTTCAAATCTTTCTTTTTTGTTACTCTACCCAGGGTGTCATCCATACCTGCCAAATCTACCTTTATTATTACTCTATCCAAGGTGTCACCCATACCTTTCAAATATTTATTTTTTGTTATTCTACCCTGGATGTCATCCTTGCCTTTCAAATCTACCCATTGTATCATCCATACCTTTCAAATCTTTATTTTTTGGTTGTTTTATCTCGAGTGTCATCCATACCTTTCAAATTTATCCTTCTTATTGTTCTACCAAGGGTGTCATCCATACCTTTCAAATCTTTAGTTTTTGTTACTCTACCCAGAGTGTCATCCATATCTTGAATAGTCTACCTTTGTTGTTATTCTTTCTAGGGTAGCATCCATACTTTTAGAATCTTGTTTTTTTTGTTACTTTACCCAGGGTGTCATTCATACCTTTCAAATCTACCTTTCTTATTACTCTACCCAGGGCGTCATCCATACCTTTTAAATCTTTCTTTTTTGTTATTCTACCCTGGGTGTCATCCGTGCCTTTCAAATCTACCTTTCTTATTACTTTACCCAGGGTGTCATCCATACCTTTCAAATCTACCTTTCTTATTACTCTACCCAGGGCGTCATCCATACCTTTTAAATCTTTCTTTTTTGTTATTCTACCCTGGGTGTCATCCATGCCTTTCATATGTATCTTTCTTATTACTTTACCCAGGGTGTCATCCATACCTTTCAAATCTACCTTTCTTATTACTCTACCCAGGGCGTCATCCATACCTTTTAAATCTTTTTTTTTTTTTTTTGTTATTCTACCCTGGGTGTCATCCATGCCTTTCAAATCTACCTTTTTTATTACTCATCCAAGGTGTCATCCTTACTTTTCGTACTTTTCAAATCTGCCTTTTGTGTTATCATACCCACGGTGTTATCAATAGTCCTTAAATCATCCACTTAATTGCTTTCATCTTTTACCATTTGCATAATAATATTCATATCTTATTCTATATCATATTTTGTTCGTCTTTCCGTGATCTTCTCTATCCAGGATTTAATGTTTACCCAGGGAGCCATCTATACCATTAAAATCTACATTTTTATTACTCACATCTTTCAAATCTACATTTTTTTCACAACTCTGACCAGCATGTTAGAATACCTCTACCCTGGGTATTATTCATACCTTACTCTTCCTAGGGCATCATCCGTAATTTTCAAATATCATTTTGCTACTTTATCCAGGGTGTCATCCATACCTTTCAAATCTACCTTTCATATTACTCTACCCTGGGTACCATCCATACCTTTCAAATCTTTCCTTTTTGTTACTCTACCCTGGGTGTCATCCATACCTTTCAAATGTACCTTTATATTTCTCTACCCAGGGTGTCTTCCATACCTTACAAATCTACCTCTCTTATTATTCTAGCCTGGATGTCATTAATACCTTTCAAATCTCTCTTCTTCTTTTTTAACTCAACCCTGGGTATCATCCATACCTTTCAAATGTACTTTTCTTATTACTCTACCTAGGGTGTCATCCATTTATTTCAAATCTATCGTTTTCGTTACTCTACACAGGGTATCATATATGCCTTTTAACTATTATTTTTTTGTTACTCTACCCAGGGTGTCATCCATATCTTAAATAATCTACCTTTGTTGTTATTCTTCCTAGGGTATCATCCATACTTTTGGAATATTGTTTTTTTGTTACTTTACCCAGGGTGTCATCCACACCTTTCAAATCTATCTTTCTTATTACTCTACCCAGGGCGTCATCCATACCTTTTAAATCTTTCTTTTTTGTTATTCTACCCTGGGTGTCATCCATGCCTTTCAAATCTACCTTTTTTATTACTCATCCAAGGTGTCATCCTTACTTTTCGTACTTTTCAAATCTGCCTTTTGTGTTATCATACCCACGGTGTTATCAATAGTCCTTAAATCATCCACTTAATTGCTTTCATCTTTTACCAACTGCCTAATAATATTCATATCTTATTTTATATCATATTTTGTTCGTCTTTCCGTGATCTTCTCTATCCAGGATTTAATGTTTACCCAGGGAGCCATCTATACCATTAAAATCTACATTTTTATTACTCACATCTTTCAAATCTACATTTTTTTTACAACTCTGACCAGCATGTTAGAATACCTCTACCCTGGGTATTATTCATACCTTACTCTTCCTAGGGCATCATCCGTAATTTTCAAATATCATTTTGCTACTTTATCCAGGGTGTCATCCATACCTTTCAAATCTACCTTTCATATTACTCTACCCTGGGTACCATCCATACCTTTCAAATCTTTCCTTTCTTATTACTCTACCCAGGGTGTCATCCATACCTTTCAAATCTTTCCTTTCTTATTACTCTACCCAGGGTGTCATCCATACCTTTCAAATCTACCTTTCTTATTACTCTACCCAGGGTGTCATCCATACCTTTCAAATCTTTCCTTTCTTATTACTCTACCCTGGGTACCAACCATACCTTTCAAATCTTTCCTTTTTGTTACTCTACCCAGGGTGTCATCCATATTTTAAATAATCTACCTTTGTTGTTATTCTTTCTAGGGTATCATCCATACTTTTAGAATCTTGTTTGTTACTCTACCCGGGTTGTCATCCATATCCTAATTATCATCCATAACTTTCAAATGTATCTTTCTTATTACTCTATCCTGGGTATCACCTATACCTTTTTTCTTTCTTTTTTCTTTTTTTGTTACTTTACCCAGTGTGGCATCCATACCTTTCAAATCTACCTTTCATATTACTCTACCCTGGGTACCATCCATACCTTTCAAATCTTTCCTTTTTGTTACTCTACCCTGGGTGTCATCCGTATCTTTCAAACCTAACTTTCTTATTGCTCTACTCAGGATGTCATTAATGCCTTACAAATCCTTCCTTTTCTGTTACTCTACCTTGGGTGTCATCCATACCTTTCAAATCTACCTTTCTTATTACTCTACCCAGGGCGTCATCCATACCTTTTAAATCTTTTTTTTTTTTGTTATTCTACCCAGGGTGTCATCCATGCCTTTCAAATCTACCTTTCTTATTACTCATCCAGGGTGTCATCCTTACTTTTCGTACTTTTCAAATCTGCCTTTTGTGTTATCATACCTACGGTGTTATCAATAGTCTTTAAATCATCCACTTAATTGCTTTCATCTTTTACCATCTACATAATAATATTCAAATCTTAGTTTATATCATATTTTGTTCGTCTTTCCGTGATCTTTTCTAACCACGGTTTGATCTTTACCCAGGGAGCCATCTATACCTTTAAAATCTACATTTTTATTACTCACATCTTTCAAATCAACATTTTTTACTACTCTGACCAGCGTGTTAGAATACCTCTACCCTGGGTATCATTCATACCTTACTCTTCCCAGGGCGTCATCCGTAAATTTCAAATCTCATTTTGCTACTTTATCCAGGGTGTCATCCATACCTTTCAAATCTACCTTTCATATTACTCTACCCTGGGTACCATCCATACCTTTCAAATCATTCCTTTTCTGTTACTCTACCCTGGGTGTCATCCGTATCTTTCAGACCTAACTTCTTATTGATTTACTCAGGATGTCATTAATACCTTTCAAATCTTTCCTTTTCTGTTACTCTACCTTGGGTGTCATCCATACCTTTCAAATTTATTTTTCTTATTACTCTACCCAGGGTGTCATCAATACCATTCAAATCTTTCTTTCTTATTACTAAACCCAGGGTGTCATCCATACCTTTCAAATCTCTTATTTGTTATTCTGCCCTGGGTATCAACCATACCTTTCAAATATACCTTTATATTTCTCTACCCAGGGTGTCTTCCATACCATTCAAATCTCTCTTCTTCTTTTTTAACTCAACCCTGGGTATCATCCATACTTTTCAAATGTACTTTTCCTATTACTCTACCTAGGGTGTTATCCATTTCTTTCAAATCTATCGTTTTCGTTACTCTACACAGGGTATCATATATGCCATTTAACTGTTATTTTTTTGTTACTCTACCCAGGGTGTCATCCATATCTTCCTTTGTTGTTATTCTTCCTAGGGTATCATCCATACTTTTAGAATCTTGTTTTTTTTTGTTACTTTACCCAGGGTGTCATCCATACCTTTCAAATGTATCTTTCTTATTACTTTACCCAGGGTGTCATCCATACCTTTCAAATCTACCTTTCTTATTACTCTACCCAGGGCGTCATCCATACCTTTTAAATCTTTCTTTTTTGTTATTCTACCCTGGGTGTCATCCATGCCTTTCAAATCTACCTTTCTTATTACTCATCCAGGGTGTCATCCTTACTTTTCGTAATTTTCAAATCTGCCTTTTGTGTTATCATACCCACGGTGTTATCAATAGCCTTTAAAACATCCCCTTTCATATTTTACCATCTACATAATAATATTCATATCTTATTTTATATCATATTTTGTTCGTCTTTCCGTGATCTTTTCTAACCACGGAGCCATTTATACCTTTAAAATCTACATTTTTATTACTCACATCTTTCAAATCTACATTTTTTACTACTCTGACCAGCGTGTTAGAATACCTCTACCCTGAGAATTATTCATACCTTACTCTTCCCAGGTCATCATCCATACCTTTCAAATCTACCTTTCATATTACTCTACCC
This sequence comes from Penaeus japonicus, assembly GCF_977035675.1. NCBI lineage: Eukaryota > Metazoa > Arthropoda > Malacostraca > Decapoda > Penaeidae > Penaeus > Penaeus japonicus. The sequence continues at coordinate 21,204,944 of NW_028234406.1, read as the reverse complement.
TGGGTACCATCCATACCTTTCAAATCTTTCCTTTTTGTTACTCTACCCTGAGTGTCATCCTTATCTTTCAAACTTAACTTTCTTATTGTTCTACTCAGGATGGCATTAATACCTTTCAAATCTTTCCTTTTCTGTTACTCTACCTTGGGTGTCATCCATACCTTTCAAATATACCTTTCTTATTACTCTACCCAGGGTGTCATCCATACCTTTCAAATCTCTTTTTTGTTACTCTGCCCTGGATATCATCCATACCTTTCAACTCTTTCTTTTTTATTACTCTACCCAGGGTGTCATCCATACCTTTCAAATCTACCTCTCTTATTATTCTAGCCTGGATGTCATTAATACCTTTCAAATCTCTCTTCTTCTTTTTTAACTCAACCCTGGGTATCATCCATACCTTTCAAATGTACTTTTCTTATTACTCTACCTAGGGTGTCATCCATTTATTTCAAATCTATCTCTGCACAGGGTATCATATATGCCTTTTAACTATTAATTTTGTGTTGCTCTACCCAGGGTGTCATCCATATCTTAAATAATCTACCTTTGTTGTTATTCTTCCTAGAGTATCATCCATACTTTTAGAATCTTGTTTTTTTGTTACTTTACCCAGGGTGTCATCCATACCTTTCAAATCTACCTTTTTTATTACTCTACCCTGGGTACCATCCATACCTTTCAAATCTTTCCTTTTTGTTACTCTACCCTGTGTGTCATCCATATCTTTCAAATCTACCTTTCGTATTACTCTGGCCAGTGTGTTTGAATATCTTTGAATATCTTTTCCCAGGGTATCATCCATACCTTTTAAATCTTTACATTTTGCTACTCTACCCAGGGTATCATCCATGCCATTCATATATTCTTTTCTACCCAGGGTGTCATCCATACCTTTCAAATCTACTTTTCTTGTTACTCTACCCAAACCTTTATTTTTTAATACACTGACCAACTTTTTTTTCAATAACTCATACCTTTTATATTTCATTTTGCCCAGGGTATAATTCAAATTCATATTTTAGCCATTTTTTCTTAATCTATTCAACCAAGGGCATCATCCATACCTTTCAAATCATTATTTTTATTGTTCTATCCTCTCTGTGTCATCCATACCTGTCAAATCTACCTTTCTTATTACTCTATCCAGGGTGTCGCCCATACCTTTCAAATATTTATTTTTTTGTTATTCTACCCTCGATGTCATCCATGCTTTTCAAATCTACCCACTGTATCATCCATACCTTTCAAATCTTTAGCTTTTGTTACTCTACCCAGGGTGTCATCCATACCTTTCAAATCTTTAGCTTTTGTTACTCTACCCAGGGTGTCATCCATACCTTTCAAATCTTTAGTTTTTGCTACTCTACCCAGGGTATCATCCATACCTTTCAAATCTACCTTTTCTATTACTCTACCCAGGGTGTCATCCATGTCTTTCAAATCTTTCTTTTTTGTTATTCTACCCTGGGTGCCATCCATGCCTTTCAAATCTTTTTTTGTTACTCAACCTTGGGTGTCACCCATACCTTTCAAATCTACCTTTCTTATTACTCTACCCAGGGTGTCATCCATACCTTTTAAATCTTTGTTATTCTACCCTGGGTGTCATCCATGCCTTTCAAATCTACCTTTCTTATTACTCACCCAGGGTGTCATCCTTACTTTTCATACTTTTCATATCTACCTTTCGTGTTACCATACCCACGGTGTTATCAATAGCCTTTAAATCATCCACTTTTGATAAGTTAATTGCTTTCATCTTTTACCATCTACATAATAATATTCATATCTTAATTTATATCATATTTTGTTCGTCTTTCCGTGATCTTTTCTAACCACGGAGCCATTTATACCTTTAAAATCTACATTTTTATTACTCACATCTTTCAAATCTACATTTTTTACTACTCTGACCAGCGTGTTAGAATACCTCTACCCTGAGAATTATTCATACCTTACTCTTCCCAGGTCGTCATCCGTAATTTTCAAATATCATTTTGCTACTTTATCCAGGGTGTCATCCATACCTTTCAAATCTACCTTTCATATTACTCTACCCAGGGTGTCATCCATACCTTTCAAATCTACCTTTCTTATTACTCTACCCAGGGTGTCATCCATTCCTTTCAACTCCCTGGTTATCAACCATACCTTTCAAATATACCTTTATATTACTCAACCCAGGGTGTCATCCATAACTTCCAAATGTACCTTTATATTACGCTACCCAGGGTGCCATACTTTTCAAATCTCTCTCTTTTTTGTTACTCAACCCTGGGTATCATCCATACCTTTCAAATGTACTTTTCCTATTACTCTACCTAAGGTGTCATCCATTTCTTTCAAATCTATCGTTTTTATTACTCTACACAGGTTATCATACATGCCTTTTAACTATTCATTTTTGGTTACTCTACCCAGGGTGTCATCCATATCTTACAAATCTACCTTTGTTGTTATTCTTCCTAGGGTATTATCTATACTTTTAGAATCTTGTTTGTTACTCTACCCTGGTTGCCATCCATACCTTTAAAATATTCATTTTTGGTACTCTACCCTGATTATCATCCATACCCAAGGAGTCATCCATAACTTTCAAATATACCTTTTTTATAACTCTACCCAAGGAGTCATCCATAACTTTCAAATATACCTTTTTTATAACTCTACCCAAGGAGTCATACATTACTTTCATCTTTCTATTACCATCTATATTATTTTATTTGTTTCCCTTGATATTTTCTACCTAGGGTATAATCTCTACCTAGGGTGTCATTCATACCAATAAAATATACAATTTCAACTACACTGTCCAGTGTGCTTGAATAACTCTTCCCAGCGTATGTTTCAGACTTTTCATATTTTACTTTTTTCATTCAACCATTTCATTTCTACCATATATTTGACACTAAGATGTTAGACATAGCATTAGAGTCGACCTTTTCTCAACCCAGGACGTCACTGTTATCTCTCTGTTTTTAAAACTCCAGGGGCTCATCCACACATTTCAAGTCTACATTTTTTTGTTTCTCTACCCTAGGTATCATCCATAACCTTCAACACTATTTTTTTTTTTTTTTTTTTTTGTTACTCTACCCAAGGTGTCATCCACTCCTTTTCTTTTTCTTTTTCTTTGTTACTTTTTCTTTTTTGTTACTCTACCCAGGGTGTTGTGCAAATCTTTCAAATCTACATTTTCTACTACTCTGAATGAGCGTTTTTTACTATCTCTATAAATATCTTTCATATTTTACCTGCATTCATTATTTAACCCTTACATTTCTACCATATATTTGACCCTTACATTTCTACCATAGATTTGACCCTTACATTTCTACCATATATTTGACCCTTACATTTCTACCATAGATTTGACCCTTACATTTCTACCATATATTTGACACTATCTTAGGTGTCAGCCATAGCATAAGAAACGACTTTTTTTTATACTCTACCCAGGGCGTCACTTAATCTTCCAGTTTTCCCTTTTGTAAATCTCTTCATAATTTAGCTATTTTCTCTTAACCATCAACTTTTACCTTTTGTTAAACTCTGCCCGGGGTATAACTCCAAGCTTTCATATCTTTGCCATTACCTCTTAATTAATTCAACCTAGGGTGTCATCCACGCCTTTCATATTTTTTTTTCTACCCCAAGTGTCATCCATATCTTTCAAATCTACCTTTCTTATTACTCTACCCAGGATGTCATCCATACCTTTCAAATGTATCTTTCTTATTGCTTTACCCAGGGTGTCATCCATTCCTTTCAAAGCCTTCTTTTTTGTTACTCTACCCTGGGTGTGATCCATACCTTTCAAATATGCCTTTCTTATTACTCCACCCAGGGTGTCATCCATACCTTTCAAATCTTTCTTTATTGTTACTCTATCCTGGGTGTCATTCATACCTTTTAATTCTTTCTTTTCTTTTACTCTACATTGGGTGTCATCCATACCTTTCAAATCTACCTCTTTTATTTCCCTACCCAGAGAGTCATCCATATCTTTCAAATTTACTTTTATTATTACTCCTGGGTGTTATTATTACCCTGGGTGTCATCCATTCCTTTGAAATATTTCTTTCCTTTTTTTACTCTACCCAGGGTGTCATCCATACCTTTCAAATCTTTCTTTTTTGTTACTCTACCGCGTGTGTCATCCATGTCTTTCAAATGTACCTCTTTTATTACTCAACCCAGGGTGTCATCCATTCCTTTAAAATCTACCATTTTTGTTACTCTACCAAGATGTCATCCATATCCATAAGCTAATTACTTTCATCTTTATAATTGTATTCATATCTTTCATACTGACACCATTAAGATCTGCATTTTTATTACTCTGCCCAGGGTATTATCCGCACCTTTCCAATCGATATTTTTACTACTCTGACCAGCATGTTAGAATACCTCTTCCCGTGCTAAAATTCATACCTTAATCTTTCCAGGGTGTCATCAGTACCTTTCAAATCTTACTTTTTTGCTTCTTTACCCAGGATGTTAGCCATACCTTTGAAATATTATTTCAAAATATTAAAATATCATCCATACTTTTCGACTATTTATTTTTGTTTGTTACTCAACCCTAAGTGTTATCCATAGCTTTAAAATCTACCTTTCTTGTTACTCTACCCAGGATGCCATCCATACCTTTCGAATCTTTTTTGTTGTTGGTGGTGGTGTTACTCAACTTTGGGTATCATCCAAACCTTTCAACAACCTTTCTTATTACTCTAACCAGGATGGCCTCCATACCTTTCGATTAGTTGTTGTTGTTACTCAACTTTTGGTGTCATCCATACCTTTCTAAAACACATTTCTTATTACTCTACCCAGGCTGTCATCTATATTTTTCAAATCTTTCCTTTTGGTTACTTTACCCTGGGTACCATCCAAACCTTTCTTATTACTCTATCCAGGATGTCATTCATACCTTTCAAATCTTTCTTTTTTGTTACTCTACCCGGGGTGTCATCCATACCTTTCAAATTTACTTTATGACTCTACCCAGGGTGTCATCCATACCTTTCAAATCTTTCTTCTTTGTTACTCTACCCTGGGTGTCATCCATGCATTTCAATGTTAATATTTTTGTTACTCTACCCAGAATGTCATTAATACCTTTCAAACCTTTTTTTTTTTTTCGTTACTCTATCCTGGATGTCATCCATTCCTTCCAACTCTAACTTTCTTGTTACTCTACCCAGGGTGTCATATCTTTAAAACCTTTCTTTTTTTTATTCTAACCAGGGTGTAATTCATACTTTTCAAACCTTTCATTTTTGTTACTTTACCTTTTTTTATCATCCATACCCTTCCAATTCTACTTTTCTTACTTTTCCCAGGTCGTCATCCAAGTTGATTGCTTTCACCGTTTATTAATACCATCTGTATGATAATATGATATATTTCATATTTTCCATTGATCTTCTTTACCCAGGGTATGATCTCTACCCAGGGTGTCATTCCTACCAGTAAAGTCTACCTTTTGTATTACTCTGCCCACGGTGTTATTCGTATCTTTCATATCTACATTTTCACAACTCTGGCTAGCGTGTTTGAATATCTTAGAATATCTTTTCCCAGGGTATTATCCGTACCTTTTAAATCTTTAAATTTCGCGACTTTACCCAGGGTGTCATCCATACCATTCAAATATTTTTTTCTTCCCAGGGTGTCATCCTTACCTTTCAAATCTACTTTTCTTGTTACTCTACCCAAACCTTAATTTTTTATTAGACTGACCAACGTTTTTGTTTTCTTTTTAATACATCATACCTTTCATATTTCAGTTATATCTTTTGTAAAATTTTGCCCAGGGTATAACTCAAACCTTTCATATTCTAGCCATTCTTTCTAAATCTATTCAACCAAGGGCATTATCCATACCTTTCGAATCTTTCCTTTTTGTTACTCTACCCAGGGTGTCATCCATACCTGCCAAATCTACCTTTATTATTACTCTATCCAAGGTGTCACCCATACCTTTCAAACATCTATTTTTTGTTATTCTACCCTGAATGTCATCCTTGCCTTTCAAATCTACCCATTGTATCATCCATACCTTTCAAATCTTTATTTTTTGGTTGTTTTATCTCGAGTGTCATCCATACCTTTCAAATCTTTAGTTTTTGTTACTCTACCCAGAGTGTCATCCATATCTTGAATAATCTACCTTTGTTGTTATTCTTTCTAGGGTAGCATCCATACTTTTAGAATCTTGTTTTTTTTTGTTACTTTACCCAGGATGTCATCCATACCTTTCAAATGTATCTTTCTTATTGCTTTACCCAGGGTGTCATTCATACCTTTCAAATCTACCTTTCTTATTACTCTACCCAGGGCGTCATCCATACCTTTAAAATCTTTTTTTTTTTGTTATTCTATCCTGGGTGTCATCCATGCCTTTCAAATCTACCTTTCTTATTATTCATCCAGGGTGACATCCTTACTTTTCGTACTTTTCAAATCTGCCTTTTGTGTTATCATACCCACGGTGTTATCAATAGTCCTTAAATCATCCACTTAATTGCTTTCATCTTTTACCATCTGCATAATAATATTCATATCTTATTCTATATCATATTTTGTTCGTCTTTCCGTGATCTTCTCTACGCAGGATTTAATGTTTACCCAGGGAGCCATCTATACCATTAAAATCTACATTTTTATTACTCACATCTTTCAAATCTACATTTTTTTTACAACTCTGACCAGCATGTTAGAATACCTCTACCCTGGGTATAATTCATACCTTACTCTTCCTAGGGCATCATCCATAATTTTCAAATCTCATTTTGCTACTTTATCCAGGGTGTCATCCATACCTTTCAAATCTACCTTTCATATTACTCTACCCTGGGTACCATCCATACCTTTCAAATCTTTCCTTTTTGTTACTCTACCCTGGGTGTCATCCATACCTTTCAAATATACCTTTCTTATTACTCTACCCAGGGTGTCATCCATACCGTTCAAATCTCTTTTTTGTTACTCTGCCCTGGATATCATCCATACCTTTCAAATGTACCTTTATATTTCTCTACCCAGGGTGTCATCTATACCTTTCAAATCTACCTCTCTTATTATTCTAACCTGGATGTCATTAATACCTTTCAAATTTCTCTTCTTTTTTAACTCAACCCTGGGTATCATCCATACCTTTCAAATGTACTTTTCCTATTACTCTACCAAGGGTGTCATCCATTTATTTTAAATCTATCGTTTTCGTTACTCTACACAGGGTATCATATATGCCTTTTAACTATTAATTTTTGTTACTCTACCCAGGGTGTCATCCATATCTTAAATGATATACCTTTGTTGTTATTCTTCCTAGGGTATCATCCATACTTTTAGAATCTTGTTTTTTTGTTACTTTACCCAGGGTCTCATCCATACCTTTCAAATGTATCTTTCTTATTACTCTACCCAGGGTATCATCAATACCATTCAAATCTTTCTTTCTTATTACTCTACCCAGGGTGTCATCAATACCATTTAAATCTTTCTTTCTTATTACTCTACATAGAGTGTCATCCATACCTTTCAAATGTACTTTTCCTATTACTCTACCTAAGGTGTCATCCATTTCTTTCAAATCTATCGTTTTTGTTACTCTACGCAGGGTATCATGTATGCCTTTTAACTATTAATTTTGTGTTACTCTACCTAGGGTGTCATCCATATTTTAAATAATCTACCTTTGTTGTTATTCTTCCTAGGGTATCATCCATACTTTTAGAATCTTGTTTTTTTGTTACTTTACCCAGGGTGTCCATACCTTTCAAATGTATCTTTCTTATTACTTTACCCAGGGCGTCATCCATACCTTTTAAATCTTTATTTTTTGTTATTCTACCCTGGGTGTCACCCATGCCTTTCAAATCTACCATTCTTATTACTCATCCAGGGTGTCATCCTTACTTTTCGTTATTTTCAAATTTGCCTTTTGTGTTATCATACCCACGGTGTTATCAATAGTCTTTAAAACATCCCCTTAATTGCTTTCATCTTTTACCATCTACATAATAATATTCATATCTTATTTTATATCATATTTTGTTCGTCTTTCCGTGATCTTTTCTAACCACGAAGCCATTTATACCTTTAAAATCTACATTTTTATTACTCACATCTTTCAAATCGACATTTTTTACTACTCTGACCAGCATGTTAGAATACCTCTACCCTGAGAATTATTCATACCTTACTCTTCCCAGGTCATCATCCATATCTTTCAAATCTCATTTTGCTACTTTATCCAGGGTGTCATCCATACCTTTCAAATCTACCTTTCATATTACTCTACCCTGGGTACCATCCATACCTTTCAAATCTTTCCTTTTTGTTACTCTACCCTGGGTGTCATCCGTATCTTTCAGACCTAACTTCTTATTGATCTATTCAGGATGTCATTAATACCTTTCAAATCTTTCCTTTTCTGTTACTCTACCTTGGGTGTCATCCATACCTTTCAAATTTATTTTTCTTATTACTCTACCCAGGGTGTCATCAATACCATTCAAATCTTTCTTTCTTATTACTAAACCCAGGGTGTCATCCATACCTTTCAAATCTCTTTTTTGTTATTCTGCCCTGGGTATCAACCATACCTTTCAAATATACCTTTATATTTCTCTACCCAGGGTGTCTTCCATACCATTCAAATCTCTCTTCTTCTTTTTTAACTCAACCCTGGGTATCATCCATACTTTTCAAATGTACTTTTCCTATTACTCTACCTAGGGTGTTATCCATTTATTTCAAATCTATCGTTTTCGTTACTCTACACAGGGTATCATATATGCCTTTTAACTGTTATTTTTTTGTTACTCTACCCAGGGTGCCATATCTTCCTTTGTTGTTATTCTTCCTAGGGTATCATCCATACTTTTAGAATCTTGTTTTTTTTGTTACTTTACCCAGGGTGTCATCCATACCTTTCAAATCTACATTTCTTATTACTCTACCCAGGGCGTCATCCATACCTTTTAAATCTTTCTTTTTTGTTATTCTACCCCGGGTGTCATCCATGCCTTTCAAATCTACCTTTCTTATTACTCATCCAGGGTGTCATCCTTACTTTTCGTAATTTTCAAATCTGCCTTTTGTGTTATCATACCCACGGTGTTATCAATAGTCTTTAAAACATCCCCTTTCATTTTTTACCATCTACATAATAATATTCATATCTTATTTTATATCATATTTTGTTCGTCTTTCCGTGATCTTTTCTAACCACGGAGCCATTTATACCTTTAAAATCTACATTTTTATTACTCACATCTTTCAAATCGACATTTTTTACTACTCTGACCAGCATGTTAGAATACCTCTACCCTGAGAATTATTCACACCTTACTCTTCCCAGGTCATCATCCATATCTTTCAAATCTACCTTTCATATTACTCTACCCTGGGTACCATCCATACCTTTCAAATCTTTCCTTTTTGTTACTCTACCCTGAGTGTCATCCGTATCTTTCAAACCTAACTTTTTTATTGTTCTACTCAGGATGGCATTAATACCTTTCAAATCTTTCCTTTTCTGTTACTCTACCCTGATTTTCATCCATACCTTTTAAATCTACCTTTCTTATTACTCTACCTTGGGTGTCATCCATACCTTTCAAAATTTTCCTTCTTATTACTCTACCCAGATTATCATCCATACCTTTCAAATCTTTCTTTTTTATTACTTTACCCAGGGTGTCATCCATACCTTTCAAATCTACCTCTCTTATTATTCTAGCCTGGATGAAATTAATACCTTTCAAATCTCTCTTGTTCTTTTTTAACTCAACCCTGGATATCATCCATACCTTTCAAATGTACTTTTCCTTTTACTCTACCTAGGGTGTCATCCATTTATTTCAAATCTATCGTTTTCGTTACTCTGCACAGGGTATCATATATGCCTTTTAACTATTAATTTTGTGTTACTCTACCCAGGGTGTCATCCATATCTTAAATAATCTACCTTTGTTGTTATTCTTCCTAGAGTATCATCCATACTTTTAGAATCTTGTTTTTTTGTTACTCTACCCTTGGTATCATCCATACCTTTCCAAATCTACATTTTTATTACTCTTCCCTGGGTATCATCCATACCTTTCAAATCTTTCCTTTTTGTTACTCTACCCTGTGTGTCATCCATATCTTTCAAATCTACCTTTCGTATTACTCTGGCCAGTGTGTTTTAATATCTTTGAATATCTTTTCCCAGGGTATCATCCATACCTTCTAAATCTTTACATTTTGCTACTCTACCCAGGGTGTCATCCATGCCATTCAAATATTCTTTTCTACCCAGGGTGTCATCCATACCTTTCAAATCTACTTTTCTTGTTACTCTACCCAAACCTTTATTTTTTAATACACTGACCAACTCTTTTTTCAATAACTCATACCTTTCATATTTCATTCAAATTCATATTTTAGCCATTTTTTCTTAATCTATTCAACCTAGGGTGTCATCCATACCTTTCAAATCATTATTTTTATTGTTCTATCCTCTCTGTGTCATCCATACCTTTCAAATCTTTCTTTTTCTATGCTACCCTGGGTGTCATCCATACCTTTCAAATCTCTCTTTTTTGTTATTCTACCCTGGGTGTCATCCATACCTTTCAAATATTTTCCTTTTTTGTTTTTCTTTTTTGTTACTCTACCCTCAGTGTCATCCATTCCTTTCAAATATATTGCATTTGTTACTCTTCCCAGGGTGTCATCCATACCTTTAAAATCTTTTCCTTTTTTTCTTTTTTTTATCACTCTACCATGGGTGCTATCCATACCTTTCAAATCTACTTTCTTATTACTCTACCCAGGGTGTCATCCATTCCTTTCAACTGTACCGTATTTGTTACTCTTCCCAGGGTGTCACTTCAAATATTTATTTCCTGTTACTCTACTCACGGTGCTATCAATACCTTTTAAATCAACCACTTTCTTAAGTTAATTGCTTTAAAATCCCTCTTTTCTGTTACTCTACCCTGGGTATCATCCATACCTTTTAAATGTACCTTACTTATCATTCTAGCCAGGGTGTCATCAATACTTTTCAAATCTTATTTTTTTGTTACTCTACCCTCGGTGTCATTCATATCTTTCGAATCTACATTTCTTGTTACTCAGGGTTTCATCTATACTTTTCAAATCAGCCTTTCGTGTTATTCTACCCAGGGTGCAATCCATACCCTTCAAATCTGCCTTTCGTATTCCTATACCCACGGCGTTGTCAATACCTTTTAAATCAACCATATTTGATAAATTAATTGCCTTCAACTTTTACTACTGTCATCTGTATAATTATATACACATCTTCCTTCATATCATATTTTGCTCGTCTTTCCGTGATCTTCAATACCCAGGGTATGATTTTTACCCAGGGTACCATTTATACCATTACACCTCGTTATTTCTCTGCCCAGGGTATTATTCATATCTTTCAAACATTGATATTTTCTACCTTGGGTGTGATCTCTACCCAGAGTGTCAGTCATTCATACCATTAGAATTTATATTTTTACTGTACTGTCCAGCGTCTTTCAAATCTTTCAAATCCTTTCAAATCTACCTTTTTTCACTCTACCCAAGGTGTCACCGTATCTTTCTTTATTTTTCTTTGTTACTCTTTCTTTTTTGTTACTCTACCCAGGATGTTATTCATATCTTTCATATCTACTCTGACAAGCGTTTTTCTATAACTCTACCCGGAGTATAATTCAAACCTTTCATATTAGGCCTGTTTTATATTTACCCTTTCGTTTCAACCATATATTTAAGTCTATCTACGATGTCAGTAATAGCATTTTTTCCACTTTTTCTTAATTCTATTATTGGGTGTCATCCATATCTATCAAATCTTTCTCTTCAGTTACTCTACCCAGCGTGTCATCCATACCTTTCGGAACTTTCTATTTTGTTCCTCTACCCTTGGTCTCAGCCATACCTTTCAAATCTTTTCGTTTTCCGTTTATCATTAATTATTGGTTTCATCCATACCATTTTTGTTATTCAACACTGGGGGGCATCCATACCTTTCAAACCTTTCTTTGTTCCGCATCAATACCTTTCACATTTTTTTTTTTTTTTAATTCTACACTGGGTGTTATCCATGCCTTTTAAATCTTTCGTTTTGATCCTCAACCCTTTGATTCATCCATACCTTTCAAATCTTTCTTTTTCGTCATTCAGCCCTTAGTTTCACCCATACCTGTCAAAGATCTTTATTTTTTTCTTTTTTGTTACTCAACCCTTGATTCATCCATACCTTTTCCTTTTTTTGTTACTCTACACTTGATTGTCATCCATACCTTTCAAATCTTTCATTTTTGTTTCTCTACGCTTGTTTCATCAAAACCTATCAAATCTTTTCTTTGAGTTACTCTACTCTTGGTTTCATCCATACCTATCATATCTTTCCTCTTAGTTACTCTACCCAGGGAGTCATCCATACTTTCAAATCTTTCTTTTTTGTTACCCTTGGTTTTATCCATACATATCAATTTGTTTTTATATTGTTACTCTACCAAATATGTTATCCATACCTTTTAAATCTTTTTTTTTTTTTCTAAACCCTTGGTTTCATCCATACCTCTAAAATCTTTCCTTTCTGTTACTCTACACTGGGTATGATCCAAACCATTCAATTCTTTCTTTTATAATGACTCTACCCCTGATTTCATCCATACCTATAAAATCTTTCAATTTTGTTACTCTACCCAAGGTGTCATCCATACCTTTTAATCTTCCTTTTTTATTACACTACCCTAAGTTTCATCCGTACTATTCAAATCTTGTGTTTTGTTACTCTACCCTTACAGGTCTTTCTTTTTTTTTTTTTTTTTGTTGCTCTACCCTTGGTTTCATTCATACCTATCAAATCTTACTTTATTGTTACTCTACCCAGGGTGTCATCCGTACCTTTCAATTTCTACTTTTTTTGTTACTCTACACTGGGTGCCATCCATACCTTTCTAATCTTCTTTTCTTTTTGTTTCTCTACACTTGTTTTGTTTCTCTACATTTTCAAATATTTCCTTGTTGTTACTCTACCCAGGGTATCGTCCATACCTTTCAAATCTTTCGTTTTGGTTAATCTGCCCTTGGTTTCATCCATATTTATCAAATATTTCCTTATTGTTACTCTACCCAGTGCGTCATCCATACCTTTTAAATCTTTCCTTTTTGTTTCTCTACCCTTGATTCCATCCATACCTTAGAAATATTTATTTTTTGTTACTCAATCCTTGGTTTCATTCATACCTTATTCTACTCTGGGTTTCATCCATACCTTTCAAATTTTTCTTTTTTGTTACCCTACCCAGGGCGTCATCCATACCTTTCAAATCTCTCTTTTTTGTTACTCAACCCTTGGTTTCATCCATACCTTTCTTTTTTTTTTCTTTCTTGTTACTTAACACTGGGTGTCATCTATCCCTTTCAAATCTTTCTTTTCTATTACTCTTCCCATGATTTCATCCATCCCTTTCACATCTTTTTTTTCCTCTACCCTTGATTTCATCCATACCATTGAAATCTTCCTTCTTTGTTACTCTACCCTTGATTTCATCCATACCTTTCTAATCTTTCTTTATTGATATTCTACACTCGGTGTCATCCATTCCTTGCAAATCTTTCTTTTTTGTTACTCTACCCTTCCACACCTTAGAAATCTTTCTTTTTTTGTTACTCTACCCTTCCACACCTTAGAAATCTTTCTTTTTTTGTTACTCTACCCTTCCATACCTTAGAAATATCTCTTTTTTGTTACTGTACACTTTGTGTCATCCATGCCTTTTAAGACTTTCTTTTTTTTGTTACTTTACCCTTGGTTTCATCCATACCTTTCAAATCTTCCTTTTTTGTTACTTTACCGTTGGTTTCATCCATACCTATCAAATCTTTCCTTATTGTTACTCTACCCAGGTAGTCATCCATACCTTTCAATTTTTTTTATTGTTATTCTACCCAGGGTGTCATCCATGCCCTTCACATCTTTCCTCTTTGTACCTAATTTCATCCATACCTTACGAATATTTATTTTTTGTTACTCTACCCTTGATCATTATATATCATATTTCATTGTTCAAATTTGTTGTTACTCTAACCATGGTGTCATCCATACCTCTTAAATCTTTTTTTTTTTCTCAACTCTTGGTTTCATCCGTACCTTACTCTACACTGGGTATCATCCATACCTTTCAAATCTTATTTTTTTGTTACTCAACCCTTGGTTTCATTCATGACTAAAATCTTTCTTTTTTGTTACTCTACACTTTGTGTCATCCATACCGTTTAAGACTTTCTTTTTTTTTTGTTGTTGTTGTTGCACAACCCTTGGTTTCATCCATACCTTACTCTACACTGGGTATCATTCATACCTTTCAAATCTTTCTATTTTTTTGTTATTCTACCCTTGGTTTCATCCATGCCCATCAAATTTGTCTTTATTGTTACTTTACCCAGGGTGTAATCCATACCTTTCATTTTTTTCTTTTTTGTTACTCAACCTTTGGTTTCATCCATACTTTTCTTCTTCTTTTTTTCTCTTCTTTTTTGTTATTCTACACTGGGTATCATCCATACCTTTCAGATCTTTTTTATTGTTACTCTACCCTTGATTTCATCCATACCTTTCACATATTTCTCTTTTGTTCCTCTATCCATGATTTCATCCATACCTTTATAATCTTCTTTTTTTTTTCTCTACCCTTGATATCTTCCATACCTTTCTGATATTTCTTTACTATTACTCTACCCTTGGTTTCATCCATTAATAAATCTTATGCATTATGTTTCATTATATATTATATTTCATTGTTCAAAATTGTTGTTACTCTAACCAGGGTGTCATCCATACCTTTCAAATCTTTCTTTTTTTGTTACTCTACCCTTGATTTCATCCATACTTTTGAAATCTTTCTTTTTTGTTCCTCTACACTTTGTGTCATCCATACCTTTTAAATCTTTTGTTGCTCACCCATTCATACCTTACTCTATACTGGGTGTCATCCATACCTTTCAAATCTTTCTTTTTTTATTCTACCCAGGGTATCATCCATACCTTTCAAACCTTTCTTTTTTGTTACTCAACCCTTGGTTTCATCCATGCCTCTAATACCTTTCTTTTTTGTTACTCTACACTGGTTATCATCCATACTTTCCAAATATATTTATATGTTTTTTTGTCGTTGTTACTCAACCCTTGGTTTCATCCATACCTTTCAAATATTCATTTTTGGTTACTCTACCCTTGGTTTCATCCATACCTATCAAATCTTTCTTTATTGTTACTCTGCCCTTGATTTCATCTCTACCTTTCAATTCTTTCTTTATTGTTACTTTACCCTTGGTTTCATCCATACCTTTCCTTTATTTATTCAGCCCTTTGTTTCATTCATGCCTATCAAATCTTTCTTTTTTGATACTCTACCCGGGGTATCAAACATACCTTTAAAGTTTTCCTTTTTTGTTATTCTTCCCTTGGTTTCAGCCATACCTATCAAATCTTTCTTAATTGCTACTCAACACTGGGTGTCATCCTTTCAATCTTAATTTTTTGTTACCCAACCCTTGATTTCATCCATACCTTTAAAATTTTTCTTCTTTGTTACTTTACCCAGGGTGTCATCCATTCCTTTCAGATCAACCACATTTAATAAGTTAATTATTTGCGTCTTTTACAACAACCATCTGCATAATCATATATCCTTTCTAATTTACTCGTTTTCCCTAGATCTTCTCTACCCTAGGTATAATCTCTATCCATTCATACCAGTAATATCTACATTTCTATTACTCTACCCAGAGTATTATTCATAGCTTTTAAATTTACATTTTCACTACTCTGATCAGTGTGTTTGAATATCTCTAACCAGGGTCTCATCTGTATCCTTTTTTTTTTTTGTTGTTGTTGTTACTTAACCCTGAGCGTCATCCATACCTTTAAAAATACCTTTCTTTTCTCTACCTTGGGTATCATCCATACTTTTAAAATCTACCTTTCTTGTTACTCTACTTTGGGTGTCATCCATACCTGTAACTCTGCTCTTGGTGTCACTCATACCTTTCAAATCAACTACTTTTAATAAGTTAATAACTTTCATCTTTCACTACTACCATCCGTATAATTCTATTCATACCTTTCATATTTTACTCGTTTTCCCTTCATATTATCTACCCAGGTTATCATTCGCACCATCTAAATCCGCCATTGTTATTTCTCAACCCAGGGTGTTATTCATATCGTTCAAACTATATCCGTCATCCATATATACCCTTTTAATTTCGATTTTTTTTTTTTTTCTCAGCCGTACATTACACCTTCCATTATTTTTTCTTGTACTGCTCTAATCCATGTTTCATCCATACCTTCCGTTTAAACTCTTCTCCCTAATATCAATTCAATTCTCAGACCAATGTGTTTCCTTTTACCTTTTATTTCCTTAATATTCAGTTAATCTAGCCAGTGTATTCTCTATATCCTTTGTTTCTTGTTTTTTGTTGTTGTTTTTTGTGTCATGCATAGCTTCCATTTAACATTACATTTAATTCCATATTCATTTACATGTGTGTCATCCATACCTTTACTCTTCATCCAGATATTCATATCATCCTTTTAATTAAAGAGTGTTTACCCAATTTGCCATTCATATCTTTTACACAAGCATTCGTTTTCCTTATTTCTGTATACTACATCATCCATACTTTTCATGTAACCTTTAATTTCGTTATTTGTACCTTTCATATACCTTTGCGTTTTTTTGTGTTTTTTTTTTTTCTACTGTTTTATTGATTCACCCTTCGTTCATAACTTTATTTCAACGTTCCATTTTCGTTTTTTTGCGTTAGTCTGGCCAGTGTGCCATCAATTTCGTCCTTTTAAGCATTTCTCTGTCCAGTGCGTCATCCATTCCTTCCATTTAATCTCCTATGCATTATTCTACTCAGTGTGCCATTCATACCTTCCATTTCACCTTTTCTGAATCATCCATACCTTCCATATAATCTTCTTTTTCACCCATACTTTCAATTTAACTTTTTTTTATTCTACACCTTGTGTCATCTATATTTTCCTTTTTTTCGTTACTCTACTTACTGATCCATAGTTTTTGTTTTACTTTGTTCGACCAAGTATATCGCCCCTTCTTCCCAATTCAAATTTTTGAATTAATCTACCCAGTATCATCAATACCTTTTATCTTATCATTTTTCTTTCTTTATTTTTTTTTTACTCCACCTTCATTCAACATCAAATTTTATTCCTTATTTTTCCTGTTATTGACTCAACAAGCCCATCCTCTCATTTAAATTTCATTCATCCTTTAATTTCTTCCTTTCATATCGCTCTTCCCAGGGTATCGTTTATAGCTTTCCTGTGAACCATTCATACCTTTCCTGTTCTACCGCTTACGTTACTCCAGGGTCTACCGCATAAGTAGACCCATTTAACCTATCGGTTTGCTGATTATTGTATCATTTTACCACCGTGTCATCCACACCTTTTCATTTATCCTTACATTCTTATTTCTGTATTACTCTACGCTATGTTCCAATCAGACCTTTACTTTATTTTTTTATTATCTTTCTTTCTTATTACTTAGTATGCATATATTTCTCGAACTGTTTCACTCCTCGTTATCAACTGTATCCAATCTATCACCTATGCTTGTGCGTCATTCATACCTTTATCTTATATACCTTTTAAATACTGGGATGTCGTTCATACCTTTCGTATTTTACCTTTCTTATTACTCCACATCAGTCACCTTCATTTTGTTTTACTTTACACAATGTATTGTCCATTCCTCTCATTTTTACCTCTTTTTTTCTATCCCTCTATCCAGTTTTGTTATCCAAAACTTTTACTTCCCAGTACATCCTTCATATGTATTTTTTATTTCTAACCTGTGTTAACCATACCTGTCATTTTGCCTTCTATTTAACATTTATTGCATACTCGACCCATTAAGTCATCCAAACCTTAAATCTAATATCATATATCATTGTTCATATATATCTGTTGCCGACTCTGTATTCCATACTGTTTATCTAAATTCAATTCACTACCTTTAATATCTTTATTTTGCTCTATAGTATAGTACCTTTCATTCAAATCACTTATTAACCTTTCATTCTATATTACTTTACGCGATGTTGCATGCATGTCTCTCTTTAAACCTTTTATTTTCTTCCTTTTATTTTCTTGTCACTGTACCTAGGGTATCATCCACATTTTTTCTCTACGTTTTTGTTTAATAATACATACATTACTATACGAAGTTTTTCACTCTAACTTTTCATCTTACCTTTGATTTTCTTATCAATTTGTTTTGTTAATTGCAGTATCATCCAAACCTTTCATTTCACCTTTCACTTCACCTTTCATTTCAACTTCTTTTCTTATTTTCGTATTCCTCAATCCACAAAATTATCCATATCTTGCGTTCAAACTCAATTTTTCATTACCGTTTTTTGTGCATAACTCCATCTTGCATGACATCCAGACCTTTCAATCAACCTTCCATTTCTTTATTTTTCTAGTAAATCTAACCATTGCATCATCAAAACCATCCACTTGACCATTTTTCATCTTTTATTACCTTATCCATACCTTTCACATTCATACTTTCATATACACGCTAATCAACTCCTTTTGGTATTGCTGCATTTCATGTACCATTTATTTATTTCATCTAAACCTTTTACTTCCTTTTTCTTTCTTATTAATCTTCTTGATTTGTTGCCCATTACCTTCCATAAAATTCCCTTTTTAGTATTCCCTACCTTTATAATATCCTTAAATTTCTTTTTTTTTTTTTGTAATACCTTTCGTGGTATACCATCCCTGCTTATCCTTTAATCCTCCATTTCCTTCATTGGATCATTCATACTTTGATTCCAATTTTTCATCTTCGTATTTTTGTGCAATTTTCCCCAGTGTGTCATTCAAACCTTCCATTTAATATTATACTTTAGTGTTTATATATTCTAGTATTATTGTTCCTTGACCAGACATTCACTTTATAAACCATATATTCCATTTAAATTTCATTCATACCTTTAATTTCTTTCTTTAAAACTGCTTTCCACTGGGTATCATTCCTGCCTTTGCGGATTTGCGCATTAGTCTACCCATTTAGCTTTTCTTTTTCTCATTTTTTGTATTCATCTGTCCTCTGTCATCCATACCCTTCCATTCTTCTGTCTGTACCTCGCTACCAATGTTTCGTCTGTCTTTGTTTCAACCTTTGAATAATTTTCCTTTGAATTCTCTACCCTATATGTCATTCATTCTATTAGTTTCATTGATACATACACACTCTTACTTTTCATCTTACATTTCTTTTTTCTTTTTTTTCTTTTTTGTTGTACCCAATGGGCCAACGTAGCTTTTGATTTCCGTAGTATATCATTAATACCTTACATTTAAACTGTTATTTCCTACCCAGTGTGTTATCCATACCTTTCATTTTACCTTTGAGTGTCTTACTATTTTATTACTCCACCCACCGTTCATACATTTATTTCAACTTTCCATTGTCGTATTTTTGTATTTGCATCCATACCGTCCATTCAACCTTTATTTGCATACTCAAACTTTCCTTTTTACCTTACATTGTGTTACTATACCTTTTACCTTTACCTTCAATTTAACTATGCCCAGTGTGATATCTAGACCTCCCATTAATAAATATTACCTTTAAAATCCACACCTTCCATTCAAACTTAAAATCTTCTTTTTGCTCTACTCTGGGTATCTTTCATACCTTTCATTCCTTGCCGGTTACGTTACTTAATATACCTAATTAACTTTTAATTTTAATACATTTGCATTGTTCTGTGACATCCATACTTTTTCATCTGAACTTTCATTCTCATTTCTGCATAAGTCTACGCAATATCTAATCCACACCTTTCCTTTAACCTCTCATTTTTATTCTTTTGAGATTCTTATGAATTTGCTACGCCATCCATTGAACCATCTGTATTTCTATTCCACTTTTCCAATCTCGTTTTTTTACATTATTCTACCAAACCTTCCACCGAGCATTGCATTTCATTGTATATACATTTTAGTATCATTAATACGTTTTTCGCCTTAGTTTACCCATCTACCTGTAATACTCAACCATTTGTGTCACGCATGCCTTTCGCTTGATCTTTCATTTTTGTCTGTGTTGCTTTAATTCATGTTCCATCCGTATCTTTCTTTGAACCTTTAGAGATGGATACCATGTATACCATTTATTTCCGCTTTATATTTATCAAAATTCTGCCCCATATTTCGTTCATTTCATACATTCATCAATGTATATATTACTCTACTACTCTTTCTTTTCATATTCTTTCTTTTATTTTATTTTTATTGCATTACCTAATGTGTCATTCAGACCTATCATTTAAACTTTTGTCATTCTTATTTTCGTATTCCTCAGCCTATAAGGTCATCCATATCTTACATTCAAACTGGATCTTTCATATCTTTCCTTCTTTTTCTCTCTACCCGATGTGCCATCCATACCTTTCATTAAACCTTCCTTTTACTTATTTCCCTCTTACTCAATCCATCGTGTCATCTAAAACACATATCCAACAATTTCCTTATTCTTTAGTTTCCTTATGTTTCATTTGTACCTTTATTATTCACACACATTCTTATTCCCTACTTTTGATACTAGGGTGTCATTCATACCTTTCACATCTTACCTTTCCTATCACTCAATTCTATTACGCCAATAACCTTCTTGTATTGTTTTACTTATAGTATTACCCATAACTCCACCCTGTATGACAACCATACTTTCAATTATGTTCGCCTTTATTGTATTTCGTCTATCCAGTCTTATTCTACCTAGTACCTCAATAATACCTTTAATTTCAACTCTCATATTATACCCATTGTGTTATCCATACCTTCCATTTTACTTTCGAGGTTCTTACTATTTTACTCAACCCATTCCATTCATTCATATCATAACTATCCATTTTCGTATTTTTTGCATTACTCAGTGTTTACCCATACGTTCCATTTAACATTCTTATTGCTTATCCACACCTTTCGTTTAACCTTTTTTTCCTAAACCTAGTATTTCACATATAATTTTAACGTAACCCATGTTTCATTGTTCTAGCAAGAGTGTCATCCAAACCTTTAATTTCATCTTTTTAGTCTTACATCTATACTTCCCATTTCACATACTTTCATATTACTTTTACCAAATATCGATTTTATCCATACCTTTTATATAAACTTCCATACCTTAAATTTCTGAGTTTCTTATCGCTCTACCCAAAATATAATAAATTCCTTTTCCTGTGTATCTTCCATACCTTTTTATTTAACCTTTCATTCATAATATTGCTTTACTCTGCAGTCTTTCATCCACACCTTTATCCGGTCTTTAATTTTCTTACTTTCTTATTACGCTCTACCTAGAATGTCTTTTTTGTGCATGCATGTGTGTGTTACTCCACTCTTTGTGTACCATTCGTTTATTTACTATAAACCATTCATTTCCTTCTCTATGTAATACTCTTCCAAGTTTGTCATTCTTCTTTTTCGTTAAACCTTTCATTTCCTTGTGTTTTGAATCACCCAATATGTAAATTAAACCTCTAATTTACTATTTCACTTTTTTACTCTTACTATACCCAGTCTTTTATACAAGCTTTTTATTTAACCTTTTGTTTCAGTTTTCGTTTTCTTCTTTCTCAATGCATCTTCCATCACTCATAACTCTCCGTCTGATCCATACATACACTTTCGCCTCACATTCCATTTTCTTAATTTTGTATCAATGGACTCACCTTTACTTTCAACCTTTCGTATTCTTATTTTTGTTTTCCTCAACCTTTTGCGTCATCCATACCTTTTATTCAAATTCTCTATTATCTCCTAAAATTGTATTAATTCAACCAATGTCATATTTCACCTTCCATATTTTATTCTATCAGTCTTCCCAATGTTCATCTACACCTTTTACTCAATCTCTCTCCCTTATCTGCCTTTCATACCTCTCTTTTAACTTTTCACTTTCTTATTTTTCTTTTTACTCTATTCATTGTATCATCTAAACCATATAACTAATCTTTCATGTTCTCATGTATTTTCATTACCTTATCCAGTATTCCAGCCATACCTATTTATACCTTGGATTTTTTAAATTGCTCTATTCGGACTGTCATTCATACTTTTCAATTTATGGTTTACCTTTCTTATTACTACAGAGTAACATCCATTTCAATCACCTCCTTTTTTGCATAGCCTTACCAAAAGTATCTTTCATTTCTTTCTTAATCTCTTATTTCCTTATTTTGGATTACACTACCTGTTATTTTAATCCGTACCTTTCCTTTAACCTTTTATTTTCTTATTGGTATATTACTTCAACCAGTGCAATATCCATACCTTTCACTTGATTTTAGTTTTCCCAAATTCGTATTTTTGCATTACTCTACTTTATGTTTCACACATATTCTTTCCTATATATACCTTTCATTTACCCATTCAAATTCTTGTTCTATTAATGTTCTAACAGTCACATCCACACCTTTCAGGAAACTTTTTTTTTAAGATTATACTACTTTACCTTTATTCCGTCTTCCAATTCTTATTTCTTATATCAGTATTTCTTTACCTATTCTGCCATCCATACCTTCAATTGCACCTTCCATTTCTTGTATCAGTATTGCTCTACTCGCTCTGTCATTAAGACCTTTCACTGCACTTTCTCTTCACTAATATTGTTGAACTCAGCCCTTGTTATTCAATTACACTCAAACCTTTCTTGAAACTTTCATTTTAACTTTTAACCTTATTTCTGCATCACTCTACCCATTCAGCCAACCATAACCTTTCATCGGATTTTTCACTTTTCGAATCTTGTTCAACTCGTATTATCCTTACCTTTCACATTAACGTTTCCTGTATCAACGAACCTTTCAGTTTCCCATTACCGAATAAATAGAGCTAGTATACCATTCAGACCTTTAAGTGGTAGTCTCTCCGCTTTCACATTCCTCAATTACTCAACCAGCATGCATGCAACCCTAGATATTGCTTTCATCTACACCATACATTTAATTTTTCATTTTCTTGTTCTTTTACTTTACCCTGTATCTCATCCGTGTTTTTATTTTCCACCTAGATTTTCATTTATACTCGGTCTGTCGTTTATTTTATACTTTTCATATTTTACTTTTTATATTACTTCTTTATTACCTTCCTTATGTATATTATCCATTCCCTTTATATTTTACCTCTCTATCTATTTATTTGTTTCCATTATACTACCCAATCTTTTGTCCACACCTTTCGTAATTTTTTTTTTTCATGTATTCTTCTGCCCAACATGCCATCCATATTCTTTGGATAACCTTTCGTTTCCTCATTCATACTTTTCATCTGACCTTTCATTTTCTACCCCGCTTGACATTCATACCTCTCGTTTTACCTCAGTGTTTCTTGCCATTTTATTACTACTCCCGTTGCATAATTCATATCTTCATTTTATTTACTAAATTTCCATATTTTTGCCTTACTCTTTTCTATCCTATACGTCAACCATTATTATGCAATCCATATTTTTTATCTAACGTTCAATTTCATTTCCTTTCATATGTATTACTATACCCATTGTGTCATCCATACTTTTTATTTAGCTTTCCGTTTTCTTTATCTTTTATCAGACCCATTATGACACCCATACTTTTCATTTATTGATAATATATATATTTTTTTAATTAAATCCATCCACGTTTCCTCAGGCCTTTCCCTGTGCATCAATGTCATCCATACCTTTCATTTACCTTTCAATTTCTCATCATTACTCCAAAGGTCTTTTCACCCGTACATTTCATTTAGTTATAATATTCCATGTTTTTTTTATACAATTACTAAATATGTTATGCATATATTTCGTTTACTTTTCAGTTCTTATATTTATACCATGTCTAGATTTAACCTTTAATTCAACCCTTAATTCTGCCATTATGTTTCATTCTATATTACTTTATCCAGTGTGTCATCCATTCCGTCCATTTAATCTTCAATTTCCGTATTTCAGCTACTCAACTCTAAGTAGCAATGCTGTAGTAATGTAGGAATACTTTATACTTTTAATTAACCTTTCATTCTCTTTATGTTAATGTCATCCGTACCTGTCAGTTTAACCATACCTTTTGTATACCCTTTTAGTTTCATATGTTTGTATATTTATTTACCCATACTTTTCCTTTGACCTTCATTTAATTTTGTTTCCAGACCTTCATTTTCCCGTTTATTTGCTCTAATGTCACACACTTTCATTTTACCTTTTCATTTAATATCTTTATATTCCACAACCAATGCGTTATCCATACCTTTCATTTAACTATTTCTTACCAAATCAGCTTTACTCTACAACGTGTTTCATATATTACTTTTCTTTAACATTCTTATTTTTATAATACTCTACGTGGTGTTTAACCTTTCGCCTCTTTTTTTCTTTTTCTTTTTCTTTTTCCTTTCATTTTCTTAATTTTTCAATTCTATACCATCTATTACTCAACCTTTCTCGACTTTAATTCTAACATCATGTACTAGTGTAGCCTTTCGTTTTCTGAAGTACCTTATTTGAATATTCCTCTTATCTAATATCCACCCATAACTGACATGTAAACTTTCATTCCTTATTTTCGCATTACTATGTTCAATTTCCATGTCTTTCATGTCCCTACTTTTGTATTAGTCCTCCTATGAACCATCAATACCTGTCATTCACAACTTTCATTTAATCCTTATACTTCCGCCTAGCGACATTCGTATATTGTATATAACCTTTCATTTTCTTATTCGTTTCCATCAACTTCATAACCTATACCTTTCATACTTTTCCTTTTCCTTTTCCTTTTCATACTTTTCCTTTTCCTTTTCATACTTTTCATTTTCCTATACTTTCCTGTATATGTGCTATCCATACCTTTCATTCAAACTTTCATTTTTTTTTTTATTCCTCAACTCAGCATGTTATTCATACCTTTCAGTAAAGTTTTTAATATTCATTAGTATTATTCAGGGCAATGTGGCATACATGTATTTAGTTATCTTCCATTGTATTACAATGCCCAATCTGTTACGCATACCTTTTGTATAACTTCTCAGTTTGTCATTCAGCCGTTGATTTCTTTGTTTATTAATTACTTTACCCACACCCTCCATTTCCTCTTTCGTTTGCTTATAGTTTTGTTACTCTAAAGTCATTTACACCCAGGACATTCCTTGAACCCATGTCCCATTCATGTCTTACATTTAACGTTTTTTATTTTCATATTACGCTGCCTAATGTGTTACTTTCCATACATTTCAAAATATCGCCCGCTTATAAATGTATCATTGTTCTACCAACTATGTCACACATACCTTTCATTGAACCTTTTACTTTCTTAATTATGTATGATCTACCCATTAATTCCATGTAACCTTTATTCCTAAGTTCGCATTCATCTACCGAATAGATCATATTTACTTTTCACTTAATTTTCTGTATCAATTTCAGTATAACTCTTTCATTTTAACCTCTTTAAATATAAATTTTTGCTTTCCGTAACTCAATGTATAAATCCATACCTTTCATTAAACCTTTCATTAAACCTCTAATTTACTTATTTTCACATTTCTCAACCCGGTGTCTCATCCATACCTTTTATTTAAACTCTTTTTCTTAAAATAGTATTATTCAACTCTGTGTTACGTCCATTGCTCTCAATTAAACATTACTCTTTTATCAATTTTCATAAGGTACCTAATGTACACTAATGTGTCATCCATACCTTTGAACATTTTTTTTTATTACTCTAACTATCTTCCATTCCACCTTTCATATTCTTTTCATGCAATAGTTTACCCATTGCATTAATCATACCCATCATTTCCTCTTTCGTTTTCTACCCTTGGTTTTCATTATTTTTTGGATTAGTCTACCCACTGTACCATCCATACCTTTCACTTTACCCTTTTACTCTCATTTTTGCATGACCCTACCTAGTCTGTCATCAATGACTTTCATTCACTTATTCGGTATCTTATTTCAAATTACTCTTCCATATGTGCCATTCATAGTTTTCAATCTTTTTTTTTTCAAACTCTTCATTACTCTACCAATGCCATCCATATATTTCATGTATTCTTTCAGTTTCCTACTTTAGTATTGCTTAACCAAATCATCCGTACTTTTCATTTAACCTTTTTTACCTCTTAATTCTGTCCAAATATTGTTGTTGTTTTTTATTATAATACCCACTTTGCCATCTTCAATTAAATCTTCAATTTTCTTATTTACGTATTTCAATACCAAGTGTGAATAACCTCTCATTCTCTTTTCTATGTAAAACTCAGTGCCATTCATATCTTCCGTTAAACCGTTCATTCATTTTTTTTTTCTGTTACTCTAATTAGTGTACCATCCACACATTTTCTTTAACTTTTATTTTTTCATATTCTTTCATTGTTCTACCCAATGTATCATATATATACTTTTCATTTAACCTTTAATACCCTTTTTCCATTCAATATGTCACTCATGCCTTCTATTTAACCTTTCCGTATCTAATATCTATTTTACTACCAAAGTCTTATATATATTTCATTTGGCGTTTGGGTTAATACCTTCAATTACCCCGCCGAAGTTACCATATGATTGGGAAACAACTGCAAGATTGCCAGGGAGGCTGGAAGGAGGGCGCTAGGGGTCTCATCTGGTAAGACGAAAGATAACAAGGAAACTTGGTGGTGGAATGAAGAGGTACAAGCTGCCTTCAGAGGAAAAGGTTCGTCAAGAAAAAGTGGTATAGACAGAGAGACACAGAAAGTAGACGTGAATTTAGAGAGAGGAGGCAAGAAGTTGAAAGGGAAGCGGCAAAGGCTGGAGCGTATGGCAAAGTGTGTGGTAAGTTGGATACAAAAGAAGGAAAAAAAGCTTTAAACCGACTGGCCAGACAGAGGGATCGAGCAACGAAGGACATACAGCAGGTGCGGGTCATAAGGGATGCGAATGGCAATGTGCTGCCTGAGGGGGCGAGTTTGCTAAGAAGGTGGAAAGAATATTTTAGAGAGCTGTTGATTGTGGAGAATGCAAGAGAGAAAATAATGGACGAAGCTCAAAGGATGTGCTCCAAGGATGTATGGAGAGGTGCATGAAGTAAGTGAAGCTTAAGTAAGGAATGCTATGAAGATAATGGAAAATGGAAAAGCAGTAGGTCCAGATGTTGCTTAGGAGATTAAGCAGTGATATTCCTGACAAGGCTCTTAATCAGAATCTTGGAGGGGGAGAGAATCCCTGAAGAGTGGAGAGGAGTATTCTGGTGCCCATCTTCAAGAGCAAGGGAGATACGCAAAGTTGCACAAACTATCGTGGAATAAAGCGGTTAAGTCAGAGTCTGAAGATCTGGTAAAGAGTGGCAGAAGCTAGACTAAGTGCATAAGTAACAATCACTGGACAGCAGTATGGATTCATGCCAGGCAGGAGTACATCAGATGGCATATTTGCTTTGCGAATGTTGATAGTAAAGTACATGAAAGACCAGAAAGAGCTACACTATATATTTGTGGACCTAAAGAAGGCGTATGACAGGGTGGCACCATTCGCTAGAGAGTAGGGGTATGAGAGTCAGCAGAAGTAAGACAA
>NW_028234406.1:21152264-21169764 GCF_977035675.1 Penaeus japonicus | reverse complement strand
TGTGTGTGTGTG
Source organism: Penaeus japonicus (assembly GCF_977035675.1). Lineage (NCBI taxonomy): Eukaryota > Metazoa > Arthropoda > Malacostraca > Decapoda > Penaeidae > Penaeus > Penaeus japonicus. The sequence goes on along the minus strand of NW_028234406.1, from coordinate 21,169,752 downwards.
TGTGTGTGTGTGTGTGTGTGTGTGTGTGTGTGTGTGTGTGTGTGTGTGTGTGTGTGTGTGTGTGTGTGTTTGTGTGAGTGTGTGAGTGTGTGAGTGTGTGTGTATGTGTGTGTGAGTGTGTGAGTGTCCAAAAACTTGTTATTTCAAAACTAAATCCTCAGTACGGGACTGAAACTAACGCATGCATTCAGAGTTGTTTTTTCCCTTTTTCTTGCTGAGCAAAAAGACCTACAAAAGAGTACCGAACCCACAATGAAAACCCCTACAAATTGTCATTGAAATATAGATACCACAGTGTGGCATTCATTGCAGTTCTATGCATGTTTGGAAAACAAAAATCCAAGCAATGAATAAGCGACATGGTTATGCCCAGGGGAGGAGAAAGCCCCGTTTCTGAAAAATTGTGATTAAAATGTTTATTATTCATTCGTAGGATCGCTGGTCACGAAATAAGAGTATCAAGATGTGAAAATAGTATACCAAAGTCTGTTGAGTATACCACGCTATGGACCCAATACTTAAGGAAGCAAGACACCAATAAACCAATTTTAGCAGTTGCATACAGAAATAGGGTAATACAATGCAAAGGGAAAAATAAGAACGACAAATAGGCAACACAGAGGGGGTGGTGGATATTTCAATACAGGATAGGTTTGAATGGCCTAATAAGGGGTAGAAATGTTGAAATGGCTATGGAATGTAGAAAGGTTAGTTTACTATAGCGATATTGTAATTATGGACTAGATAGACTGTTACTATCACTCATTCATAATCGGAGAGATAAATGCGAATAAGTAGATATACACGTGTTAGATCTTCGATACAACAGTAAAATACCAAATATAATAACGATGATACTTATAATGATAATAAAGATAATGATGATAATGATAATTATTATAATATTAGATATAAGAAATATTAGAGGATCAATATTGGTAACAATGATAATAGTAATAGTAATAATAATAATAATTATAATAATAATAATATGGGTATAATGATAATAACCATATACATAATAATAATAATAATAATGATGATCATGATAATAACAAAAAGATAATATTAATGATAATAATAATAATAAAAATGGTAAAAACAATAATAAATATCATAACAATGACAAATCAATAAATAAGTAATTACAATTACACAAATGAATAAAAGGAAATACTCGGATGTGATCTCATTTCAGTCTTCAGTCTGACCAATTTTCTGATCTGACATGCCAGATGACAGGCTAAGGTAAACGGATCACGAACGAACAGACAACAGAAAGGAAAATCTATTCACTCACAAAACAGCCCGTAACCGAAAGAGACTTCAATTATGGTGAATCGACTCTCTGGCTAAAAATCTAATGACTAGAAATGTTGAATTAGACTATGGTGAGATACTATAATAGTCTGGAATATAAAAGCTTAAGAAATGTGATATAGTACTGAATGGAAAGACAATACATCGTTTTCTTCATGAATAAAACTTGCGTTCACGAGTTGGTGGTTTGTGTGCCATCGCATCTCATTAAAATGTATAAGTTATATAAAGTGTAGAAGGAACACGAATTGTATGAAAATAAGGTATGAGTTAGTGGATAAGGTACGCAAGAATAACAACAAAAATTTCGTATCGGATAAAAACTACTGGTCAGTGTGCACGGTGTCCAATCGGGACGCGAGGATGGATAGACTGTATCAGGATAGGGGTCTGTTCTAGCATGGATAAACTACATCAGGATAGAGGACTGTTCGATGATGGAGGACTGTTCTAGGATGGATAGACTATCAGGACGGGGGATTGCTCTAGGATGGATAGACTACATCAGGTTGGGGGACTGTTCTTGAATGAATAAACTACATCAGGATGGAGGACTGTTCTGGGATGGATAGACTGTATGAGGATGGATAGACTATGAGGACGGGGGACTGTTCTAAGATAGATGGACTATCAGGACTGTTCTAGGATGGATAGAGAACCTCAGATTCGGGACTGTTCTAGGATGAACAGGATGGGGGACTCTTCTAGGATGGATAGACAACATCAGGATGAAGGATTGTTCTAGGATGGGTAGACTACATCAGGATGGGGACTGTTCTAGGATGGATAGACTACATCAGGATGGGGACTGTTCTAGGATGGATAGACTATTTCGGGATGGGGACTGTTCTAGGATGGATAGACTGTATCAGGTTGGATGATTGTTCTAGGATGGAAAGACTACATCAGGATGGGGACTGTTCTAGGATGGATAGACTACATCAGGATGGGGACTGTTCTAGGATGGATAGACTATTTCGGGATGGGGACTGTTCTAGGATGGATAGACTGTATCAGGTTGGATGATTGTTCTAGGATAGATAGACTGCATCAGGATGGGGACTGTTCTAGGATGGATAGACTACAACAGGTTGGAGGATTGTTCTAGGATAGATAGACTGCATCAGGATGGGGACTGTTCTAGGATGGATAGACTACAACAGGTTGGAGGATTGTTCTAGGATAGATAGACTGCATCAGGATGGGGACTGTTCTGGGATGGATAGACTGCATCAGGTTGGAGGATTGTTCTAGGATGGATAGACTGCATCAGGATGGGGACTGTTCTAGGATGGATAGACTACAACAGGTTGGAGGATTGTTCTAGGATGGATAGACTACAACAGGTTGGAGGATTGTTCTAGGATGGATAGACTATATCAGGATGGAGGACTGTTCTAGGATGGATAGACTACAACAGGTTGGAGGATTGTTCTAGGATGGATAGACTACAACAGGTTGGAGGATTGTTCTAGGATAGATAGACTGCATCAGGATGGGGACTGTTCTAGGATGGATAGACTATTTCAGGATGGAGGACTGTTCAAGGATGGATAGACTACAACAGGTTGGAGGATTGTTCTAGGATGGATAGACTACAACAGGTTGGAGGATTGTTCTAGGATAGATAGACTGCATCAGGATGGGGACTGTTCTAGGATGGATAGACTACAACAGGTTGGAGGATTGTTCTAGGATAGATAGACTGCATCAGGATGGGGACTGTTCAAGGATGGATAGACTACAACAGGTTGGAGGATTGTTCTAGGATGGATAGACTACAACAGGTTGGAGGATTGTTCTAGGATGGATAGACTACAACAGGTTGGAGGATTGTTCTAGGATGGATAGACTACAACAGGTTGGAGGATTGTTCTAGGATAGATAGACTGCATCAGGATGGGGACTGTTCTAGGATGGATAGACTATTTCAGGATGGAGGACTGTTCAAGGATGGATAGACTACAACAGGTTGGAGGATTGTTCTAGGATAGATAGACTGCATCAGGATGGGGACTGTTCTAGGATGGATAGACTATTTCAGGATGGAGGACTGTTCTAGGATGGATAGACTACATCAGGTTGGAGGACTGTTCTAGGATGGATAGACTGCATCAGGATGAAGGACTGTTCTAGGATAGATAGACTGCATCAGGATGGGGACTGTTCTAGGATGGATAGACTATTTCAGGATGGGGACTGTTCTAGGATGGATAGACTACATCAGGTTGGAGGACTGTTCTAGGATGGATAGACTGCATCAGGATGAAGGACTGTTCTAGGATAGATAGACTGCATCAGGATGGGGACTGTTCTAGGATGGATAGACTATTTCAGGATGGAGGATTGTTCTAGGATGGATAGACTACAACAGGTTGGAGGATTGTTCTAGGATGGATAGACTGCATCAGGATGGGGACTGTTCTAGGATGGATAGACTATTTCAGGATGGAGGACTGTTCAAGGATGGATAGACTACAACAGGTTGGAGGATTGTTCTAGGATGGATAGACTATTTCAGGATGGAGGGCTGTTTTAGGATGGATAGACTACATCAGGATGGGGACTGTTCTGGGATGGATAGACTACAACAGGTTGGAGGATTGTTCTAGGATGGATAGACTACATCAGGATGGGGACTGTTCTAGGATGGATAGACTACATCAGGATGGGGACTGTTCTAGGATGGATAGACTGCATCAGGATGGGGACTGTTCTAGGATGGATAGACTATTTCAGGATGGAGGACTGTTCTAGGATGGATAGACTGCATCAGGATGAAGGACTGTTCTAGGATGGATAGACTGCATCAGGTTGGAGGACTGTTCTAGGATGGATAGACTGCATCAGGTTGGAGGACTGTTCTAGAATGGATAGACTGCATCAGGTTGGAGGATTGTTCTAGGATGGATAGACTACATCAGGATGGGGACTGTTCTAGGATGGATAGACTGCATCAGGTTGGAGGACTGTTCTAGGATGGATAGACTACATCAGGATGAGGACTGTTCTAGGATGGATAGACTGCATCAGGTTGGAGGACTGTTCTAGGATGGATAGACTGCATCAGGTTGGAGGACTGTTCTAGGATGGATAGACTGCATCAGGTTGGAGGACTGTTCTAGGATGGATAGACTGCATCAGGTTGGAGGACTGTTCTAGGATGGATAGACTGCATCAGGATGGGGACTGTTCTAGGATGGATAGACTGCATCAGGATGAAGGACTGTTCTAGGATGGATAGACTGCATCAGGATGAAGGACTGTTCTAGGATGGATAGACTGCATCAGGATGAAGGACTGTTCTAGGATGGATAGACTGCATCAGGTTGGAGGACTGTTCTAGGATGGATAGACTGCATCAGGTTGGAGGATTGTTCTAGGATGGATAGACTATTTCAGGATGGAGGACTGTTCTAGGATGGATAGACTACATCAGGATGGGGGACTGTTCTAGGATGGATAGACTATCAGGATGAGGGATTGCTCTAGGATGGAAAGGCTACATCAGGATGGGGGACTGTTCTAGGATAAACAGACTACATCAGAATGGGGGACTGTTCTAGGATGAATAAACTATCAGGATGGAAGACTACATCGGGATGGGGGACTATTCTAATATGGAGAGACTATTTCAGAATGTGAGACTGTTCTAGGATGGAAGACTACATCGGGATGGGGGACTGTTCTAATATGGATAGTAGGATTGGGGACTGTTCTAGGATGGATATACTATTTCAGAATGGGGTACCGTTCTAGGATAGATAGACTATATCAGAATAGGGGACTGTTCTAGGATGGTTAGACAACATTATGATGGATAGAGAATTTCAGTATGGATAGACTATTACATCAGGAATGTTCTAGAATGGATAGACTACATCAGGATTGAGGACTGTTCTAGGATGGAGGTGTGTTCTAGGATGGAAAGAGTATTTGGGGTTGCGGGACTCTTCTAGGATGGATAGACTATTTCAGGATGGGGGATTGCTCTTGGATGGATAGTGTATTTCAGGATGGAGGAATGTTCTAGAATTAATGGACTACATCAGGATTGAGGACTGACTCAGGATAGGGACTGTTCTAGGATAGAAAGAGTATCAGGACTGTTCTAGGATGGATAGAGTATTTCAGGATGTGGGATAGTGTTAGGATGGATATACTTTATCGGGATGGAGAACTGTACTCGGACTTTTCTAGAATGAATAGACTATATCAGAGTGAGGGACAGTTCTGTGATAGATAGACTACATAAGAATGGATAGACTATATCAGTATGGAGGACTTTTCTAGAATGGATAGACTATATCAGAGTGAGGGACAGTTCTGTGATAGATAGACTACATAAGAATGGATAGACTATATCAGTATGGAGGACTGTCCTAGGATGGATAGACTGTATCAGGACGGGGGACTGTCCTGGGATGGATAAATTCTAACAGGATTGGGGACGGTTCTAGGATGGATAGTTTATTTCAGAATGGGGACTGATCTAAGACGGGTAGACTATATCAGTTTAGAGGACTGTTATAGGATGGATATACTGTGTCACGATGGGGACTGTTCTAGGATGGATATACTATATCAAGTTGGAAGACTGTTCTAGGATGGATAGACTACACCAATGGGGAGCTGTTCAAGGATGGAAAGACTACATCAGGATGGAGGACTATTCTAGATTGGATACTCTATATCAGGATGGAAGGGTGTTCTAGGATGGATAGACTATATCAGGATAGGGGAGTGTTCTGAGATGGATAGACTATCAGGATGGAGGACTGTTCTAGGATGGATAGACTGTATTAGGATGAACGACTGTTCTAAGATGGATAACCTACATCCAGTTAGAAGGGTGTTCTAAGAAGGAAATATTATATTAGGGTGGAGGACTGTTTTAGGATGAATAGACTGTATCAGGATGGACAACTGTTCTAGGATGGATAACCTACATCCAGTTAGAGGACTGTTCTAGGATGGATAAACTGCATTAAGGTGGAGGACTGTTTTAGGATGGATAGACTATATCAGGATCGAGGACTGTTCAAGGATGGGTAGACTAAATCAGGTTGGCGGACTGCTCTAGGATTTATGGACTGTATCAGGATGGAGGACTGTTCTAGGATGTATAGACTACATCAGGATGGGGGACTGTTCTATGGTAGATAGACTGTATCAGGATAGGGGAGTGTTCTTGGATAGAGAGACTGTATCAGAATGGGGGACTGTTCTAGAATTGATGGACTGTATCAGGATGAGGACTGTTCTAGGATAGATAGACTGTATTAAGGTGGAGGAATGTTCTAGAATGAATAGACTATATCAGGATGGAGGACTGTTTTAGGATGGAAAGCCTATTTCAAGATGAGGACTCTTCTAGAATGGGTAGACTATTTCAGGATGGAGAACTGCTCTAGGATGGATAGACTATAACAGGATGGAGGACTGTTTTAGGAGAGATAGACTACATAAAGATAGAAGATGTTTCTAGGATGGATAGACTGTATCAGGATGGGGGATTGTTCTATGATGGACAGGCTGTATTGGGATGAGGAACTGTTCTAGGATGGGGAACAGCTCTACAATGGATAGATTATATTAGGATGGGGGACTATTCTAGGATGGATAGACCATTTCAGGATGGGGGATTGTTCAAGGATGGATAGATTGTACCAGGATGGGGACCTGTTCTAAGATGGATATATTACATCAGGATGAGGGACTGTTCTGGGATGGATAAACTATAACATGATGGAGGACTTTTTAAAGGATGGATAGACTGTATCGGGATGGGGACTGTTCTAGGATGGATAGACTGTATCAGGATGTGCGACTGTTCTAGGATGGATAGACTTTATCAGGATGGGGGACTGTTCAAGGATGAATATACTGTATCAGGACGGGGGACTGTTCAAGGATGGGTAGATTGTATCAGGATGGGGACTGTTCTAGGATGGATAGACCACATCAGGATGGAGAACTATTTTAGGATGAACAGACTGTATCAACATGGGGATTTGTTCTCAGATACATAGACTATATTAGGAAGGGGGACTGTTCTAGGATGAATAGACTATATCAGAATGGAGGACTTTTCTTGGAGGGGCTAGACAACATCAGAATTGAGGACTGCTCTAGAATGGATAGACTGATCTAGGATGAATAGACTGCATCAGGATGAGGGACAGTTCTAGACGGGATAGACTGTGCGAGCATAGGTGACTGTTCTAGCATGGATAGAATATATCAGGATGGAGGACAGTTCTCGGATGGATAGCCAACATCAGGATGAGGACTGTTCTAGAATGGATAGACTACATCAGGATGGGGGACTGATCTAGGATGGATAGACTATATCAGGATGAGGACTGTTCTAGGATGGATAGACTATTTTAGGATGGAGGACTGTTCTAGGATGGAAAGACTGTATCAGGATGGGGGACTGTTCTACGATGGATAGACTATATCAGGATGAGGACTGTTCTAGGATGGATAGACTATTTCAGGATGAGGACTGTTCTAGGATGGATAGACTACATCAGGATGAGGACTGTTCTATGATGGATAGACTATATCAGGATGTAGGACTGTTCTAGGATGGATAGACTACATCAGGATGAGGACTGTTCTAGGATGGATAGACTATATCAGGATGTAGGACTGTTCTAGGATGGATAGACTACATCAGGATGAGGACTGTTCTAGGATGGATAGACTATATCAGGATGGAGGACTGTTCTAGGATGGATAGACTACATCAGGATGAGGACTGTTCTAGGATGGATAGACTATATCAGGATGTAGGACTGTTCTATGATGGATAGACTATATCAGGATGTAGGACTGTTCTAGGATGGATAGACTATTTCAGGATGAGGACTGTTCTAGGATGTATAGACTATATCAGGATGTAGGACTGTTCTAGGATGGATAGACTACATCAGGATGAGGACTGTTCTATGATGGATAGACTATATCAGGATGTAGGACTGTTCTAGGATGGATAGACTACATCAGGATGAGGACTGTTCTAGGATGGATAGACTATTTCAGGATGAGGACTGTTCTAGGATGGATAGACTATATCAGGATGTAGGACTGTTCTAGGATGGATAGACTACATCAGGATGAGGACTGTTCTAGGATGGATAGACTATATCAGGATGTAGGACTGTTCTAGGATGTATAGACTATATCAGGATGTAGGACTGTTCTAGGATGTATAGACTATATCAGGATGTAGGACTGTTCTAGGATGTATAGACTATATCAGGATGTAGGACTGTTCTAGGATGTATAGACTATATCAGGATGTAGGACTGTTCTAGGATGGATAGACTATATCAGGATGTAGGACTGTTCTAGGATGGATAGACTATATCAGGATGTAGGACTGTTCTAGGATGTATAGACTATATCAGGATGTAGGACTGTTCTAGGATGGATAGACTATATCAGGATGTAGGACTGTTCTAGGATGTATAGACTATATCAGGATGTAGGACTGTTCTACGATGGATAGACTATTAGGATGGGGACTGTTCTAGGATGGATAGACTATATCAGGATGTAGGACTGTTCTAGGATGGATAGACTATTTCAGGATGAGGACTGTTCTATGATGGATAGACTATATCAGGATGTAGGACTGTTCTAGGATGGATAGACTATTTCAGGATGAGGACTGTTCTAGGATGTATAGACTATATCAGGATGTAGGACTGTTCTAGGATGGATAGACTATTTCAGGATGAGGACTGTTCTATGATGGATAGACTATATCAGGATGTAGGACTGTTCTAGGATGTATAGACTATTTCAGGATGGGGGACTGTTCTAGGGTGGATAGACAAACTCAGTATGGGGGACTGTTCTAGGATGGATAGACTACATCAGGATGAGGACTGTTCTAGGATGGATAGACTATTTCAGGATGGGGGACTGTTCTAGGATGGATAGACTATCAGGATGGGGGACTGTTCTAGGATGGATGGACTATTTCAGGATGAGAACTGTTCTAGGATGGATAGACTATTAGGATGGGGACTGTTCTAGGATGGATAGACTATTTCAGGTTGAAGGACTGTTCTAGGATGGATAGAGTATTTCAGGATGAGGACTGTTCTAGGATGGATAGACTTTTAGGATGGGGACTGTTCTAGGATGGATAGACTATTTCAGGTTGAAGGACTGTTCTAGGATGGATAGACTATTTCAGGTTGAAGGACTGTTCTAGGATGGATAGACTATTTCAGGATGAGAACTGTTCTAGGATGGATAGACTATTAGGATGGGGACTGTTCTAGGATGGATAGACTATTTCAGGTTGAAGGACTGTTCTAGGATGGATAGACTATTTCAGGTTGAAGGACTGTTCTAGGATGGATAGACTATTTCAGGTTGAAGGACTGTTCTAGGATGGATATACTATTTCAGGTTGAAGGACTGTTCTAGGATGGATAGACTATTTCAGGTTGAAGGACTGTTCTAGGATGGATATACTATTTCAGGTTGAAGGACTGTTCTAGGATGGATAGACTATTTCAGGTTGAAGGACTGTTCTAGGATGGATAGACTATTTTAGGATGGATGAGTGTTCTAAGATGGATAGACTATTTCAGGTTGAAGGACTGTTCTAGGATGGATAGACTATTTTAGGATGGAGGAGTGTTCTAGGATGGATAGACTATATCAGGATGGGGATTGTTCTAGGATGGATAGACTGTATTAGGTTAGAGGACTGTTCTAGAATGGATGGACTATTTCAGAATGGAGGAATGTTCTTGTATCAGGATGTAGGGCAGTTCTAGGATAGATGGACTATATGTGTAGCTATAGGATAGGCTATTCCTGGAGAGGAACTGATCTAGGATAATCAGACTACAGCATGATAGAGGAACTGTTCTAGGATAGACTGTACCAGGATAGATAGACTGACTATATTGGGACTAAATAAGGATGAGCAATTGTTTTAAACTGATATACTATTTCAGATTGGATTAGAGGCAGGGTGAATAGACTCGGGATGGAAACTGTTCTAGAATAATAGGCTGTGGCAGAATCATGATTAGGTCAGAGTGGATATACTAATAGAGATTAGATAATCTATATCGTCTATAATAGGTTTGATAACATTGTCAGGATGGGGAATTGTTCGAAGATAGTTCGTGGATAGACTGTCCTAGGATGGATAGATTATGACACGGCTGAAAGAGAATAGGGAACTTTTGGATAGATAGACTTTGAAATGATAAAATGACGATGGGATGGATGGAATACAGTAATGGATAGACTACGGTAGTATTGGTAGCCTATATCATACTAGAGGATGTTGGGATGCTGCTCTAGGATTGATAAACTCTATTACAACTGAAGGATACGTCATAGTGCACCTGGATAGGGAACTGTTTTAAGATGTATAGTCTATGTCTAGATGGGGAGCTGTTCTATGAATAGTGCACTATGTCAGGTGGATTAGACTATTCAGTGATGTATAGAATGTATAAATCTATTCCAGGATAGAGAACTTTTCCGGATAGGAAGCTGATAAGTGGATAGATGACTAAGCTATGTCACGAGGGACATATAATATGGGTATATTATAACAGGATGGAGAGTGCAAATAAAAGTTCGAGGACGGTTGAAACATGTTTGGATACACTAAAATAAAACCTCCATATCCAGTGTACTTGTATATTGTTTATAATCCATATCAAAATGAGGATAGGGAACTGGGGAACAGCAATATGTACGAAGACATTGAGAGAGGTAGGAATTTAAATATATTATGTTGACATGGAGAAAATATACTCCTATATAGGGATTATTGTATAATTGAGTAAAAAGGCTCAAGTCATTAGTGGATTATATATGGATCGGGATTTTTTGAAAAAGGTTGAATTGTAAAACGATTCTTCAAAATACTATATCACGAGTTTAAAACTGATTAGAGGTAAATAGTTGAGTAGAACAGGATGCCTTTGGTGTCGAAATGAGGATCCTAAGAATGCTGCTCGTCTGGTGAGTGATGATGCCAAAAATACTGATGTATAAAGATGTTTATCATTAGAGGCATGAATGTATACCTATAAAGAAAGAAAATATGGGAGTATGAAGTTATATTTCGATAGTGTAAATGTAATTTGTAATTTACGTTGTTTCCGGAGGCTATGTCAATATGCATACTTGGTAAGATTAATATCTCGGGAAAGGACGTGTTGATATAACAGAGTGGATATACGTTCTGACGTATTAACTGCGAAATTATGCACGTGAATATACTGCTGGAGAATAATCCACAGAGAATTGTGATATGGTATTGGGGTGAATATGTACATAAAAGACTGAAACTAATATTGGTATAAAGTATCACTAAATGTTTCATTTACGAGAAATCTTGAAGATATATTGAATGTTCAGGGATATGGGATGTCTAATATGAGAGGGGAATAATAGCAATTTCATTGGAATGGAAAGGTATTATAGATTTTTCTATAGGGGCATGTGGGGGGGGGGGGGGCTTTAATCAAGGTTAGGAAATAGTGACAGATAGATTGCAATTTGGTGGATTCCTATGACCAAGGAATAGTATGGTTATGAGATATATCGGGTACACCGGTGACGCGATATGTCTTCACGTTTAATATGGAGGAGCATATAAACGCATAAGCTTGTTTAGAGGAAGGTAAACTGAAAAGACGCATTAAAAAAAGGGGGACACGCTACAGCTAAGGAGCATAGTAAGGTGGTGCATATTTCTTATTACAATAAGGTCGAGAGTCTGGTGCAAGGTTACACACGGAAAATAAATCATGTGGAAGGGAACACTACCTTTTTGTTGCCATAATGGGGTGAGGTTCAGCGTCGTTTTAATAAGCAGGAGAGACTACTAGGAAATGGAAGGATACGGGGAACCTGTAGCAAGGTGGAAAAAGAGAACAGACCTTAAATTTTAAAATTTGTTAAGATTACGTGCGTTAAATAAAATGGTTAATGGGAGGTAATATAACTCACTTTAATTATCACACATATCAAAATCAAGTAAGCAGTTAATCTATAAAAAAAAAAAAAAAACATTCTTTCCCCATGATATTTTCAACACTCACGCGAAATGATATCAAATTGAATAACAACATCAACAAAAAAATCAAGAAAAAAAAAAGAAATTTGAAATCCTTTTTTCACAAAAGGGTAACAACCAATAAGCCCATCACGTATAGCGACTAAAACTACGAACATCGACTCAGTCTGTAATTTCCATACCTTTTTAACACGTAGTGAAGTGTAAACGTAACTTCTGGGTGATTCCAAAGGGTCGACGGACGTAAAATATTTCATCCCAAGTGTCTTTGTCCGAGTTCGCTCTGCATGATTTTTTTTTTCTTTCTTTCTTTCTTTCTTTTATTCTCTTATTCTTTACTTTTCCTTTCTGTTCTCTTGTATTGCTTGTTTTCTTGATTCTCCTGCTTTCGTTTCTTCTACTTAGATTTTTGTGCCTTTGTTTGTTTTTATTTACTTGTGCTTCAATTGCTTATTTGCTTTCGCTCTCACTCCCACTGCCACTGCCACTCCCACTGCCACACCCTCACCCACATCCACTTCCACATCCACTTCCATTCCCATTCCCACTCTCACACTTACTCCAAAACCCACATCCTTACCTACACCCACTCCCACACCCACTCCTCCAACCACTCCCACACCTACTCCCATTAATACTCCTATACTCATTCCCACTCCCATTCCCACTCCCACTCCTACTCCTACTCCCACACCCACAGTCAATCCCACACCCACTCCCACTTCCACTCCCACACCCACTCCTACTCCCACTCCTACTCCCACTCCCACACCCACTCCCACACCCACTCCCACTACCATTCTCACATCCAAACCCCCTCCCATTTATCCTTCACACATCCACTCCCATTATCATTCCCATTCCCACTCCCACTTCCACTCCCATTACCACTCCCACACCCACTCCCACACTCCATATAACCATCTTCCCACACCACCATGCCACTCCCACTTCCACTCAACTCCACCCTACCCACACCCATTACCACTTCCCACACACACCATATCCACACCCACACCCATAACCACTTCCCACACCCACTCCCCACCACCTACTCACTCACTTTAACCACACCCACAACCAATCCACAATCGACCACTCCCATTACCACTCCCACACCCACTCCCACACCTACTTCCACTCCCATTACCACTCCCACACCCATATCCACACCCACTCCCATTACCACTCCCACACCCACTCCCACACCTACTTCCACTCCCATTACCACTCCCACACCCATATCCACACCCACTCCCATTACCACTCCCACACCTGCACCTACTCCCACCCACATCCATACCTACTCCTATTGCCATTCCCACACCCACTTCCACTCCTAATACCACTCCCACACCCATTCCCTCACTTACATCAATTTCTACTCCCATAATCATTCCCACTCCCACACCCATTCTCACACCCATTCCCACTGCCACTCACACTCACTCTCCCTCTCCCTCTCCCTCTCCCTCTCCCTCTCCCTCTCCCTCTCCCACTCTCACTCTCACTCTCACTCTCACTCTCACTCTCACTCTCACTCACATCTCGCACTCACACTCCTCACACTCACTCTCACTCGCACTTCACACTCTCACTCTCACTCTCCCTCTCCACACTCACTCCCACTCCCACTCCCACTCCCACACCCACACTCACTCCCACATCCACACTCACTCCCACACCCACACTCACTCCCACACCCACACTCACTCCCACACCCACACTCACTCCCACACCCACACTCACTCCCACACCCACTCCCACTCCCACACCCACACTCACTCCCACACCCACACTCACTCCCACACCCACACTCACTCCCACACCCACACTCACTCCCACACCCACACTCACTCCCACCCCCACACTCACTGCCACACCCACACTCACTGCCACACCCACACTCACTGCCACACCCACACTCACTGCCACACCCACACTCACTGCCACACCCACACTCACTGCCACACCCACACTCACTGCCACACCCACACTCACTGCCACACCCACACTCACTGCCACACCCACACTCACTGCCACACCCACACTCACTGCCACACCCACACTCACTGCCACACCCACACTCACTGCCACACCCACACTCACTGCCACACCCACACTCACTGCCACACCCACACTCACTGCCACACCCACACTCACTGCCACACCCACACTCACTGCCACACCCACACTCACTGCCACACCCACACTCACTGCCACACCCACACTCACTGCCACACCCACACTCACTGCCACACCCACACTCACTGCCACACCCACACTCACTGCCACACCCACACTCACTGCCACACCCACACTCACTGCCACACCCACACTCACTGCCACACCCACACTCACTGCCACACCCACACTCACTGCCACACCCACACTCACTGCCACACCCACACTCACTGCCACACCCACACTCACTGCCACACCCACACTCACTGCCACACCCACACTCACTGCCACACCCACACTCACTGCCACACCCACACTCACTGCCACACCCACACTCACTGCCACACCCACACTCACTGCCACACCCACACTCACTGCCACACCCACACTCACTGCCACACCCACACTCACTGCCACACCCACACTCACTGCCACACCCACACTCACTGCCACACCCACACTCACTGCCACACCCACACTCACTGCCACACCCACACTCACTGCCACACCCACACTCACTGCCACACCCACACTCACTGCCACACCCACACTCACTGCCACACCCACACTCACTGCCACACCCACACTCACTGCCACACCCACACTCACTGCCACACCCACACTCACTGCCACACCCACACTCACTGCCACACCCACACTCACTGCCACACCCACACTCACTGCCACACCCACACTCACTGCCACACCCACACTCACTGCCACACCCACACTCACTGCCACACCCACACTCACTGCCACACCCACACTCACTGCCACACCCACACTCACTGCCACACCCACACTCACTGCCACACCCACACTCACTGCCACACCCACACTCACTGCCACACCCACACTCACTGCCACACCCACACTCACTGCCACACCCACACTCACTGCCACACCCACACTCACTGCCACACCCACACTCACTGCCACACCCACACTCACTGCCACACCCACACTCACTGCCACACCCACACTCACTGCCACACCCACACTCACTGCCACACCCACACTCACTGCCACACCCACACTCACTGCCACACCCACACTCACTGCCACACCCACACTCACTGCCACACCCACACTCACTGCCACACCCACACTCACTGCCACACCCACACTCACTGCCACACCCACACTCACTGCCACACCCACACTCACTGCCACACCCACACTCACTGCCACACCCACACTCACTGCCACACCCACACTCACTGCCACACCCACACTCACTGCCACACCCACACTCACTGCCACACCCACACTCACTGCCACACCCACACTCACTGCCACACCCACACTCACTGCCACACCCACACTCACTGCCACACCCACACTCACTGCCACACCCACACTCACTGCCACACCCACACTCACTGCCACACCCACACTCACTGCCACACCCACACTCACTGCCACACCCACACTCACTGCCACACCCACACTCACTGCCACACCCACACTCACTGCCACACGCACACTTTCCCTTCGCCTTGTAGTAACAATATTGCCCGAAGATTTACCGCATATTACTTCTGGATCCTATTACTTACTCTCCTATTCCGTTTAAGGACTATCGCCCCTAGGAACAAGTGGAGCAAGAGCGAGATTAGGTTGGCAAGGTACGTTTCTTATATTCTGGCAATCAGGGTGTGTGAGTGATGTCGTTCTGTGTCTGATGTTTTCATTCCTCTTTTTGTCTCCTTTTGTGTGTTCGGTTTTGTTCCCCTTTTCTTCTATACAGTTTTTTTGTTTTTTTTTTTTATTTTGGTTTGACTTATTCTAGTGTTTGAAACGTGTTGGTATCATTAAATTTCCTCTGACTTGTGTAAATGTTGGAATCTCTTGAGATCTTTGACTTTTCTTGGCAGTGATAATAATCAATGTTTATCAAACTTAACGAAATATAATGTAATGTGACTCTTCATACAACCGTCCAAGATCATTCAGTCATTCTTGTTTTTCCCCCCTTTCCTTTTCTGCGAACTTTTCAAATTCAAAAAAAAATCCTCACTTTTTCTTCCACTCATTTCCAACCCATCTTTATCATATCTTCTTAAGAGCCTGCACGTATTCTTGAGAGTATTCCAAATCCCCTTGCATAATAATTGAGTTCATATCTCAAGTCGGTAAATTTCCTTTAATATCCTCCCTTCGCATACATACCGCAGGGGAAGGATATAAAGCACGGAAGGAGGAAGGAGTCGGAGAGAGAGAGAGAGAGAGAGAGAGAGAGAGAGAGAGAGAGAGAGAGAGAGAGAGAGAGAGAGAGAGAGAGAGAGAGAGAGAGAGAGAGAGAGAGAGAGAGAGAGGGGGGGAGGGAGAAGGGGGAGGAAAAAGGAACAGCAAGATTGGAACGAAGAAGGAATAGAAGCAGATACCGATTATACCCTAAAACGATTTGAAAGAATTACTGTGTGAGTCCATTCTATCATTTTAATCTTATCAAAAAAATGATCTTTTAATATACCGAGTCAATTCTATCATCTTAATCTTATCAAAAAATGATCTTTTAACATACCTTTTTTCCAAAGTTACATTTCTTTATATAAAACTACTTACAATATATTAATTATGATTAAAAGTTTGATAAAAGGTCACCCTTATTTGAAAAAATAAACTCTATCACTTTCATGTTTCCGGGCTCTCTCGCTCTCGTTCCCTCGTTCTCTCGCTCTCGCTCTCGCTCTCGCTCTCGCTCTCGCTCGCTCTCTCTCTCTCTCTCTCTCTCTCTCTCTCTCTCTCTCTCTCTCTCTCTCTCTCTCTCTCTCTCTCTTTCTCTTTCTCTTTCTCTTTCTCCAGAGTTCTTAAACTTCTTTCCTTACGGATCCGCCATTTTTCGTGACCCTGAATGATTCTACAGCTATTCATTAAGATAATAATACTAATAAACTGTCAACA
>NW_028234406.1:21109764-21147264 GCF_977035675.1 Penaeus japonicus | reverse complement strand
TGATGTTTTGACAATGAATCGATTGTAATAATAAATGCAAAAACTGATAATAATACTGAAAATTTGACTTCTATCTAATAATAATAATAATGATAATGATAATGATATTATTAATAATAATAATAATAATAATAATAATAATAATAATAATAATAATAATAATAATAATGGTAATAATAGTAAAAATGATAATGATGATGATGATAATAATAATAATAATGATAATATTAATAATAACAATAATAATAAAATATAATAATATTAAAATATAACAATAATAATAATAGATAACAATAATAAAGATAAAAAAAGAATAGCAACAAGAACAATGATGGTAACGATAATAACAATAATAATGATGATCATCATCATCATCACCAAGTCAGAAAGCTGGTAAAATGTATAGGGTGGTTAGTGTTTCAGAATGTATTAATACAATACCATGAATGTTAAATCAATACCAATACACAACCGTGCAGTATTCAATGCGACAGACTTTTCTATAAACGCAATCACACAAGACATGATGCAAACCTCTGCCACAATAAACTAAGCACATATATTCTAAACCATGCCTATCCCAGTACACCTTCCCTGGCAGAATTCGATGCAATTAAAGGGTGGCATTTCAAAATAATAATAAGAAGAAAATGTACAATAATAATAATAACAATCAAGTCAGAAGGTTAAGTTTCAAAGGATCGAGGTCAGGTGGGGGAGCACATAGCGTTGAAGGAGTGTAAGGGTTCGTGAAGTGTAAGGGTGCCGTGGATTTAAAGCCAACTGGAGACTGGATATGAAAAGAGGTAAGAAAGAAAATATACATAATGCGAAAGGAATTATCCTAAATTTATGACCAAGTAAGATTTAAGGGACAAGGAGTGAACTGAAGTATTCAAGTTCATGTATTGGGTTAAACGAAGAGTGGATTGAGTGTCTACCTCTAAATAGCTTCCCAATAATAACGCATCTGCATGCAACCACTCAAAAATAAATGCGATATATGCTAAATAGATATCCATAAGACACACCAATACACACCGGGTTGCAGTTATCACCAGTCCAAAAGATTTTTCTGTAAATACGATCACACACGGGAAGTTTGAACCAAACATGATTAAGGGCGCGTACCTTTGCCAGACATATATATCAGCAAAAACATTCTAGTACATGCCTCTTCCAGTACACCTGCACTAGCAAGGTTTAATGTGATTATTAAAGGAAAGGGGTAAGTGCGTCCATGCGTATTCATGTGGAAATGACAAAAAAAATCAGCGTGTAATGATTATCTTCTGCACGCAGACCAACTAAATAAGAGAAGTTAGATCCGGCAGCGTAATACTAATTACTCTGTCGTGACATGCCACCGTTTCCACAGAAAAACCCACGCTCTTAGCAGTCAACGTGTAGAACATTTTTCTCCTTCTAGAGATGCAGGGAAATTAAGTCACAGTAAATCAAAACATCTGTTATTTTGATGTCAGATTGTCATAGATAGTTATTGTGTTGCCCAGCTGATACCAAGATCATCCGATAAGAACTCATACATGCAAACAAAATATCAACTTTAGCATGATCATCCTGGAGACTCCATTTAGCCACGTAACGAGATATTGTAGTATATTCAGCATACTAATTACGAGGAAGATTATTCTTTGATCAAGGAAGCTTTACAAATGAGGGATAAATCCCTCCGATCACGCTGCTAATGAGGATCAGATTAGAATTCCACTACGCAAATGCTAGAACAATCCAAACACATACAACACCAAACTCAGGCCAACACACTGAAATGAACCATAGCACAACCCAACCCAGATGCGATGCAATTATAAGTATAGACATACATAACAAGCAGTAATTGTCTTTATCAATAGAAAACCAGCAAAATCCACGCAAACATCAACACAAACCTTATGCGGTATCTAATACGTAACATGCATATTTCACACGCCCTATGTATAATTTAGAACTGCTGTGTAGACATTGACGAAAGGGCGGGGGTGGATAGGGGATAGAACTTGGCTTTGGGATAGAATGCCTGGTTGTGTACGTCTGAAAAGGGAAATCCGAATATGTTCGAAGGGAAGAGACATAGATATTCACTGGAGACGTGTAAGTGGATTATATGCTTTTTGTTGTTGGTTTAGGAAAGAGGTAGTTGTCTTACGATAAGATAAGGAAAAATCAAGTGAAAGAACACATTTACATAGATATGGGGCCGGTTTGTGATTAAGAGAAAATCAAATGGGGAAACGTGGACAATCGTAGATGTAAAGCACGAAGAGAGAGAGTTTGGGGGAAGGGGGAGTGGGACTGTCATTGAAGTGTATATATATCACAAAAGAAGCATTGTAGGGGGGGGGGGCGAGTGATTGGGGGCGGCACTCTGTAGGTGAAGGAGTGATTTTGACTTACCGGGTGAAGCAGGAATGGCGGAGGGAGGGCTTAAGTATATGGAGTAGTCGTAAGTGAGGAACGCAGGGAAGTGTAAAGCAAAATACTGCTTAAAAACAGAAGAGAGAATGGAAGGTAGCGGATATGTATCGGGAAATCAACGTGTTTGGGCAAGCACATTTGTGTGAGGGGGAAGCATAGGTATGGAACGATAAAAAATGTTGGAGGAGCAGATAGAGCAGGTAGATGCGCCATATTAGTGGATAAATATATAAATCAAACTAAATAAAAGTAAATGCCTAAGCAGAACAGGGTGTAGAGGATGGGTAAACAAATGGGCACAACATAGTGGAGAAATAGGCTGCCTAAAGTATATTTGAGTGGAGATTTCTTCATGATTTGGGTGGAGAACTGTAAGGGAGAAATAAGTGTGTGGGGCAAAAGGAATGTGAAAGATAAGTAGATTTTTGGGGTGGACACACGTGTACGGGAGAGACAGAATTGTATAGTTTAGAATAAGTATAAATCTATGGGAGCAGATGTGTGAGGGTGGGGGATGGGCAGGTAGCTTAAAAATAGAAATAGGGGAATAAGCAAATGTGAGGGAAATGTGCCCAAGGTAGAGGGGTGCGAAAATGCAAGAAGCAGAACAGTTGGAAGCAGTAAAGACTGTGCAGGAAGCAAGAGTGCATATTGTATGTAGAAATGCCTAAGAGGGAGAGGATAGGTAAGTACAGGAAACTAAAAATAGTGTAAGCAAGTATATGCTGAAGAAATATGAGAGAAGTAGTGATTATGTAAAAAAAAATAATAATAATAATAATAATAATTACATAAAGAAAGCAGGGGAATAGAATAGCAAAGTCTATGAGGAAAAATTAAAATCAGGCAAGCACGTATGCAGTAGCGAAGCAGAACAAGAGTGTTCATGGTTGAAGCAAGATGCATCAGGGGGGTCAAAAGTGCACAATTCGTGTCCAGGAAGTAGTGTATTAGAGAAAGGGAGGCAGAAGTGGTTTCGAGAGGGAGTGCAAAATGGGAAAGCGTAAGGGAAGCAGAACCGACTAACGGAAGAGGATGTGAAGGAAGCAGGGCTGACTGGTGGAATCAGAACTGACTAGTGGAAGCAGAACGGACTAGCGAAAGAGGATGTGAAGAAAGCAGGGCAGTCTGGTGGAAGCAGAGCCAACTAGCGGAAGAGGATGTGAAAGGATCAGGGCTGACTGGTGGAAGCAGAACCGACTAGTGGAAGCAGAACCGACTAGCAGAAGAGGATGTGAAGAGAGCAGGGCTGACTGGTGGAAGCAGAACTGACTAGTGGAAGCAGAACCGACTAGCGGAAGAGGATGTGAAGAAAGCAGGGCTGACTGGTGGAATCAGAACTGACTAGTGGAAGCAGAACCGACTAGCGGAAGAGGATGTGAAGAAAGCAGGGCTGACTAGTGGAAACAGAACCGACTAGTGGAAGCAGAACCGACTGCGGAAGAGGATGTGAATGGATCAGGGCTGACTGGTGGAATCAGAACTGACTAGTGGAAGCAGAGCCGACTAGCGAAAGAGGATGTGAAGAGAGCAGAGCTGACTGGTGGAAACAGAACCGACTAGTGGAAGCAGAACCGACTGCGGAAGAGGATGTGAATGGATCAGGGCTGACTGGTGGAATCAGAACTGACTAGTGGAAGCAGAGCCGACTAGCGGAAGAGGATGTGAAGAAAGCAGGGCTGACTGGTGGAATCAGAACTGACTAGTGGAAGCAGAACCGACTAGCGGAAGAGGATGTGAAGAGAGCAGTCGCTGACTGGTGGAATCAGAACAGACTAGTGGAAGCAGAACCGACTAGCGGAAGAGGATGTGAAGAGAGCAGGGCTGACTGGTGGAAGCAGAACTGACTAGTGGAAGCAGAACCGACTAGCGGAAGAGGATGTGAAGAGAGCAGGGCTGACTGGTGGAATCAGAACTGACTAGTGGAAGCAGAACCGACTAGTGGAAGAGGATGTGAAGAGAGCAGGGCTGACTGGTGGAATCAGAACTGACTAGTGGAAGCAGAACCGACTAGTGGAAGAGGATGTGAAAGGATCAGGGCTGACTGGTGGAATCAGAACCGACTAGTGGAAGCAGAACCGACTAGTGGAAGAGGATGTGAAGAGAGCAGGGCTGACTGGTGGAAGCAGAACTGACTAGTGGAAGCAGAACCGACTAGCAGAAGAGGATGTGAAGAGAGCAGTCGCTGACTGGTGGAATCAGAACAGACTAGTGGAAGAGGATGTGAAGAGAGCAGGGCTGACTGGTGGAAGCAGAGCCGACTAGTGGAAGAGGATGTAAAGAGAGCAGGGCTGACTGGTGGAATCAGAACTGACTAGTGGAAGCAGAACCGACTAGCGGAAGAGGATGTGAAGAGAGCAGGGCTGACTGGTGGAATCAGAACAGACTAGCGGAAGAGGATGTGAAGAGAGCAGGGCTGACTGGTGGAATCAGAACTGACTAGTGGAAGAGGATGTGAAGAGAGCAGTCGCTGACTGGTGGAATCAGAACAGACTAGCGGAAGAGGATGTGAAGAGAGCAGGGCTGACTGGTGGAATCAGAACTGACTAGTGGAAGCAGAACCGACTAGCAGAAGAGGATGTGAAGAGAGCAGGGCTGACTGGTGGAATCAGAACAGACTAGTGGAAGCAGAACCGACTAGTGGAAGAGGATGTGAAGAGAGCAGGGCTGACTGGTGGAAGCAGAACCGACTAGTGGAAGAGGATGTGAAGAGAGCAGGGCTGACTGGTGGAAGCAGAACCGACTAGTGGAAGAGGATGTGAAGAGAGCAGGGCTGACTGGTGGAAGCAGAACCGACTAGCGGAAGAAGACGTGAAGGGAGGAGGGCTGACTGGTTGAAGCAGAGCCGACTAGCAGAAGAGGATGTGAAGGAAGCAGGGATGACTGGTGGAAGTAGAACCGACTAGCAGAAAAGGATGTGAAGAAAGCAGGGCTGACTGGACGAAACAGAACCGGCTAGTGGAAAAGGGTGTGAAGGAAGCAGAAATGATTGGTGGAAGCAGCACTCGTGGAAGCAGAACCAGCTAGTAGAAGATGGTGTGCGGGAAGCAGGACTGATTGGTGGAAGCAGAAATGACTGGTGTAAGCAGGAATGACTAGTGGAAGCAGAAATGATTGGTGGAAGCAGAACTGGCTAGTGGAAGAGGGTGTGAAGGAAGCAGGGCTAACTGTTACAAGCAGGGTATGAAGGAAGCAGAAGTGTAAGAGTGAAGATGTGCAGTAGATTTTGGAAGGGGAGTGTACAAAGAGAGTCAAATGTTGGTGAAGGGGCAGTAGGAGCGTGAGGACAACGTAGGAGTCCGGGTAAGAAATATTTGCTATTCTTTTTTTTTTCATCTTTTATCTCATTGAAGTGGGAGAACAAGGAGAATAAAACAAAGGAGGAAACTTGGAAATATTGGTTGAGGGGCACCAGGAGCGTGGAAAGGAAGTAGGTGTTGGAGGAAACAGGAGTCTGGGTACGAGTCTGGAGGGCGGGGGGGGGGGGGGGGGGGGGGGGCTGCAAGCAAGAATGTAGGGGGATGAGCAGGTGGGGGGTGGGGGTAGCTTGGGGAAGCATGGAGTTTGGGGGAACTAGAATTGTGGGGGTAGGGCGCGAGTCTGAGAGGCAGGCGAGGGGAGACAGAAGCGAACCGGGGAGGGCAGAAGGGGGTAGGGGAGGTAGGGATGGTAAAAGTATTTGGAGTACACTTAAATTAGAGGGGGGGGGGGGCGCAAAACTCTAGAGGAGGAACGGAAACGAAGTCCGCAACGTGGGCAGGAATGTGTAGAGGCCACAAATATGTGAAGATAAGAGTTATATATGTAAGGGAGAAACTATATACGGGATGCTGCACATGGGGCAGCAACAGAGTGCGAGAGGAAAAATATATATATACATCATGAGAGTTGGAGCGCGGAAGTAAAATAGATATAGAATGAGGAATTAGCAGTATGGGGAAATAGCAGAATGCAATGGAGATGCCCAAGTATTCGAGAGGAGCAGGAGTGTGCAGTAGGAGAAAAAGTATAGTAGCAAGAGTTATCGGGAAGCAAGTATGCATGGGGAGAACAAATATGTATATAAGGATTATAAAAACGATAAAAAAAAATAAACGGCTGAGGAAAAATTGGCATTAGGCGAAATGGATGCAGGTGTGAAATATGAAATCTTGTTTTTTTCATAAGGTGGATTAGCAGAGGAGAAAAAAGGAGTGCCAGGCGAAAGCAGGAGAGAGGGAAGAAGCGAAAGAACGTGTGAAAAGTTGATGTATGTTGAAGAATCAAAAGAAAGTAGGGGAGATAGAGAGTTTAGAAATTAACCGTGTATTGGGAAGTATGGGCAATACAACATTCGGGAGGAAGGTGCGTGGGGGAGACTATAGGAGCAGGAGTTTGAGGAGAAACAGGTGCGTGTGGAGGGGAGGGGAGCAAAAGTGTGGGGAGAAACAGATGTGTGGGGGGGGAGCAGAAATGTAGAGAGAAACAGGTGCGTGGGGGAGACTATAGGAGCAGGAGTTTGAGGAGAAACAGGTGCGTGTGAAGGGAAGGGTAGCAAAAGAGTGGGGAAAAACAGATGCGTGCGGGGGGGGGGGCAGAAATGTAGAGAGAAACAGGTGCGTGGGGGAGACTATAGGAGCAGGAGTTTGAGGAGAAACAGGTGCGTGTGGAGGGAAGGGTAGCAAAAGTGTGGGGAGAAACAGATGCGTGCGGGGGGGGGGGGACAAAAATGTAGAGAGAAACAGGTGCATGGGGGAGACTATAGGAGCAGGAGTTTGGGGAGAAACAGGTGTGTGTGGAGGGAAGGGTAGCAAAAGTGTGGGGAGAAACAGATGCGGGGGGGGGGGAGCAGAAATGTAGAGAGAAACAGGTGCGTGGGGGAGACTATAGGAGCAGGAGCTTGAGAGAAACAGGTGCGTGTGGAGGGAAGGGTAGCAAAAGTGTGGGGAGAAACAGATGCGTGCGGGGGGGGGGGGGGCAGAAATGTAGAGAGAAACAGGTGCGTGGGGGAGACTATAGGAGCAGGAGTTTGGAGAGAAACAGGTGCGTGTGGAGGGAAGGGTAGCAAAAGTGTGGGGAGAAACAGATGCGTGTGGGGGGGGGGACAAAAATGTAGAGAGAAACAGGTGCATGGGGGAGACTATAGGAGCAAGAGTTTGGGGAGAAACAGGTGCGTGTGGAGGGAAGGGTAGCAAAAGTGTGGGGAGAAACAGATGCGGGGGGGGGGGAGCAGAAATGTAGAGAGAAACAGGTGCATGGGGGAGTCTATAGGAGCAGGAGTTTGTGGAGAAACAGGTACGTGTGGAGGGAAGGGTAGCACAAGTGTGGGGAGAAACAGATGCGTGCGGGGGGGGTGGGGGGCAGAAATGTAGAGAGAAACAGGTGCGTGGGGGAGACTATAGGAGCAGGAGTTTGAGGAGAAACAGGTGCGTGTGGAGGGAAGGGTAGCAAAAGTGTGCGGAGAAACAGATGCGTGGGGGGGGGGGGGCAGAAATGTAGAGAGAAACAGGTGCATGGGGGAGACTATAGGAGCAGGAGTTTGAGGAGAAACAGGTGCGTGTGGAGGGAAGGGTAGCAAAAGTGTGGGGAGAAACAGATGCGTGGGGGGGGGGGCAGAAATGTAGAGAGAAACAGGTGCATGGGGGAGACTATAGGAGCAGGAGTTTGGGGAGAAACAGGTGCGTGTGGAGGGAAGGGTAGCAAAAGTGTGGGGAGAAACAGATGCGGGGGGGGGGGCAGAAATGTAGAGAGAAACAGGTGCGTGGGGGAGACTATAGGAGCAGGAGTTTGGGGAGAAACAGGTGCGTGTGGAGGGAAGGGTAGCAAAAGTGTGGGGAGAAACAGATGTGTGGGTGGGGGAGCAGAAATGTAGAGAGAAACAGGTGCGTGGGGGAGACTATAGGAGCAGGAGTTTGAGGAGAAACAGGTGCGTGTGGAGGGAAGGGTAGCAAAAGAGTGGGGAAAAACAGATGCGTGGGGGGAGCAGAAATGTAGAGAGAAACAGGTGCGTGGGGGAGACTATAGGAGCAGGAGTTTGAGGAGAAACAGGTGCGTGTGGAGGGAAGGGTAGCAAAAGAGTGGGGAAAAACAGATGCGTGGGGGGAGCAGAAATGTAGAGAGAAACAAATAAGTGAGGGAGACTAATAGAAGTAGAAATGTAGGGAGAAACAGGTGCTTTGGGGAGACTATTGGAGCAGGAGCATGGGGAGAAACTGGTGAACTGTTGCATGGGAGGGGGGGATAGGAACAGAAGCAGAGGGAAACAAGGAGGGAGACTTATTCGAGTGTCGGTAGAAATAGGACTGTGGGAGGGAAGAACGTGATAGGAAGCAGAGGAGTGAAAGATGAAGGGAGTAAACTTGTGGGAGGAACTAGAATGTATGGAAGAGTAAATCTATGAGGGGGAAGTGTGAGGGGAAGGAAGCAAAAGTGAAGAGAAGTGGAATTGTGGAGGGACAGTATTAAAGATTAAAAGTCTGGGGGAGCAGAAGTGTGCAGGAACATAGGTGTGAGGGAGGAGAGCAGAAGTGTAAAGGGGCACAGAAGTGAGAGAGAAGGAAATGTGAGGGGAGCTGAAGACGAATGTGAGGAAGGAGAGTAGGAGAGAAGAAGCGTGAAGGGAACAGAAGTATACAAAAAATGGGGGAACAGGGATATGTGAGAGATGTGGGGGGAGTAAAAATTTTAGGTGTACAGAAGAAGCCTTAACGAGGATTTATGGAGGGAGGAAAATACTCGCTGATAAGTGTTAGAAGGAATAGAAATGAGGAGCAGAAATGTATAGAAAAAGAAGTGTGAGAGAACAGAAAGTGTGAAAATGTTGAAGATGGGAAGAGCAGAAGTGTAAGGAGCAAAGTATAAAATGAGCAGAAGTGTGAGAGGGAAGTGTAGGGGATAGAACGAAGTACACAGGAAGGTAAGCTGATGCGGGAAGGGAGAATTTTGCGGGAAAGGTGTGAGAGAAGTGTGAGGGAGAAAAGCTGGAGTGCTGAATTGTGAGGGACCTAAACTATGAGGGGAACGAATGTCCGCGGGATATCTTTGGGGGGAGTGTGAGGAGTGAAGAATTAAGGAAGGGGAGTGGCAGGGGACCATAAGTGTGAGGGGACCGCAAGTATAAGGGAACCATAAATGTAAGGGGTCCGTAAGAGTGAGGGGAATAAAAGTGTGAGGGGAACAGAAGTATGAGAAGACCAGAAGTCTCGGGGGAATAAAGTCGGAGGGGACCAAACGTGGGAGAACCAGAAATGTGGACACAAGTGTGAGGCGAAAAGAAGTGTGAGGGGTTCAGAAGTGCAGGGTGAAAAAAATAAGGGGAAGAGCGGTGGGAAGGTAATAGAAGTTTGAGGGAAAAAGAAGTGTGAGGTGACCAGATATATGGGGGATAAGAGTATGAAGTGACCTGTAGTGTGAGGGGACAGAAGTGTGGGATAATAAAAGTGTGAGAGGACCACAAGTGTGATAGGGACCGTAAGTGTGAGGGGACCAGACGTGCGGGGGGATAAAAGTGTAAGGGGACCACAAGTATGGAGGGGACAGAAATATTGGGTGAACAAAAGTGTGAGGGGATAAAAGTGTGTGTTGACAGAAGTGTCGGGGAGGAAAAATGTGAGGAGGAGAGGGGGAATGAAGCGTGAGGGAGCCGCAAATATGAGGAAGCAGAGGTGCGTGGGAAAGAAAGTGCTTCCCATAAAACAAGTAAGGGAAGCGGCGTTGTGCGGGAGGAATCAGAAGTATGAGAGGGGGGGAGGCAGAAGCGTGAGAGGAACTGAAGTGTGAGGGGACTAAACTGTGGGAGAGGGACTTCAAACGTTGAATAGTCGCGTATAAGTGTGGGGAGGAAAAGTGAGGGAGCAGAAAAGTTCAGGAAAGGAAGTGTGTGGAAGCAGAAAGTGTGAAAATGCATTAAGTGGGAAATAGAAGTGTGAAAATACCTAAGATTGGATTAGCAGAAGTGTGGGGGAGCACAGTAAAAAGAGAGCTGAAGTGTAGGAGGGAAGTGTGGGGGGATAGAATACGTGTCAAGGTAAGATGACGTTGTTGTTGTAAGAGACACACACTAGTTGCTGAGAAGGGAGAAGTATGAGAGAAGTGCGAGAGAGAAAAGCTTGAGTGCAAAAATGTGAGAAAAATTAAAATATGAGGGGAACGGGTGTGAGGGGAAATTTAGGTGAGAGGGGAGTGAGAGAACAGAGATGTGGGGGTACAGCGTGAGGGGAGTAGAAGTATAAGGGAGACAGAAATGTGAGGGGGCCACAAGTGTGCGGGGACTAAAAATCTGGGGGAAATAAAAGTGTGAAGGGACTTGGAGAGTGGGGGACCAGAAGTGTTAGGGAACCATAAGTGTGAGGGGGTCACAAGTGTGAGAGTAAAGTGTGGGGGAAAAAGAGTTTCGGGGGAATAAAAGTGGGAGGAGACCATAGTAGAGTGAGGGGAGTAAAAGTGTTGGGAGCACAAACTTGAGAAGCAGACGCGTGGGTATGTGGGGGAGCAGAAGTGTGAGGGAACCAAAACTGTGGGAGAGCAGAAGTGTGTGTGTTTGGGGGGAGGGGGGGAGTGAGGGAGCAGATAAATATAGAAAAACAAGCGTGAGGAAGCAGAAAGTGTAAGAGAGCAGAAGTGAGAAGGTGGTGAAGTGCGAAAATGCCGTAGAATGGGGTAGATGGGTGACAGGTGTTGGGGAAAGAATTGGGGAGGGGAAGGGGGAGAACAGAGATGTGGGGGCACAGTGAAAGGGGAGCAGAAGTGTGAGGGGACCACGAGTGTGGGGGTGACCAGAAATAGGAAGGGAACTCTTGTGCGAGGAATACAAGCGTAGGGGGCATAAAAGTGTGAAAGGACCTGATGTGTAAAGTTAACGTGTGGGGGAATAGAAGTGTGTGGGGACCAGAAGTATAAGAGGACCACAAGTGTAAGGGGAACTAAAGTGTGAGGGGACCATAAATGTGGGGGTAATAAAAGTGTGAAGGGACTTAAAGTGTGACAGTAACAAAAGTATGAGGGGACCATAAGTGTGGGAGGAATAAAAGTGAGAAAGGACCTGAAGTGAGGGGGAAAGTGTGAGGGGACCATAAGTGTGTGGGGAATAAAAGTGTGAAGGGACTTGAAGTGGGAGGGTAACAAAAGTGTGAGGGAACCATAAGTGTGGGAGGAATAAAAGTGTGAAGGGACCTGAAGTGAGGGGGAAAAGTGTGAGGGGACCATAAATGTGGGGGAATAAAAGTGTGAAGGGACCTGAAGTGAGGGGAAAAAGTGTGAGGGGACCATAAGTAATGGGGGAATAAAAGTGTGAAGGGACCTGAAGTGTGAGGGGACCATAAGTGTGGGGGGGATAAAAGTGTGAGGGACCATTAGTGCAAGGGGCTATAAGTGTAAGAGGACCACACGTGTGAGCGGACCACAAGTGTGAGCGGACCACAAGTGTGAGCGGACCACTAGTGTGGGGGAATAAAAGAGTGATAGGACCATAAATGTGGGGGGAATAAAAGTGTAAAGAGTCCTGAGGTGTGGGAGAACACAAGTGTGCGGAGAAAAGAAGTGCAAGGAAACCACGAGTGTGAGGAAATAGATGTATGAGTGGGTAGAATTAAGGAGGGGGCTAAAATTGGAGGTCTAAGCATGGGGGCCAGCAATGAAAGGGGACACTAAAGGGTGAGGGACCACAAAAGGGGGAGGATTTATTTTTCTTTTCTTTTTCTTTTTTTTTTTGGGGGGTGCAGACGTGTGACGCTGCAAATGTCAGGGATGACTGATGTGCCGAAGGGGGGGAGGTGAGGAGACAGGTGTGTGGGAACCGGAAGAACGAGGGAGGAGTCATGAGTATGAGGGGGAGCAGAAGCGTGAGGGAAACTGAAGTGTGAGGGTACCAATCTGTGGGAGAGAAGAAGTGTAAGGGACTACAAACGTAGGAGAGAAGAAGTGGGGGGGGGGGAGTGAGGGAGCAGAAAAGTATAGAAAGAGAGGTATGAGGAAGCGGGAGTGAGGAGAAATGTAAAAATGGCGTAGCATGGAAAAAACAGATGTGTGGGGGAGCAGAAGTGTGGTAGGGAAGTGTGGAGGATAAAGTATAAGGGTGTCCCGGTAAGATGACGTGGGAGGTTGTGTAAGAGACAACACAGGAGAAGGAGGAAGTGTGATGGAAAGGTACGAGAGAAATGTGAGGGAGAAAATCTGAGGGGACCATAAGTGTGAGGGGAATGAAAGTGTGACGGGACCTGAACTGTGAGTAAAGCGGAAGTTTGTGGAAATAAGAAGTGAGAGGGGATAAGTATCCAGTGACCGGAAGTGTAACTGAAACATGAATGTGGAGGAGCAGAAGTGTGAGGTAACAAAAATATATGGGGACCACAAGTATGAAGGGAGCAGAAGTGTGAGGGGACCAAAGGTGAGGGGTAATGAAAGTGTAGAGGGACCAGGATTGTGGGGAAATAAAAGAGTGAGGGGACCACAAGTGTGAGGGAACCATACAAGGAGGTGAACAAAAATGTGAGGGGGCTAAAAGTGTGGGAGGAATAAGAGTGAAGAGGGACCTGTAGTCCGAGAGGAAGGGTAGTGTGAGGGAACAGTAATGAGATAAAAAGTATGAGGAGACCCATTAAGGGGAATAGAAGTGTGCGAGGACCAGAAATTTGAGGAAAATACAATTGTGATTGTGAACAAAAGTGCGTAGGGAATGAAAAAGAGC
Source organism: Penaeus japonicus (assembly GCF_977035675.1). Classification (NCBI taxonomy): domain Eukaryota; kingdom Metazoa; phylum Arthropoda; class Malacostraca; order Decapoda; family Penaeidae; genus Penaeus; species Penaeus japonicus. The sequence goes on along the minus strand of NW_028234406.1, from coordinate 21,134,162 downwards.
GAGAAAAAAGTCAGAGGGGAACAGAAGTGTGTGTGACAATAGACTAGAAGTGTGAGGATACCAGAAGTGTAAAGGTATCGCAAGTGTGAAAGGACCATATATGTGAAGGGACCACATGTTTGACGGGAATAAAAGTATGGGAGAGCATAAGTGTGATGAGAACAGAAGTGTGTGGGAAAAGTGTGTGAGAAAGAAGTGTGAAGTACTCAAACGTGTGGGGAAACAGGTATGGGGTCAGAAGTATAAGGAGACCAAAAGTGTGAAGGGAGCAGAAGTACGTGGCGAAAGGAGGTGTTGGGATAGCAGAGGTTCGAGGGTGAAGCGTGAGCAAAATGAAGTGTGGAGGGAGCAGAAGTTTGAGTGAAACATAATAAGTGTAAGGGGAACAGAAATGTAGCGGGACAAGAGAGAAATGTGAGGGGAACAGAAGTGTAGGGGGAACAGAAATGTGAGGCAACCGTCAGACCTAAGGGGGTGGGGGACCAGAAGTGTAGTGGGGCCAGATTTGTAAGGGGAACAGAAGTTTGAAAATATAGAAATGTACAGACGTGTGGTGGGAACAGATATGTGGGAGGGGGACACAAGTGTGGAGGGAACAGAAGTGTAGAGGGAACAGGGGTGGGGGGGGACAGAGACGTGAGAGGTCAGATTTGTAAGAGGAACAGAAGTGTGATAAGACAGAAGTGTGATAAGACAGAAGTGCGATAAGACAGAAGTGCGGTTACAACAGAAATGAAGGGGGGGGGGCAGAAGTAAGGGGGGCCCACAAATGTGAGGAGACCGAAAGTGTTGGAGAACCAGCAGTATGAAGAGAATAAAAATTAAGGGGTGGAAGTATGCTAAAAGCTTTAAGACGAGAGCAGATGAGTGAGAATAGATGTGCCAGGGAAGAGAAAAGCAGTGGATCAGTGGTTTAAGGGTGAAGTATGAACAAAGTGTGAAGGGTCAGAAGAAGTGTGAGGGGACCACAAACGTGAGAGAAATAGAAAGAGTAAAAGGCCAGTGGTATGAAGGGAACAGGAGTGGGGGGGGAAACAGAAGTGTTAAGTGAGAGAAGACCAGAAGTGTGGGGGAACAGAAGTATGAGAGACCAGACGTGTGGGGGGAACAGAAGTGTGAAGGCACCATAAATGTTAGGGGAACAGAAGTGTGAGGGGATTAGAAATGTGGGGAGATCACAGAGGGAGGATGGGTGACCGCAATTGAGTGGGGAGCAGAAACGTGAGGGGACCAGAAGTCTGAGGGGACAAGTGTGAGGAGACAAGAAGTTTTAGACCAGAATTATGAGGGAACACACACAAGTATGAGGGGAACTGAAGTATGAAGGGAACAGATATACGGGGAAAACAGATGTGTAGGGTGGCCACAAATGTAAGAGGACAACACGCGTCAGGGAAATAGAAGTGTGAGGGAGACAGAAGTGTGAGAACAGAAGTAAAAGGGGAACAAAAGTGTGAAGAAGCCAAGAAAAGATGTGTAGGGTGACCATAAATGTAAAAGGACAACACGTGTGCGGGAAATAAAGTGTGAGAACAGAAGTATAAGGGGAACAAAAGTGTGAAGAAGCCAAGAATATGAGGATTGAAGGAGGAAATTGAAAAGGGGGAGCAGAAGTGCGAGGGTACAAGTGTGAGGGGACCACAAGTGTGATGGGGACCATTAGTGTAAGTAGACCAGAAGTGTGAGCGTACCAGCAGTGTGAGGGTACCAGAAGTGTAGTGGAACCAGAATTGGAGGAGAAAGAAGTGTGAATGGAACAGGAGTATGGGAGGACCAAAAGTGTGAGGGGTCTTGAAATGCGAGGAAAAGGGAAGTAGGAGGAGACTACAAGTGTAATGTCTACAAGTATGAAGAAAACAGATGTATGAGGGAATTAGTTTGGGGAGACCATAAGTATAAGTGGAGCAGAAAGGTGAGGGGACCACAAGTATGAGGGGAATACAAGTGCGGGGGGCCACAAGTATGCGAGGAATAGAGGTGTGAGAGGAGTAGAAGTGTGGGGGAATAAGAGTGTGAGGGGACCACAAGTATGAGGGGAATAGAAGTGCAGGGGGCCACAAGTGTGTGAGGAATAGAGGTGTGAGAGGAGCAGAAGTGTGGGTGACCACAAGTGTGGGGGACCACAAGTGTGATGATAACAGAAATATGTGTGTACCAGGCGGGTTAAGAGACCAGAAGTGTGAGGAAAACAGAAGTGTGAGGAAAAGAAAAGTATGAGGGATGTAGAAGAGGTGTGCGGGGAGTAAAAGTGTAAAGGGAAAGGTGAGATCAGAAATGTGAGGGGAGTAGTAGTTTGAAAGGAGCATAGCGAGAGGGGGGCATAAGTGTGAGGAAAATAGCGGTGAGGGGACTAACAGTGTGAGTGGATTAGAAGTGTGAGGGAACCAAAAGTTAAGAGTTAAACAGTATGAAGAAAGCATAAGTGTGAGGGGATAGGAAACGTGTGGTCAGCAGACGTATGAGGGGAGGGGGGAGGGGGAGTGGAGCAAAAGTGAGCATTAGAAATATGAGAAGCGCTAACGCTTGGGGGAGCAGAAGTGTGAGTAAAGGGGAACTAGTGTGAGGACTCTAGAAGTGTGAAGGGAACAGAAGAGTAAGAGGACTAGAAGTATGGACGGACTAGAAGTGTAAGGGGACTAGATGTGTGAGGGAAACAGAAGTTGAGGGAACTAGAAGTGTGAGTGGGCAAGTGAGGGGACTGGCAGTGTGACGAGACTAGACTTGTAAGAGTCCAGAAGTGTGAGGGGAATAGAGGTGTGAGGGGACAAGAAGTATGAAGGGGTAAGAAGTGTGTGGGGACTAGAAGTATCAGGGGGCAAAAAGTGTATAGGGACTGGAAGTGTGAGGGAACTAGGAGTGTGAGGGGGTATGAAGTATGAGGGGGCAAGAAGAATGAGGGGGCAAGAAGTGTGAGAGGGCAAAGAGTATGAGGGAGCAAAAAGTGTTAGGGGACTAGAAGTATGAGGGGACTGGAAGTGTGAGGGTTCTAGATGTGTATGAGGACTGGAAATGTGAGGAGACTAGAAGTTTGAGGGGACTAGATGTGTGTGGGGACTGGAAGTGTGAGGGGACTAGAAGAGTGTGAAGACTAGAAGTGTGTGAGGAGTGTGATGGAAATAGAAGTGTGAAGGGACTAGAAGTATGAGGGGACTAGAAGTGTAAGAGGACTATGCGTATAAGAAGACTAGAAGTGTGTGGGGACTAACTGTGAGGGAACTATAAGTGTGAGGGGGGCAAGAAGTGTGAGGGGGCAAGACGTGTGTGGGGACTAGAAGTGTGAGGGAACTAGAAGTGTGAGGCGACTAGAACTGTGAGGGGAATAGAAATGTGTGGTGGCTAGAAGTGTGAGGGGCAAAAAGTGTGTGGGGACTAGGAGTGTGAGGGGACTGGGAGTGTGTGGGGACTAGAAGTATGAGGGGGCAAGAAGTGTGTGGGGACTAGAAGTGTGAGGAGACTGGAAGTGTTGGGACTAGAAGTATGAGGGGGCAAAAAGTGTGTGGGGACTAGATGTGTGAGAGAACTAGAAGTGTGTGGGAACTAGAAGTGTATGGGGACTGGAAGACTGGAAGTGTGTGGGGACTAGAAGTATGAGGGGTAAGAAGTGTGTGGGGACTAGAAGTGTGAGGGGGAAATAAGTGTGTAGGGACTAGAAGTATGAGGGGACAAAAAGTGTGTGAGGACTAGAAGTGTGTAGGGACTAGAAGTGTGAGGGGACTGGAAGTGTGATGGGGCAAGAAGTGCGTGGGGGCAAGAAGTGCACGGGGGCAAGAAGTGCATGGGGGCAAGAAGTGTGTGGGGACTAGAAGTATGAGGGGACAAAAAGTGTGTGAGGACTAGAAGTGTATAGGGACTAGAAGTGTGTAGGGACTAGAAGTGTGTAGGGACTAGAAGTGTGAGGGGACTGAAAGTGTGATGGGACTAGAAGTATGAGGAGCAAGAAGTGTGTGGGGACTAGAAGTGTGAGGGGACTGGAAGGGAGATGGGACAAGAAGTGCGTGGGGGTAAGAAGTGCATGGGGGCAAGAAGTGTGTGGGGACTAGAAGTGTGTGGGGACTAGAAGTGTGAGGGGACTAGAAGTATGAGGGGCAAGAAGTGTGTGGGGACTAGAAGTGTGATGGGACAAGAAGTGCGTGGGGGCAAGAAGTGCATGGGGGCAAGAAGTGCATGGGGGCAAGAAGGGCATGGGGGCAAGAAGTGTGTGGGGACTAGAAGTGTGTGGGGACTAGAAGTGTGAGGGGACTAGAAGTATGAGGGGCAAGAAGTGGGTTGGGACTAGAAGTGTGAGGGGACTGGAAGGGTGATGGGACAAGAAGTGCGTGGGGGCAAGAAGTGCATGGGGGCAAGAAGTGTGTGGGGGCAAGAAGTGTGAGGGGACTGGAAGGGTGATGGGACTGGAAGGGTGATGGGACAAGAAGTGCGTGGGGGCAAGAAGTACATGGGGGCAAGAAGTGTGTGGGGGCAAGAAGTGTCTGGGGTCTAGAAGTGTGTGGGGACTAGAAGTGTGTGGGGACTAGAAGTGTGAGGGGACTAAAAGTATGAGGGGCAAGAAGTGGGTTGGGACTAGAAGTGTGAGGGGACTGGAAGGGTGGGGGGGCTAGATGTGGGCAAGAAGTGTGTAGAGACTGTAGTGTGAGGAGAATGGAAGTGTGAGTGGACTATAAGTGCGTGGGGACTAGAAGTGTGTGGGGATTAACTATGAGGGCACTTGAAATGTGAGGTGGCATGAAGTGTGTGGGGACTAGAAGTGGGAGGGAACTAGAAGTGTGTGCGGTCTAGAACTGTGATAAGAATAGAAATCTGTGGTGGCTAGAAGTGTGAGGGGGCAAGAAGTGTGTAGGGACTAGAAGTGTGGGGACTAGAAGTATGAGGGGGCAAAAAGTGTGTGTGGACTAGAAGTGTGTGGGAACTAGAAGTGTGTGGGAACTAAAAGTGTATGGGAACTAGAAGACTGGAAATGTGTGGGGACTAGAAGTATGAGGGGGTAAGAAGTGTGTGGAGACTCGAAGTGTGTGGGGACTAGAAGTGTGTGGGGACTAGAAGTATGAGGGGACAAAAAGCGTATGAGGACTAGAAGTGCGTGGGGACTAGAAGTGTGTGGGGACTAGAAGTGTGTAGGGACTAGAAGTGTGAGGGGACTAGAAGTGTGGGGAATGTGAGGGACTGAAAGTGTGGGGGACTAGAAGTTTGTGGGGCAAGAAGTGTGTGGGGGCTAGAAGTGTGTGGGGACTAGAAGTGCGTGGGGGAAGAAGTGCATGGGGGCAAGAAGTGCATGTGGGGAAGAAGGGGGGGGGGACAAGAAGTGTGTGGGGACTAGAAGTGTGTGGGGACTAGAAGTGTGAGGGGACTAGAAGTATGAGGGGCCAGAAGTGGGTTGGGACTAGAAGTGTGAGGGGACTGGAAGGGTGAGGGGACAAGAAGTGCGTGGGGGCAAGAAGTGCATGGGGGCAAGAAGTGTATGGGGACAAGAAGTGTGAGGGGCCTGGAGGTGTGTGGGGACTCGAAGTGTGTGGGGACAAGAAGTGCGTGGGGGGCAAGAAGTGAGGGGCAAGAAGTGTGAGGGGGCATGAAGTATGTGGGGACAAGAAGTGTGAGACTAAAAGTGTGAGGGAACTAGTGTGTGGGGACTGGAAGTATGAGAGGGCAAGAAGTGTGTGGGGACAAGAAGTGTGAGGGGACTGGAGGTGTGTGGGGTCTAGAAGTGTGTGAGGACTGCAGTGTGAGGAGACTGGAAGTGTGAGTGGACTATAAGTGGGGACTAGAAGTGTGTGGGGATTAACTGTGAGGGCACTTGAAATGTGAGGAGACAAGAAGTGTGTGGGGTCTAGAAGTGGTAGGGAACTAGAAGTGTGTGCACTCTAGAACTGTGATAAGAATAGAAATCTGTGGTGGCTAGAAGTGTGAGGGGGCAAGAAGTGTGTAGGGACTAGAAGGGTGGGGACTAGAAGTATGAGGGGGCAAAAAGTGTGTGTGGACTAGAAGTGTGTGGGAACTAGAAGTGTGTGGGAACTAAAAGTGTATGGGAACTAGAAGACTGGAAATGTGTGGGGACTAGAACTGTGAGGGGAATAGAAGTGTGAGGGAGAATGGAAGTGTGTGGGGACTCGAAGTGTGTGGGGACTAGAAGTATGAGGGGACAAAAAGCGTGTGAGGACTAAAAGTGCGTGGGGACTAGAAGTGTGTGGGGACTAGAAGTGTGTGGGGACTAGAAGTATGTAGGGACTAGAAGTGTGAGGGGACTGAAAGTGTGATGGGACTAGAAGTATGAGGGGCAAGAAGTGTGTGGGGACTAGAAGTGCGTGGGGACTAGAAGTGTGTGGGGTCTAGATGTGTATGAGGACTGCAGTGTGAGGAGACTGGAAGTGCGTGGGGGCAAGAAGTGTGAGGGAACTAGAAGTGTGAGGGAACTAGAAGTGTGAGGGAACTAGAAGTGTGAGGGAACTAGAAGTGTGAGGGAACTAGAAGTGTGAGGGGACTAGAAGTGTGAGGGGACTAGAAGTGTGTGGGGACTAGAAGTGTGTGGGGACTAGAAGTGTGAAGGGACAAGAAGTGTGGGGGGACAAGAAGTGTGAGGGAACTAGAAGTGTGAGGGAACTAGAAGTGTGAGGGAACTAGAAGTGTGAGGGAACTAGAAGTGTGTGGGAACTAGAAGTGTGAGGGGACTAAAAATATGAGGGGATAAGAACTATGTGGGGACTAGAAGTGTAAGCGGACTAGAAGTGTGAGGAGAGTGGAAGTGAGGGAGTAGAAGTATAAGAGGACTAGAGTTGTGAGGGGAAACAAAAGTGTGAAGCGACTGGAAGTGTTAGGGGAAGGGAAATATGAAAGGACAAGAAGTGTCAGGGACTAGAAGTGTGAGGCGAATGTGGGGTAACTAGAGGCTTGAGAACACCAGTAGTGTGAGGCTAATAGAAGCGTGAGGCGACTAGAGGTGTGAGAAGACCAGAAGTGTGAGATGACTAAAAGTGTGAGGCGACAAGAGGTGTGAGAAGCCCAGAAGTGTGAGATGACTAAAAAGCGTGAGGCGACTAGAGGTGTGAGAAGACCAGAAGTGTGAGATGACTAGAAGCATGAGGCGACTAGAGGTGTGAAGTAACTGGAGGTGTGATAAGACCAGAAGTGTGAGGTGACTAGAATCGTGAAGCGAATAGAGGTGGGAGGTAACTAGAGGTGTGAGGCGACTAGAAGTGTGAATGGATTAGAAGCGTGTGGGGACTGGAAGTGTAAGCTGACTAGAAGTGTGAGGGGAGTGGAAGTGTGGGATTAGAAGTATTAGAGGACTAGAATTGTGAGGGGAAACAAATGATTGAGGCGACTGGAAGCGTTAGGGGAAGAGAAATATGGAAGGACTAGAAGTGTCAGGGGACTAGAAGTGTGAGGTGAATAGAGGTGTGGGGTAACTAGAGGCGTGAGAACACCAGTAGTGTGAGGCTACTAGAGGTGTTAAAGTAACTACAGGTGTGATAAGACCAGAAGTGTGAGGTGACTAGAATCGTGAAGCGAATAGAGGTGCGAGGTAACTAGAGGTGTAAAAAGACGAGAAGTGTGAGGCGACTAGAAGTGTGAATGGATTTGATGTGTGAATGGATTTGAAGCGTGAGGGGACTAGAAGTATGAAGGACTGGAAGTGTAAGGGGCCTGAAAGTGTGAGGGTACTAGAAGTGTGAGGGACTGTAGTGTGAGTGGACTGAAAGAACAAGACGACTAGAAGTGTGCGGGGACTTGAAGTATAAGGAGTATAAGTATAAGAGGAGATGTGTAAGGGGATGAGGTGTGGCAGGAGGGAAGAAATGTGTAGGGAGCAAAAGTGTGAGGAAGTGTGAAAGGATCAGATGCGTAAGGGGTCCAGGAAAGTGTGAGGGGACGAGGGAATCGGAGGTGTGAGAGGACTAGAAGTGCTGGAACAAAAGTAGTGTTAGGGAATTAGAGGTGTGACCATACCAAATATGTGAGGGGAAAAGGAGTGTGAGTGGATGAAAAGTATGAGGGAAATAGAAGTGAGTGGAAAAGTGTGAGGGAAATCGAAAGGAGGGGAGCAGAAGTGAAAGAGCACTTGTAAACCAGAAATGTGAGTGGGCCAGAGGTGTAAATTGGCCCAGAAGTGAGAATAGACTGAAAGTGTGAGGGGAACAGGTGCTTGGGGGAGCAGAAATGAGATGGAATCAGAGGTGTGAGTGGACAGCAAGTGTGAGTGAAGCGGAGGTGAAAAGAGTGCAGAGGTGCGAAGGGATCTGGAGTGTAAGTGGACTAGAAATGTGGTAGGAAAGAATCAGTGGAGCGTAAGTGGAGTGTAGGTGGACTAAAAATGTTATAGGAAAGAATCAGTGAAGTAGAAGTGCAGACGAGTGCGAGAGGTGTTAGGTAAGGGGGAGCGTGAGAAAAAATATGAGGGGGAGCAGAAATGAGATGGAATCAGAAGTGGGGAGTATGAGAGAGCAGTAGAATGGGAGAATAGATTATGGAGGATACAAGAGTGTATAAGGCAAGCAGAATTGAGAGGGGAATGCCAGTGTAGGGAGGGCAGAAGCGGGAGTGTGGGGCGTTGGGGATGGGAAAGGAAGCGGTGAAAGGTGGAAGACATGTATAGGAGCGCCATACTTAAGGTACGAGTGAGGTAGAGACTTAGTAGTAGCATAAAGTAGCGTAAGTAGTCTCAGGTTTTAAGGAAATCGGAAAAGTGCGTGGAGAACTCGAGCGCTGAAGAAGTAAGAATACAAGAGGGGAATGATTCTGAGGAAGAACTGAATGCTTGTGACGAGGAAAACAAGAGTGTGTGGGGGCAAGAGAAGAGTGTGTGTCAAGGAAGAATTTATAGGTAAGAAGAAGTGGGTAGCATGAGTAGGGAAAAGCTTATTAGAAATAAGGGATGATGAAATAAGGTCTCTGCAGCATGGATCGCATAAAGACGTATGGATAATCATCAGGGAGATAAAGGAAAGAATGTATCTTCAGCAAGAAGCGCATAAAAGAGTAGAGGTAATCAGAAGTAAAGCGTGTATGGAAAGATGGGGGGGCGGTCTGGAGTAAGAAAATTTGAATTTAGAGTATTCGGATATAGGTACGTGCAAAAGGTATTGTGGGAATCTACTGTATATATCAACAGCATTCGGGTAAAGGTAAATGTTCAATAAAAAATACTATGGGTACGAATAAATCTGAGTATTCGGACATAGATGTATGTATAGGAGAAGAAATAGTATTGTGGGTATATGTAAGTATAGAAGAAGCATATGAGAAGAGGACGATATTCACGTAATCTGGATCTCAGTCGAGTAGGTCTACACTCTAAATATAGGGGTCATGGGGATTTTCTTCTTCGTTTGTTTGTTTGTTTTTTGCATAGGAAATGCGGAGATTTTTGTAATAGTGATCTTTAGAAATTCAAGTACGGAACGTGGTAAATGGACGATGGACAGATTTGCGATATCTCAGGCTTGTAGAAATAACTCTGTGTAGGACATCAGTAGAAGAGGAACAAGGGAAAAGCAGTCTTCAAGATCACTCATATACAAGGTTTAATGTGTTTAATGTTTAAAATACAAGGGCAAAGTAGAAACGAAAATAAGCAATTCAGATACACAAAAATAAAAGGTATATCAAATTGTTAAACAATAAAATGTAAACCTTGGACAGTCCCGTTATATTTGGTATCCGGGAATGACATTACACAAAGACAGCGGCGTGGGAGGGAGAAACGTCGAAGAGACATGGACCGCAAAGCAAGGGGGAGATGGGAGTGTGTAACGAGAGAGAGAAATACAAGTAGAAAGGCAAAATCTTCTCTTGGATTTATATCTTTATTGCCTCTGGTTCCAAGGGCGGGTTTAAGGGAAAAAAAACTTGTCACAGTAACGAAAATCAGGACATGAGTATCGAGAAGTACCTTGTATGGGTGAAGCGTCAAACATTAAACGAAAACTAATATTCTGACACCACTCACCTTAGTCACTTATAAGCATATAGATAAGAATAGAATTCCACACGTAATCGCATCAAGCAACACTTCGACAGTTTTCCACCACAAAGAAAGAAAATCGTGCCATCCAGGTAAGAAAATGCAATCTGTGAAAGATCTCAAGAAGCATAACCCACAGGAACAGATATTACAAAGACTAAAGATGCAGAGAGATGGGCGTCGACAAAAGGCAAGGAATTCAGTCCAAGCAGTTGAAGATAGAAGCAGACAAAGCCCACTAACCCAGAAATGAAAGGGTTTGAACTACCACTATACTTTGTCAACTAACATCGCTCTTTTCATAGAGTAGTTTGAACTTTTGTGTTCCTTGACTAACATATTCGGTTGTGAGAAAATATCAATGGGGCATATTATAGGTGGAACATGGGCATGGGATAACCGAAAAGCAGTAGAGTAGATAGGGAGAGGGAGGCAGAGAGAAGGATGGAGAGGGAAAAAGGAAAGGGATACAAAGATCAAAACATTTCAGTGTCTCAAGCGTAAATATAAATATCTTATATCTTATCACGTTTGTTTCAAAGGGATCAGTCTGTCAAGTCAACTCAAATATATATACAGTTACTTTTATCGAAATTAGTTGTTAGCTGTAAATTTCATAAACATTCGATTATTCCATATTTCTTTTGTATCACACTTACCGTCCCATAAACATTCTAGACATCTTGAACCTTTGTCACCTTTATAATATATAACCCATAAAAGACCAGGTCGCCCTTTTCTCAACATTTCAACATTGTTTCATATCTTTCCCTATCTGAAATGTTTCATAACGGAAATGTACTTATTCCCATCGCTGTATTTCCAGTCACCCCCACCTTGGCCCAATAAGAAATCTTTATTTAGAAGATTTAGTCAGCACGCTGACTTCTCGTACTCCGCTTTGTAAAATGTAGTTCTATATTATTCCAGTTTCCATCTACACTACTTTAATGCAAGAAGAAGGAAGAGGAGGGAGGGAGGGCGGCCGAGAGAAAGAGATAGGGAGCGAGGGAAGGCGAGAGAAAGAGAGAGGGAAGGAGAGCTTTTTGACTTTGACGAGCTTTTCGAGAGAAAGAGAGAAAGAATCGAGTGAAAATAAGAGTGAGAAAAACTAAAGCGATAATGAGAGTAAGGAAGACATAATGCCGAGAATGAAAGTATTCAAGAATTGACAGAAAGAAATGACGAGAGACATATCATGAATGAAAGAGAAGTACAAGACGGACAGGACAGAAAGCAAACGAGTGAAAGCAAGAGAACCAGAGATTAAAAATCAGTGAATATGAACTTTAAGAAAAAAAAAACACGAGACATAAAAACTCTCGATAACACACAAATATGAAATTGAGATTCAAAGAACGTAAGAGAGGTAATGAATGAAGCATGGAATAAGTGGTAAATCAGTACAAAATGAAAGGGAGACAAAAAGAGAATGAAAGTGAGCCAGTGAAAGAGGAAAAAAGGTAATGAAAGGAGAGTGAGCATGAGCGAATGAAAGGAAGGCAGCAGAAATGCCAAAGAGACTGTAAGAAAGCCAGAGGGAGAATGGCAGCAATAGAGTGAGAATAAGTGAATCTGAGAGTGAATGAGAGATTGGGAGAGCAAGTGAGGACATAAGAGATCACGAAAAGGAGGGAGGGAGAGGGAGAAGGAGAGCACGACGGAATGAGCAAGTAAACAAGAGAATGGAAGGACGTGCGAGACGGATTGAAGAGAATCAATCAAAAAAACGAGAGTGAGAGAAAGAATGATACTTAGCTAATAAATGAAAGAGAGCTGAGAAACAATGGCAATGGTCGGTAATACGAGAGCGAAGGAAAATAAGCAACATATTTAAGGAAAGAGTAAGACATCGAGATCCTTAAAGAAAGAGAAAATTTGAGCGTGGGAAAGAGTTGAAAGATTAGCCAGCCATTGAGAGTATGAGAGAAATACAAGATTAGACCGAGAGAGTCAGAGAGAATGAGAGCAAAGAAGTAGTAACTGATGGAATATGAAGGCAAATATAAGGAGACAATTAATTGGAAATGAAAGAGTTAGAGATAAAATGAGAGGAGAATAAATTGGTGAATGATAGAAGGACAGCAAGAATGAGGTAAACTGGTGGTGAAATTAAGAACACTAAAGAATTTGAGAACAAGTAGGAAAATGAAATAGCCATTGAAAATAAGAGAATGAGACATCAAGATAACAGAAACCAGACGAAAGAAGTAACAGCCACGAAAACGACAGGAAGAATCAGAGAGAGAGAGAGAGAGAGAGAGAGAGAGAGAGAGAGAGAGAGAGAGAGAGAGAGAGAGAGAGAGAGAGAGAGAGAGAGAGATAAGGATATAGATAAGCCAGATTTGCGGAGCAGATGATACGCCGACTAGAGCGAGAGAGAACAAATTGAGGTGAGTCAAAGCGAGTGAGAGTGAGAATGTGAGTAGGCCAAAGAACGAGAGACGCAGGATGGGTATGATCTAGAAACCGAGTGAGGAGACTGAAACAGTAGGCAGTTAAGAAAAAAATGAAAAGATGATGAAACATTACATTGTGAGAAGGAAAATGGATGGAGCACATGCTCAAGCAAGAGAATAACCTCAAGTGCCATACTGAAGAAGCGAGGCACCCAGAGTGAAAAATTGGCAAAGGAAAAAGATTAAAGGGAGAGACAGAGGATGATAACCTAAAAGAAGAGAGAAGCAGAGATAGTCAAAACCCTTTAATGGAAAGACAAAAAGCATGAGACAAAAAGATTACAATTGAGCCAAAGCGAGTCAAAGTGGAGAGTGTCCCTCAGAGACCATGAAACAGTGCATTTCAGCTTTTGCATGAAGAAAGACAAAGAGAGTAACTGAATGAAAAAAAGCTAGTTACAGAACAGGAGTAATACCGAGGGCAGGAAAGGGTCAAATAGAGATTGGAAAATATTTGTTGACATGAAACCACGGCGAGCTAGATTTGTGTGGCTTAGAGGTAAAAGAGATGGGGAGGCAGTGTGTATAACCAGTTTCCATTATACTTTCGGGGAGAGTTACTTATCGCATGTACAGGCTACACTAAGTGCATGCTGTGAAAAACAAATTGACTAAATATGATAGAAGCACGTACATGTACTGTATTAGAATTTATATATGTGCAAAATTTCTAGTCTATTTTTCTTTAAAAATGTGAAAATGAACGGTTACAATTTCACAAAGGAATTATTTAGTGTTACAAGGTGAGGTTCCGTTCAACTACTTGTATTTCATACCAGGCAAATAATGATCACTTATGTGGTAGAAAGGTAAATAAGAAGGGGTTATAATTTTATGCATTCAGTAAAATCTGTATTTGATGAAGGTTGGGTACAAGGATTGTACAAAGTACAAAGTAGTTAGTCACAACGATGTATGGAATAAACAATAATCCATCCCATACTGCATAGCATTTTTTAAATTTTACCATAGCCCACATAGGAATAAAAATACCTTTATGCATAAGAAAAGCACCACTGGTTTCCAAGACAAGTGGAAAATGTATTCAAAACTTCAGTTTCGGTCACATCATAAACCTCGTATTTAACAAATTCCCAATGTAAGAACACCAATAATATTTCCAAAACATTGTTTGGATAACTTGTAACAAAGCAACATAAAATATGATAAAACCACTAAGCAACAACAACAACAAAAATACTTAGCCACTGTTATCATAATAATTGTAATATTAATACTGCCCATAACTCTAAAGCATTAACCAAAAAAGTAAATGAGTAAATAAATCAATCATGCATCATAAAGAAGTCCCAACATCATTCCACAAGAGATAAAATACACATATACTATACCTGCACCGTACATTGTTAATGCATCACATGAGGATTTCAAAACAAATATTCAACTTGGACAATAATGTATCAGCCTAGTAAATGTATAAGCCTAATAGGGAGTGTGGGGGGCATGGTCATTTGTGAATAAAGTTGTTGTTTTTTTTTTTAACGTCTCGATTATCTTTCGTTGAATTAGATGAATTAAGAACATGTCTTGATGGGGGGGGGGGGGGATTTAATACTATAATACTGTTGGTTACTGTTATGTCTGTTGTGCATGTACAGAAATATTTAAGTTTTGACTTCCAATGCTGTGGTAGAGTATTAGTGACTGTGGTTGCAGTATTAGTGAATATGACAGCTATTAAGTGTTTACCTTTTACATTTACATTTCATTGGAAGCTGTTTACTATCAGCTAATTGCAACCGTAAAAAATGATATTAGTTACTGTCAAGTATTATATCAATATAAAATATCAGTAGACATGACACAAATGTAAAACATTCCTTTGCAAAATGCCTTCAAAAGAGGAGAGATTTCTACATGACAAGATACATACTATAAGAAAAATTATATCTAGGGGAATACACATTTTCAACTACTACAACAAAAATGAAAATAGTGAAGAATTATTCTAGAATATTTTATGCAGTAGTAATGAATCTGCTAGGAATGTTTTGTTGATCTATCATGAAATGAGGAAGCCTTAAATATGGGGAGATATTATATGTAATACAGTTAATATGAATATCTACTTCATATTTGGGAAATTATTCATAGTTGATATTAATACTGCATATTCAAACTGAATTAATTGATAACTATAAATCTTTTCCAAACCCTTTTTTGAACAAAATGTGTATGCTATGTAAGAATAGTGAATGAATTTAGTAAAAAGGCATTGTACGAGCTTTAATATTTTTACCATATACAGTTGCAGATTTAGGACAAGTAAATATTAGTGAAATCAATATTTGTAAATTTTGAAGTATGTGCTCTGGATAATATTACTTCCCAAAAGTGGAAAAGTGTGGGGGCATTATTTGTTTTGTTTTATTTATAGCCATATTATTGAAAATGAGTAATAAAGGAAGCTCTAGGGGAATGTGAGTATCTGTGTTTAAAGTGGAATGTTTAAGTGAGAATTAATAATAGGAAAACTTCAAAGCATAAGAGTGCAAGGTTGTGAAGGAAATATCAAGTAGAGTCCATAACATAAGATAAATGTGAAAATTAATATTTATGTATGGCACTGTGTGGGAAAGCAAAGAGGAATTTCTGTTTCTGCCCTGTTGTATTGTAATTGTAAATATCTAGAATAGATTTGAAGAGGGTTTAATAATGACATTACAAGTAGTAAAAGAAAAACAGATATTGAAGTATCAAAAGGCTACTAAAATCAAACACCAAAGTCAGAGTATCCAGAAAAGGGTCCACCTCTTTATAAAATACAGTGAATTCAATTCAAATAAATGTAAGCATTACAATCTGAAACTAGGTAGCAAGGAAAGCTACTATTTGGTTTAGGTTTGACTTATAGTTTTGTAATTGTCTATAAATGGTTCAGACAATGGCAAGTTATGTAAAGGAGACTAAAAAGAATAAAAGAATTCATATAACTATCATGCTAGTTAATATTTACTGATATTACTATGTATAGGAGAATTGGCCATTCCTTTGTAATCCATTACAATAGAGTGATCTAACACCATTACAATATGTATGAATAAAACCCACAGGCTCTAGGATGTGAAATGTAACAGCAATCAAATTTATATAGCTAGTGGTTAATCATCACTTAAACACAATAATGCAATCAAATAACTAATAAATTTATTAATGTCTAGTTAGTAATGTAATTTGAACACATCCCGTATGAGATAGTTTGGTAAAATGCAATATTTGCATGCTGACTGATTCACCCATTATTAAAACACTATTGTTTTTTATCAAATAACATGCATAAGATATGAATAAATGTAAGCTTAAATGCTCTACATGGCCTCCAGAATTAGAATCTGTATGTGAACATTCAATCTTTCAAGAAGTGATGATAAAGCCAAACCTCATAAATTGGTACTTATCAATTTACCTGTATTTCAAGGTAGTCATTATGTTTACAAGTCAGTAGTCACAGATCCAAAAGAAAGTAAAAATAGATGAAGATGTGATTAAAAATGTATAAATGTTGAAAATTCTGTAGGTTTTAGGTAATAAGTATTTAGTTCTGTATTTCAGCTGAATGTTGTAGTTAATAGCATATGTGGCAAAGGATCAATAATACAAGGTACTACAATGTATTATGTGGTGTAGAGAGTGTGCCAAAATGCTAGGATGGCGTGGTATTATATTGTGCTGTTGCATCCTAATATAATGATAAACTACTCTCATATGTAAGAGTTTACAGTGTATGGAGAAAATGTAGGAGTATGTAGAACAAGAAATATAATTAGACACAGAAGTAGATTATCAGAGAGGAATGCTTTGGTAATGGATGTTGGTCAGTATAGGCTCACGGAGAAGAGTATTGGGAGCTTTGGTAAAGTTAGTAATGTGCATCAGCAATAAGATTTCAATATATATTTGGGTTGTGTGTGGTGAGAAGAGGCTAATTATAGAAAGAAAGAAAATATATAGAAATTTAATTATAAGTTAAAAGTCCTAATATTGACCCCATTTACTGAAACCATAGAATTGCAATAATAAATCAAGACATATAGTGATACAATGTTTAAGATATGTCATCTAAAAATAAATATAAGAGTAAAAAATAATGACAATCATAATTATAATAGAGTTAATAACACAGTAATCACATGCACAACCATTTTTGATACAATCATACTAGAATTTTAGCAAGTGAACTAATGGAAACATCTTACAAATTATCATAAATCAGCTGAAGATAAACAGAAGCAGGACAAATTCATTTAGTTAGGAGTACATCCTCTGCATAAGAGATGCCTTCAGAAACAAAAACAAAAACCTTTAATGCTTTACGGGATTAGGATATATAACAATGCGCCCCTTTGTGCAAACGTCAAAAGCCCAAACACCTGGATGACTGAGAAGTCCCTAATCCTATTGTTTATACAGCATGCCAATGGTCAAGAGTCTCCACAACACCTCAAGTCCTAAACAATAAAGCTAGAGCACCTTGATATTCACTTTACAGTGAAATTAATATACACTAAGATAACTACACTTCTGCATGCCCCACAAACTTTGCCTTTTATTTTTAATTAGGTTGCTATATATTTGCATACTATTAAGCCCCTTTCATTCTTAAAACTTCCTTTGAGAAAAGTAACACTTACCATGCTTTACATACTAACTTTTAATAACTATATATATGTATATAGGATTAAGAACATTTCCCTGGAAGTACTTGTCAAGTTAATTATCAGTGTATTTATATGCAACCATCAAAAGCCAGATGCTCCAAAACCTAATTGACAAAGGACTGACAAGTGACTAATACTTTGTTAATGTAGCTACCATGCTAGTGATTCAGTCTCTCCTCAAGTCCTTAGAACACAGAAGACACAGCATCCTAAAATCCTTCACAATGACCATGCTAGTGACTCAGTCTCTCCTCAAGTCCTTAGAACACAGAAGACACAGCATCCTAAAATCCTTCACAATGACCATGCTAGTGACTCAGTCTCTCCTCAAGTCCTTAGAACACAGAAGACACAGCATCCTAAAATCCTTCACAATGCAGCTTGATTGCCTTAAACTCTCTTTATAAAGTGATTAACATTTACAAGCTAAACCATTACCACATATACTATTTCACATTCCCTACAAACTTTACTTGTTATTTCCTTTAAAATTGTAATCCATTTTCTTAAGACATTCTCATTCTAAAAGCTTTGATGTAAATGCAACACCTAACATGCATTCTGGAAGCACAAATTTAGATTGTGGAAACAGCTTCCCCAATTGTGCAACATATTTCATACTAAAGCATATTATACCAGTATCAGTTGTTCTTTAAAGTGCCCAACATCAAAAACTAACAATAATGAAACAAGACAGTTTGTATTGTCCTCATTTAAGGAGTTGGACATGTTAACAGCAGCAAACTAAAGCAAGATGAAAGGACACTTAGGTAACATGTATGCAATAGTCTATACAGATCTTGACAAATTATTAACCATAAGTTATTCAGATTATTAGTAGTATGTGTCATTTTCATATTCTGAACTATAAAAATAGACTATGTTTTCTGAAATCATAAACATGATTCATTCATATGTATTATCATTGTAAAACAATTGTTTATATGCAAAATCATTTACTGCTAGTAAGTAATTATTACCGTTAACATTATCCTTTCAAAGTACAAACTCAGTTTCATTGTTATCTATATTTCCTAAAAGTAGTTAATAGAATTAGTTAGAATGCAAGGTAATGCTGACTTATCTACCAAGTCCAGAACTAACTACCAAAGATATTTTCCCAACTTTAACAAGATTCAAGACAATCCAACCAGAAAATCAAATTCAAACCTGGGTCATGCCTCTTACCATCACAGACTCATCACAGTGGAAATCAATTCAAGCTTCAATCATGCAAGAAAATGGATCATGGTCACATACATGTAATAACTAGATAACCATATGTGCTACAGGCAACCAAAGACTTAGTATACTTGTTACATTTTATGAATACAAGTAAACAAGAAAGAAAAAGAGAAAAAGAATGTAAAAGGCCTGCATATGACTTATAAATACTGGAATATTAATGGGAAATACTGAAATATTTGGTGTTCTGGGAATTATAAGCATATTCATAACATAGTCATTATTTTCTATTTCTAGAAAGAACAAATACCATGGAAATCAATAGTAAGCCCTTGATCACTACTGATTTATATCTCACAAAACCCACAGGAGAATTTATCATCCAAATAAATTTACATGAATGTTATTTTACTCATAACCATTGATAAAAACTTTAAACAAACATTTAGAGGGCAGGAAACTCAAAAGCAATAGCAGATAGTTTAAATAATAAATCATTAAAACAATAATAAGACTAAAATAATCAAGAGCATTTTCTTATTTAATATTTGCATCTCATAATCAAGTTGATATTGCAAAGAACTCATTATTAAATAAAATATATATGAAATGGAAAAAATCTACACAAAAGAACACGCACATAAATAAAAATAAAAATCAGGAAGTAGCCCTTTTATATAATGAAAACATAAGTTTTAAACAAACCATACTTTTTGCACTTTTGATTACAAACCTTTACCACCAACTAGTGAATACAGTGACCATGGCTCAAATTCCTCCTACCTTTAACAACTTCAGACACTCGTTTCCACGACTAAATACAAGACATACAAATTGACATTCTATTTGATAATCATATTGTCTATAAGTATCTCTATGTAATATTTTCTATTACACATCACGGGTCCCCAAGCTTGATATGAATCAAATATTATAATATATACAACAACCCCTATCCACCTTAAATAATTACAGAATCTCCATCCATTCTCCACAATCATAAAAACCCATATATAAAATCTGTTCTAAAAGAACACAGATACTTTTGTATTCTTATTTGGATTCAAGTATATCTACTGATACGAATGTTATGGTTAGGGTTACATGTTTCCTCTTTTCATAGAGCCATTATGGACGTGGTAGAAAACAAGTGCTTGGATAATGAAGGTGCAGGGAGGCCAGTAGGAAATGCCAAAAAATAAAGATGGTCAGACTGATAACAAGTAATGTATATTTGAGGGTATGCATATGTAAGGAACAGAAATGATACAAAACTAAGTAAAGTAATTTGAGGGAGTGATGAATAACAGTTATTACTTATTAGAAAGGTCTGTTGGCCATTGCCAGCACAGAGGTCTGTGTTAATTTCCGAGTATGGGTAATCATAAAATAATATGGGTATGTGTTATAGAAGTAATAGGTAGACAGACTAATGACAAAGGAGTATTAGAAGAGCAAGATGAAGCAGTAAATCAAGTTCTTAAAGAATGCTGGTTGACAAAGGATATACAGCTGAATTAACTTTGTGGGAGGACCAGTATGTGAGGTCAGCCAGGTAAAAATTAAGTTGAATGTATATAAAAAGCAAAAGCTATTTTTTAAGAAACCAGCATGTCAGCAGAAGAAACAGACACAACATCTACAATGTACTGCCCTTATGAAGCCACTTAGCTGAGGACATAATTGGCTTCAGGATTATAGAGGGAAATGAGTAGCTGAAGCATTAGGCAAAACATTTGGCTTTCCATGTCCTTTGTGCTCACTATGTGATAGTCAATATAGTTTGGACATAGCTTGCTATACAAATGTTTTGATGTATTTTTATGTTTATCATTTTATTGGCAACTTTGTCTGCTTAGCTCTTCATTTTAGTATTTATCTCATTACTTAATGTGTAAGTGGCTAACTCAATTAAGGGTATGGTTAATGAAGATGAAGCAATGTCTAAATTGACAAATAATTGGGAGGTTAAGTTAAGGTTAGATACACTTAATTATCAAAAAAAAAAAAAAAATTGTAATAACTATCTGACACTCTCATGTCAGCCAACATGTCCTTAGTTTTCTATCAAGAATATTTTCAGTTATTATCTCAAGCAAAATTAATGCCTGTTGGGTGTATTTTTTTTATTTTGGGAGGGATGTTCATCATAATATATCATTAAGCAAATATGACAAGGTTTGAACATCTTTAATCTCTTAAAATTATTTAATGCTTTTCATCTTTAAATATTACAAAATCAAATGTGTTTAAATATATGTATTTTATATACACACATATATATGTATATATATGTGTGTATGTATGTATGTGTATATGGATATGTATATATATGTATATATATGTATATATATGTATATATATGTATGTATGTGTATACATATACATATACATATACATATACATATACATATACATATACATATACGTATACATATACATATACATATACATATACATATATATATATATATATATATATATTTATATATATATATATTTATATATATACAGTGTGAGTGTGAGTGTGAGTGTGAGTGTGAGTGTGAGTGTGAGTGTGAGTGTGAGTGTGAGTGTGAGTGTGAGTGTGAGTGTGAGAGTGAGAGTGAGAGTGAGAGTGAGAGTGAGAGTGAGAGTGAGAGTGAGAGTGAGAGTGTGTGAGTGTGAATGTGAATGTGAATGTGAGAGAGAGAGAGAGAGAGAGAGAGTGTGTGTGTGTGTGTGTGTGTGTGTGTGTGTGTGTGTGTGTGTGTGTGTGTGTGTGTGTGTGTGTGTGTGTGTGTGTGTACACCAGTTTTCTTACTTTCAAACTTATAATGGAAAAAATCTGATCAGTAACAAATTCTGTTAAAGGAAGAAAGGTTGTTTAGAAAAGGGAAAATTTAATAAACTCCAGAATATATAAGTGCATTTATTTAAAATCAAAAGCAGTTATTCCCATACATTTAAATCATCCCAGTACATCTTGCCAATAAAGCAACCATTTCTTGTATTGCAACAAAAAGTCAATCACTTAAGAGGCCGACTTACCTTTAACATTAGCAATTCATATAACACAAAAGCCACTCCCATGCATCATTTTCAGTATTTTAATTGACAGAGTGCTGATTCAAACCAAGATCAACCCGAACCCATACATAACCTCATGCAAAAAATTATCTTTTCATTCTCACTAAAAAATATACTACTCAAACAAACTAATGTTGAAGTAATTAATGATTTCTTATATTTCATTTTATATTTGTTAATTTACACTTTCAATAAAAAAAGGAAAAAAAGTTAAATGGCTGGAATTTTGTTCAAGCTGTTCATCAAGTGTAAGTGTGCGAGCAGGTGTGTGCATGTGCATACAAAACAATGCCTAATGCTTTAGGAAACAATTTCTAGTATGCTAGCTACCAAAAATAAACATGAAGCATTTTGACAATTTCTAATACAGATATCAGACTGTTATATCAAACATGGGAGTTGATATACATGACTTGTTATCAGCTTGCACAGCAGGAGAGGTGTATGGGGGCAGCAGGAGCAGTTTACATATGCAAGGAGAGCAGAATGGGTTGCAGATGGGAAGGAACTGAAAAAAACAGCTGGGAAGTGAATTAATTTAGTTTAAATATTATCTGATATTAAAATTCATGACAGTAAGGTTATATCTTAAAGTAAAGGAATTTACATAAATCCAACAGTTTTTTGTTAAGGATTATTCTTTATTACTTCTTAAAATATATAAATGCAGCACGAAGATTCAGTCCCGTATTACTTTGCAGAAAATAGTAATGGTTACTAAATCAATTACATTTAGCAAAGGTCATTCGTTCATCTATGCAGCAATTAACATGGGGCTAATTTGCAGGGTTTAAAAGGTGGCAAGTTTTGGTGTTCATATGTAACTGTAAAATCAATGAATTTTAATTTAAAAAATTCCTTAGTATTTTGGTAATGTTAGATGTATGAATATGAATTTTGTTGCTGTTGTTTCTGTAGCTGTGTAATGCAAATTGGCAAACAAATACAAATTAATTCCATAATCTACTAAAAATTGCAGCTTAGTTATGGTAAATGTTTGGGTGACAGATAATCAATTTCTGATTGGTAAAGGACATTAAGAAAGGTCCAAAATGAAGTAACATAAAACAAGACTTTGCTTCAGCATTGGGCATTGGGTAGGGGCAATAAGGATAAGTGTGGATAGAACAGCAGGTGCATAAAGGGAAATAAGCAGAAACACCATGTGAAATGAAAGGAAAGCAGTAAGATTATGAGTAGATTAAGGCCAAATGCACTAAATATTTAACTGGTATATTTGTAAATTTATGTTGTTTAACAGTAACATTAAACTGAAAGGAAAAATCAATGAGTTGAAAATAATCCAAATTATTAAGATATTTTGAGTGCCTATCAGGTCAAAATGGTTAAACAAGCAAATAGGTATATAGGTTCAAGTTATGAATATGAAAAGGTGTGAATATGACTAGGTTTACAGTGAATGTTGGTCTGTAAATATAGGGTGTATATTTAGGCAATATGAATTTTTCTTTCATTATACATCATTAATGGTGCAGTGACAGTAATGGTATGTTTGAACTGGTGCCAAAGTATTCAATTTCAGATTATGAGACTTAGAACAGAAAAACATATTGATGCATGAAAATATTGTCAACACAGTGATTTAATTAGAAGTTTGTTTGGAACTTGATAAATTGATAAAAGGATAGAGAGTGTAGGAAACATGACTGAATGATTAAAAGTATGCATATTGAAATATAGTTCTGGAGAGTCTGCAAAAATGTAAATGTGGTATTTTAAGTCTTGCAAGTACTGTTAATTATTCAAAGAAACAGTTTAGAAGAAGCTGCAACAACAAAAGTGTAGAAACTACATCTAATCTTATTGAACTAATTGAACAGTAACTTTGCCTCAGGTAGTATTTCTTCCATGTTTTTTTTTTTTTTTTTTTCTATTTCACTTTCTAGGTGTTTATTAGGAATAAGTAATATTTAATTTATGTTTTGTAATTCATCACTTTCAGATCAACTCCTCTCTACTGATTTTCATTTTGCTTTGGTTTATTTTTATATAATTTAGTTAAAATATTGCAAATTTTAGAGTATCATTTTGCTTCATATGTTAACCTGATACCTTCTCTTGGATTTTTTTTACCAATTTCTACCTGCATGTATTTCCGCAATCAAATTAATTTTACCCCGAGAAGTTAACTTTACCTTCAAGGGATTAATATTCTTTAGTATGCCTTCTGTCATAACTATCGTTTTTCCATAACTTTCCTTAATATCCATTCACATTTATTTTCCTTTTTTTTCTAAAAAGAGCAAAAATATGTGACCCTCTTTACTGCCTTATTCAAATATAGATTCGCTTAGAACTATGAATTTCAGACAAATTCCAAAAATTTATTTTCTTGCAAAAAAAAAAGCATCATTCCATTTTACTAAAGTAACTCCAATAACGTGGTATTTATAGAAAACGTACATTATTTTCTTTCAAAGCAAGTCCGCCATTTTGTGTGGCTGACTGCCCTTATAATTCCCGTATGTGATTTATGAACCAGCGGTTATTTCATATATAAACTTTAGTAACCCAATAATCATCTATGATAATACAAGTCCTATTGTATTGTTCTATTCAGTTTGGCAACTGTGCAGCGAAATAGTTTATTAGCTTTGCTTAAATCTCCTTTTGTGTCAATAGTTTTGGTGAGACTGATATCCCGAACATGTTTTAAATATAAATATATGATATGATGATATATAATATAATATATAATATAATATATAATATATATATGCATTTATATATGTATATATATGTAAATATATGTGTATACATATATGTATATATTCATATGTATATATATATATATATATATATATATATTTGCATACATACATGTATATATATATATATATATATATATATATATATATATATACATATATATGTATATATATGTGTATGTGCATATAAATATATTTACATATAAACATGTATATACATATACATATATATATATATATATATATATATATATATATATATATATATATATAATAGTGTATATATATATATAGTATATATATATATATATGTATATATAATATA
>NW_028234406.1:21089764-21092264 GCF_977035675.1 Penaeus japonicus | reverse complement strand
ATATATATATATATATATATATATATGTATGTATGTATGTAAATGCATATGTATATATGTGTATATACATACATATATATATACACATATATATATAATATATATATATATATATATATATATATATATAATACCACACACCACACACACACACATATATATATACATATATATATATATATATATATATATATATATATTTAAATATATGCATGTGTGTGAGTGTTTATATATATATATATATATATATATATATATATATATATATATATATATGTGTGTGTGTGTGTGTGTGTGTGTGTGTGTGTGTGTGTATGTGTGTGTGCGTGTATAATATATTTATCTATCTATCTATATCTCTATATATACATATATATAACATCTAACTACATATATATATATATATATATATATATATATATATATATATATATATTTATTTATTTATAAAACATCTAACTACATTTATATATATACATTTATTTATATATATATATGTATGTATATTTGTGTGTGTGTACATATAATATGTATAATATATATAAATATTGTAATCATACCATCTAGCCAGGCGTTCGAGGGACTTCGTCAAGTCAACATGTCTCTATGTATTCCTTTATTAGCAATGACGAAACCTGTAATGGATACATAGATTTGATAATACAATGACGTTTGTTGATGGTCTTATGTTGTACACAAAAAAATGAGGAAAGTAAGAGCGCATGACCCCCTTCAGATGTTGGGTTCTGGGCCTTTCCTTTGTTAGCGCAGAAGGTGAAATGTCGCCATCAAAGGCCACAGCATTGTTTATACTAAAGACAAGGAAATGTGTGAAATCCTAAACGTGAAATTTCAGTCGATGTTTGTCCATCCCTTATAAACAGATAGAGACTTTACAAACATTAATTTGTGC
This sequence comes from Penaeus japonicus, assembly GCF_977035675.1. Classification (NCBI taxonomy): domain Eukaryota; kingdom Metazoa; phylum Arthropoda; class Malacostraca; order Decapoda; family Penaeidae; genus Penaeus; species Penaeus japonicus. Next base: position 21,091,351 of record NW_028234406.1, on the reverse strand, counting down.
ATTGAGATTTTCACGCTCCAAAATAATGAAATAAAAGACCTAAAAGGATGAGACGAGACGAAATCGGAAGGACGATATGAGATCCCGAACTGGATTCTTCTGGAATGTGTCGGACAACTGTTTACACCATGAAGTTCAAAGTATCAGGGGAAGGTACTGAAAGCACAGAAAATAGCAAATATTTCACTAAAAGAGTGATGACCGACAAAACCCCTTGAATTATGGACCAGTTTCGTCGACTAGAGTAATATGTTAACTGTTTAAACAATAATGAGGAACCAATGGGTCCTAATACTTGAAAAAAAAAAAAAACAATATAATAAAAAAACTGTTTGGTTTCAGGGAGGGTAGGTCATGTGTAGCAAATCCCCTTGTTTACTATAACAGAGTTTTAAAGACATTGCAAGAGAGAGATTAGTGGATTTATATACTTAGACTTTTGACAAGTATCACAAATTAACCCATTGCAGACAGGAATAGATTTGCATGTTTAGTCCCCAGGACGAGCATTAGTGGCACCTGTATGGCATCCCAGATAGTTTTATTTCTGAGCAATGGAGCGTATCTTTGCACTTTCTTCCATTCTCACATATTAATACTATAGTCTTTTTTGCGTTGTAGTATAGGTTCCATCTCACCTTACTATGTTTTATTTTATACTCCTTGTGGTAGAAGTCTTTCAGTTTGGTGAGAGGACAAAAGGCTACATTGCTTGTGTACTTTCATGAATAAATACGAAACAAATGAATATTCCAAGTGAAAATTATGTAAAGAGGAATGAGACTTGTACTTATGCCATAGTCTATAGCAGCCATGCTAGTACGGGAACATTGCAGACCATGTGCAGTACATGCAGAGTACCTCTAGGATCAGTCTTGGTACCGATGAAATTTATTATTTTCATAAATGATTTAGAGTCAAATATAAACCCATGTATTTATCTGAATATGTTGCAGGCGACGCGAACACACATAAACGAAGAATCATACCAAAACATTCAAGAGGACATCAAAAACTTATCTGCGTGCATTTATAGTGGAATATGGAATTCAAAAGCAATAAATGCCAAATGTTTAGGTCAGAGAAAAAGAAAATGCTAGACTCAGTGCTGAAAAGTCCTTGGAATAACCGTAAACGTTAACTCAAATTTAAGAGATCACATGCATGAAAAGGCTCATAGCATGTTAGCACCGATCGTAAACAAGAAGGCATTCATGAATGTGGATGAAAATATGGTTTAAATAAATTATCTTGAGCATCACAAGGCCTACTTTTGAATACGTGGCAGTGGTATGGAGCTTCCACCAAATGATAATAATAATAATAATAAAGACGGGACATGGACAGATTAGAAATAGTCCAAAGAACGGCTAAATAAGACGTGTGATACCACGAAAGCATATGAACTACGAAGATGGATTACAGAAAATAGGGCTAACTACATTGAAAAAAAGAATGGACGACATGATTATGCTGTACAACAATGTCACATGAGCAGTTACATCACACAAAGATGATTTTGTAATTCTGAACACAAGAAGCGCTAGAGGCCACTGTAAATAGCAAAGGGATTGTAAAAAAAAAATC
>NW_028234406.1:21079764-21084764 GCF_977035675.1 Penaeus japonicus | reverse complement strand
CACCATGACACCTATATGGCATCATTGCTGTAACCAGAGACTTATGTATTTAAAATTTGTCAATTCAGGGGACCTGCCATAAGCTGAAGTACCAACTAGAGGTGGTTGTTGATTGAGGGGGCCCCCATCAATCTGGCAGATATTTTCTCCTTCCTTGGGGATACAGGACCAACATGCAAGGGCCACCCTCGGGATTCATTACAAACCCTGATATCCTGTTTTAGGGAAGTGAAAAATAGAATGATTAAGTCAGAAGACTATCTTGTAGGCATTGTCAATCAAGAGAGATTCCTTAAATAATTTTATAAATTCTGTCATTTGCAATACAAATAAGAGATGAGTGACGTCTTATTGATTCTTTTCAAACTTAGAAGTACATTTTGATTTACAATACCTTATATTCAAAGAGTTAAAAAAAAAAACTTAAAAAAACAAAAACATGGACAATATATAACTGTGGATCTGAGACTTGCTTGACCTAATTTTGCAAGATTATAGGGAGGTTGATATTGGAAAATGTTCAAAGATGGAGGAAAACAAAGGTAATAGCCATAAAAAAGACACGTAAAATATCACTATTAGGTCTAAAACAACTAGGATTGTATTTGCTAATCAAAGTTAATAAATCAATACTTTTGCAGACTTTTCCAGCATAGAAAACAAACTTCCACTTTGTATATTATGACAAGCATGTTGAACTCCCAGTAAAGTCCTCATCATAGTAAGAACCAGTACAAGCCCTTATTGTTTTGCTGAATAATCAAGAGGGAGATTTGGTGGCCTTTGCCAGATTGGAAAGTGCACAAGTCACGTTATCATTTTAAGCAGTCTTGTTCTGAACAAATTTCATAGATATTTAAAAGCCTTTTGGGAGGCATGGGGATTTAACCCATTCACGCCGGTTGATGTCCCATCATGTGGTCGGAAAATATCCCCGGACCTGGATGACGTTCTGAGATGTCATGCATTTTCTCACTGAGTTCTGGGAGGGTAATTGTGATAAAGCAATAAAATGCTAATTGTTCTTAAACACACTTATTTTTCATAATTTCTTAGTTTTTTTTTTTTTCTTCTTCAGTTTAGGTATATGAATGTCATAAAATGTGATTTAACATAAAGAAAGATGTCACAGAGAACTACATGTTATTGATGACATGGTAATTTCTGTTTCTGATCGGTTGAATAAAAAGATTTGCGTCGAAAAACTATTGTAAGATCAAATAACTCCTCTGAACATGACAATATTTATATGTCTTTACATTGTAGATGCAGTCATGCAAACCTTAAGAAAAGGATGGGTGAAAAACGCTCTTAAGAGGTTGAGCGCTGCCCCATGCAGCGGGAAAACACCCACGAACGAAGAGTCACACGCTTGTTATCTTCCTGGCAGGAGGTGAAAATACTTCCCGTCGTGAATGGGTTAAACCTTTAACGATGGGTGACTAGATATCACATCTAATGGACTTTGGGCCACACGCTGGGGTCGAGTTATTTTGTCCAGCCCGGCACGCCGGGTGACACTCGCTCGCGGCAATGCGGCCGAGAATCCCAACGCGTTAGGCTTATGCGTTCGAATGTCCCAGTATTTTGGTCATTTTAAGCTGAAATAGCCCCGTCGGGAACGGGTTAAGGGGGCAAACCTGTCAATATTAAATTTGACAATATGCTCAACAATGCAATTTTGTATTATTATAGGAAAATTTCCAGTGAATGTTTTAAGGACCTACATGTCTGCCAATGCCCATTGTGCTGATAGGATCTGCCCATATTCTGGACTCTAAGCCAACAAACCTCTATGACATATAATCTGGAAAGATAGAGCTGCTAAACTTCTACAACAATTCATAAGCAACCAGGCTATGCTTTACTTTGACAGATTATACACACAGATTTCTCTAGCAGTGTTGCATGCTCTCTAGATCACTAGACACTGATTCACCCCTTTAGCTGGACTTCAGATTTTAGGCTATCTATCTCAGATCACACCTAGTTGACATGCAGTTTATTATGAAATTTTTATGAGTGTGATGTCTTTTGTCTACAGTAAAATTTGCTTAGAGAGACAGTAGGTGCTTTACTTTTTTTCATGATATTACAGTTTTAGACATACACTTAATGGCAGATCAGCACCTCCATTTGGGCTCTTCCACAATTCTTTAGAAAAGCTTTGCTTTAAGGGTCTTACGAAACTTATACACTCATAGTAAACCAAGTTAAACTATGAAAATGCAGTAGATATGAATAGAGCTATCTTTAGAATTCATTTAAATGTATAGACATGTACTAATATATTACATGTATGTTTGGCTAGACACCACCAAATATGTTAGGAGTTGGTTGGCTCCATGTTCATATATGTTGTATTTGTATACAGAATGTATATACAGATATGAATATCGATACTTATAAACAAACGTATACCATACACAGGTATACATATATCTATATATTTATATGGAACTGTGGGGCTTCCAACTCCTGTGTATATGGGTCACACATGCACTCACAGGCAGACCAATAAAGATGAAGTTCATGGGAATACAGAATACATTTGACAGTATGATTGATAACAACAAATAAATTCAGACATTGAAAGCAACAATGAAAAGTTAACTGTCCACTGGAGAGTTTTACTCTTTCATAGCATGTAATTGACTTACAAGCACAATGTGTTTTGATGTTTAGAGTTAAATTGGGTGCTGCTTGACAAATCTTCCCTTCTCCCCTAAAAAAATCAAAGGTAGAGAATGTCTTTAGTTATTAACCCTCTCTGGACGGGTGGTACAGTACTGTACCGCTCATTCAAAAGCCCAGTGGCCGGGCGTCACAGTATTGTGCCAGCCATTTAATTGATTTAGGCCTAATAATTCGAAAGCCCCGGCATTGTGACATTCAAGGCTAGAATTCCCCCGTCGTGAATGGGTTAATCAGGTCATTTCTCTAGCCCATTCATGCCGGGGTTTTTGAATGCATAGTGCACAAGCCACGAGCCTGGGCTGTGCGCTCACTCACCCCGAGCGCCGGCCTTGGCCAAATGTCTTGTCATCGGCAAAAAGCACGAAGTATGTCAGCACGTCATCCAGCGCGAATGGGCTAGAAGCTTCAACACTTAGCGGAACACTTCAAAATATTGGAAAACTTCTTAGAGCTTCAAAATCCATACAGCCTCCTGAAACTGTAAATTTTCCATTTAGTGTGCGAATATAGATTCTTAAAGGGAAGCTAGTTGACTTTGGATTTTGTGCGAGTGTGTGAATGCGAGAGAGAGAGAGTGAGAGCGAGATCGCAAGAGCATGAGAGAGAGAGAGAGCGAGATCGCAAGAGCACGAGAGAGAGAGAGAGAGAGAGAGAGAGAGAGAGAGAGAGAGAGAGAGAGAGAGAGAGAGAGAGAGAGAGAGAGAGAGAGAGAGAGAGAGAGAGAGAGAGAGAGAGAGAGAGAGAAAAAGAAAGAGAGAAAGAGAGAAAGAGAGAAAGAGAGAAAGAGAGAAAGAGAGAAAGAGAGAAAGAGAGAAAGAGAGAAAGAGAGAAAGAGAAAGAGAAAGAGAAAGAGAAAGAGAGAGAGAGAGAGAGAGAGAGAGAGAGAGAGAGAGAGAGAGAGAGAGAGAGAGAGAGAGAGAGAGATCGCAAGAGCACGAGAGAGAGAGAGAGAGAGAGATCGCAAGAGCACGAGAGAGAGAGAGATCGCAAGAGCACGAGAGAGAGATCGCAAGAGCACGAGAGAGATCGCAAGAGCACGAGAGAGAGAGTGAAAGAGAGCGCGAGTGAGTGCATGCGTGTGTTATTTAGAAAGATAGTTTTTTCTTTTCTTATAGACATAGTTATTAAATGCATATTATAGAATATATAAATGCATTTTATAGAGTAGATAACAGATAATTATATTCTTATCTCTCTTTTTTTCCAGACAATTTTTATGTTGCTTAGTTTCAGTAATGGATCGATTGCTGGTGACTAGTGTATTTTTCAAAAGATAATTTATTTTCTTTACAAAAACAGTCCCATTGAATTCACAGATCTATAACTTGTTATTGATCTTTGAATAGGAAGAGAATATGTGTGAAAAGGAGGGATATGGTATGCAAGTGAAGGAATGGAAAAGAACAAAACCTTAGCAAAAGGAATAAATAGATATATATATATTATATGCATTTTGCACACACCCATACTCACTCTCACTCACTCACTCACTCACTCTCTCTCTCTCTCTCTCTCTCTCTCTCTCTCTCTCTCTCTCTCTCTCTCTCTCTCTCTCTCCCCTCTCTCCTCCTCTCTCTCCCCTCTCTCCTCCTCTCTCTCCCCTCTCTCTCTCTCTCTCTCTCTCTCTCTCTCTCTTCTCTCTCTCCCCCTCCCCCTCTCTCTCTCCTCCTCCTCTCTCACGACCTTCCTCTCACTCCTCTCTCTCCTCTCTTCTCCTCCTCACTCTCTCACTCCTCTCCTCACTCACTCTCTCACTCTCTCCTCACTCCTCACTCCTCCTCACTCCTCTCTTTCTCTCTCTCACTCCTCTCTCTCCTCTCTTCTCTTCCTCTCTCTCTCTCCTCACTCTCTCTCTCTCTCTCCTCTCTCTCTCTCTCCTCCCTCTCCTCTCTCTCCTCTCTCTCCTCTCTCTCTCTCTCCCCTCCTCTCCCTCTCTTCTCTCTCTCTCTCTCTCACTCTCTCTCCTCCTCCCTACCTCTCTCTCACTCACTCACTCTCACTCTCATCCCTCACTCACTCACTCTCACTCTCTCCTCCCTCCCTCTCTCTCTCTCTCTCCCTCTCACTCTCCCCTCTCTCTTCTCCTCCCTCCTCCCTCATCTCCTCCTCTCTCTCTCCTTCCTCCTCTCTCTCTCCCTCTTCTCCTCCTCTCTTCCTCTTCTCTCTCCTCCTCTCCTCTCCTTCTCTCCTCTCTCCTCCTCTCCTCTCTCCTCTCCTCTCTCCTCCTCTCTCCCCTCTCTCCTCCTCTCTCTCCTCTCTCCCTTCCTCTCCTCCCCCTCTCCTCTCCTCTCCTCTCCTCTCCT
>NW_028234406.1:21074764-21077264 GCF_977035675.1 Penaeus japonicus | reverse complement strand
AGAATTTGCTTTCATTAATCAAAGAAGCTTAGACTGCTTTCTTTTTTCAACTGTCCAACCAAATAGCTGCTCCTATGTTGGTTTCAAGTACATAAATAGTTTTTTGTGGTGACTCAAAACATTGCAGTATGTCCACTGATCCTTGATAATGTATTTCAAGATTTAAAAAAAAAAAAAAAAAAAAAAAAAATACAAAAAAAAAAAAAAACACCAACCAGAGTTGTTAAATGAAGTACCAATTGAGACGTTCAGGGGTATGACACAACAGTTTATGGTGACCTTCAGATTGACAGTTTCGGTGTTGTTCATTCCAGGATCGTGAAATGAGCTGGTATGAACCGAACTCCTGCGAAGTTTAGCCCTGCACCCTCCACCATTCTGCATATTATATTATGTCTGAAACTCGATCCTTCTGATATGTCTGCCAGATGTTTGATATTGCCATCCTTGCTGGTTCTTTTTTCTTAGTTAGCTAGGTGTGATAACACATACGAAATGGTATTGAGCTGTTTCGCTTTGTAGTTACTCGTCATTACAATTCACATTAAAAGTTTTGAGAACAATAAAGATTGATGAATGATAATGATATTATGCAGAGGAAATTTGTTAGTAATAAAGATCATATTTGTCTGATGATAATGTTTACATGTGGTGTTTTTTTTTCTTTTTTTTCATTATTATTTTTTTAAAGATAATGATTATAAATAGATTTGTAAAACGTACCAATAAGCTATTGAGGACTGAATGCCCATTTCACTCCATATTTACATTTAATTCCCACGTTGGTGTTTATGTATCTCCAAGTACCGAGTAGTGATACTGAGTATACTCTACTCGAGAAGTTGACACTGCTTTCACTAGGTGGTAGAGGAAACGTTTTCTGCTCTTGACTTGTATATTTCTTTCGTGGTATCACACTTGACTTTCTCAGGCAAGCTTGTTCAAATCAGGCGGTGAACTTGTGAACCGCTGCTTCTGATGAGTGGATGAGCTTGTTCACCTAACAGTGTGGTTCACGACAAGAGTCATATAGAAGTTTAGGGAGTGTTGTGTGTTTCATTTAAGTGTAGCAAAATATTTTGATTTATAATTTGGTAATAGGATTTTGTCCTAGAATACTTTTAGTTTTATTATTGATAAAATTAGAGGTGATTATTTATGGATTTAGCTTTTTTCTTTCTTTCTATTTTGCTTACTGTTGTATGTCTTGCTATTATGATGGAATTACAATTATAGTTCCACATTAATTGATTTAGGCATATTATTCTGTCGTAATTATTCCTAAATTGTTTCTTGCAATTGTAAGATTGTAATAATTCTAATGGAGATAGAAGTAGGGTATACATGACCATCTTATTAAATGTCTCTAGGATTTCGCTAGTCATGATTAATCTCTTTTTATCATAGAATTTATATATATTATATGATATATACATATATATTTTATTTAGTTGTTATTTATGAATTGTGGGTGAAATAATCATTATATGGAGAGACTTAACTAAGTTTATACCTATGTTTGTTTTAAGAAAGTCTTTCCAAGAGTACAATCTCTTCTATGTTCCTTTGTTGACCCATATTTTGATATGGAGTTCAATGTCACTCTCCATTTGGGGTCTCTTTTTTATATATACTGAAATAATGTACACATTTTATCAGAATTTGTTTTCTTGTTTTATAAATCGCAAGGTGTGGCACATCAATATACTTATATAAACTTATATGCGAATATCCTTAAAAATTTAGAGAAGATAACGCTTAAGACATGACATGACCAGCAAGGATGAGGCACTAGTTTTGTACAAAGGAAGGCATGTTAACAAACAAACAAAAAAATACCAAATTGTTGTAGAAGTGCAGATTTGCTCATGCTTTTTTATGGCGCTGTTCATTTTTTTTTCTTTTTTTATACTGAAAATGATACATGATGCTGTGTGTTGTACTGATGCAGTCTTCGACGACCTTATACAATTCACCACTCAGAGATGCTGGTCAATATTCCCAGGCCCAGTTAACTAAAGTGAATGAATGATGTCAGTTTGCTCTTTTTGTTAATGTGTAGAACATGTATTAGTTTTATTTTATATGATGGTAATCTTGAATTTTTTAAAAATGTGTTTGATTTACATTCTCAAAGCTCTATATGGGACTGGGAACATAGAGAGGCATGTCTGTGTATGGAAGCAATTTATAACACATGGTTTGGTATTACTTAATTTTATGATATTTAAACTTTAGACTAGATGATGGATGGGATCTATAATTTTAAGGTTTTTCTAATGCTGAGTGATGATAGTCATTTATTTGGTCATTCATTAATGCAGAATGTTTTGTTTTTTTGTTTTTTTTATATATGAATTACAGTTTATTTCTTAATTTGAGCACATTTGCTCCTCTGAGTCTTTTCTTATAAGTGTGTGTTGCTGCAGTATGTAGATATCGTGGCTGAATATCAATAAAGGAAAAAGAATTCTTTAAAATTACAGGCTAATTGTTATTC
>NW_028234406.1:21054764-21057264 GCF_977035675.1 Penaeus japonicus | reverse complement strand
TGTGGTATGATAGTTTTTGTATTCTTATATAGTTATTGTTTTAGGTTTACTTTTATGGTTTATAGTTTGTAGGTTGATTATATATTTATATAGAGATTGTTGTTATTGATTGGTTATAGTGTGGTGATTTTTTTTAATTATATATTTGATTGTTATTTATAATGTATGTTTTTTTTTTGTGATTGTGGTTTTTGAGTGTGTTGTTGATATATGTGTGTTGTGTTTGTAGTTTTTGGGTTAGGCAGTTTGAGTTTGGGTTATTAAGTTGTATATTTTTGGATATGTTTATATGTGTATACATATGTATATTTATATGTATAGATTATTTGTATATGATATTTTTATATTGTTTGATGTTATTTATATTGTTTGTTGTGATTGTTTGTTTTTTATTTGTGTTTTTTGTTATGTATATTATCTGGTTGTGTGGTTGGCGTGGGTGGGTTTATGTTATGTTTGGTTTGACGTTTGTTTTGGGATTTTTGTGTTATGGTGGTGTTAGTTTTGGTTTTTATGTGATTTTGTTGTTTGTTTTATAGGTTTTTTATTTATTTGTTTTGAGTTTTTGGTGTTTAGATCGTGGTTTATAAGTGGTGGTTTATATATATGGTGAAAGAGATAGTGTGGGATTCCTTATTTAGTCTTTATTGGGATTTTACATGTGGTTTGTTTTGAAAGAGTTTGGGGTTAAAGTGGTGGGTTTGTGAGTTGAGAGATGTGGGGGTTGGTGAGTTGTTGTGTTGTTGTTGTGTGATTATGTGTTAGTATAATGAATATTTAGATTGCATGTATATATTATATTTTGTCATAGTATAAGACATGTATATATATATATACTATAGTGATAAGAACTATTTTTCGATAAGTATATCTCTTATTTGAACGGAAGACTAAACGATAACGTTATCAACAGTAAGAAATTGACACAGTAATGACAGTGAGTCCGTAATTCACGTTACAGGATCATACTCATTTCTATCTCTCACATCCTAGATCTAGACTGAACATACGTATCATATGATTTTGTCCTTAAGCTACTTAGTGAACACACACAATGAGTTGATCGTCCAGCCAGCTGCTGTTGCTCGACACCATCTCGCAGATCGGGGAGCCACCCCCATAGAGGCGGCGCTCAAGCGCTTGCCTCTTTAGCGAGGGTCGACGTGTTGGTCCTGTGATATAGATCGCCGCCGACGTCGCGTAGTGACCCTTTCTTATGGCTCCGTGCGTTCAGTAGTACAAGACCCGCCGCATCAGTCCCCCCCGCAGACCGTCATCTGTCTGTGTGCTCGTCGAGTGATTAGTTTTGTGTAGTGTAATGTATTTATTTGTTGTTGTCGTGGTAGGTATAGGGAGAATAGGGTGAGTGATAATATTATATAGATTATAGAGGTAGGTAGATGTTGTGTTGAGCTGTTTATATTTTTATATATTTTTGCTATGATGTTGTTTGTGTCGCTGTGTTGTTAGTTGAGATAGCTATGAGTGCGCATCTTTACGATATATATATATTTTCTTTGTATGTGTGTGTGTGTGATAAGTAGATAGTGTGCTCGTCTCAACGTGAAGAGCGTTTGTCCCCCCCGATGGGTTCGTCGCTGCTGTCGAGGTGTGTGCTCGAGTATGTGAGTGTATGAGGTGGGTTGTGTGTGTGTGGGTTTTTGTGTGGTGTTGTGTGTCCGGTTGGGTGTTTGTGGGGTGGTTTTGTGGGGTTGTGTTGTGGTGTGGGTTTGTGGGAAGTGTGAATCTGTATTGTGTTTTGTGGGGTGTGGTGTGTGTGTTGTGTGTGATGGGTGGTGTGGGTTGGTTGGTGTTGTGTGTTGTAGTGGTGTGTGTGGTGGTTTTGTTGTGTTGTGGTGTGTGTGTGTTGGTTTGTGTGGGTTGTGTGGTGGGTGTGGGGGGTGGTTGTGTTTGTGTGTGGGTTGTGTGTGTGTTGGGGTGGGGTGTTGTGTTGTGTTGTGTTTTTGTTGTGTGTGTGGTTTGTGTGTGTGTTGTGTGTGTTGGTGTGTGTGTTGGTGGTTGGGGTGTTGTGGTGTGTGTGTGTTTGTGTGTGTTGTGTGGGGGTGTGTGTGTGTTGTGTTTGTGTTGTTGTGTGTGTGGGTTGTGTTTGTTGTGGTTGTGTGGTTGTTGGTTTGGTGTGTGTGTGTTGTGTTTGTTGTGTGTGTTTTTGGTGTTGTGTGTTGTGTGTGTGTGTGGGATTGTTGGTGTGTTGTGTGGGTGTGTGTGTTGTTGTGGTTTGTGGGTGGGGGGTGGTTTTGTGGTGGTTGTGGTTGTTGTGTGTGTTGTGTGGGTTGTGTGTGTTGTGTGGGTTGTGTGGGTGGTGTTGTGTGGTGTTGTGTGTTTGGTTGTGTGTTGTTGTGGGGGGTGGTTTGTGTGTGGTGTGTGTGTGGTGTGGTGTGTTTTTGGTTGGTGTTGTGTGTGTGTTGGTTGGTTTGGTGTGTGGTGTGTGTGGTTTGGGGTGGTGGTGTGTTTGTTGGGTTGTCTGTGTGTTGTGTGGTGG
>NW_028234406.1:21047264-21049764 GCF_977035675.1 Penaeus japonicus | reverse complement strand
GCCTCCACGCGGACCTCCACCTCATGGCATGCAGGGTAAGACACACGCTACTTGGCATACTGTATATGATTTTTCCTTTCTTTTTTTCTTTTCTTTCCTTTTATTTTCTTTACCAAAATGGCATGTAATTTTGTGTTGCTGAGAAGTAGACTTACTGATAGTGGTTGTGTGCCACAGGCCCTGGACCCAGAGGTCCTCCTCCTCCAGGCCACCTTCAAAGACCTTTGCATCCTGGTGGACCTGGTGGGCCTCCACCTGGCCATGGTGGGCCACCACCCCGTGGACCACCACCAAATATGGGACCTCCCCCGGGTCAGCATGGACCCCCACCACCACGTGGCCCTCCTCCACCCATTGACCCAAGGGCTCCGCCACCCAGACCGGACTTTATAGGTATGTGGATGAGATGCTAAACGGAACAAATAACGAGTTACTTTACAGGAACTTTGATAAGCACATTGTAGACAAAATCACAACTGGCATGCTTACATCTACTGACAGGTCCTTAACTTAGTCTACCTGGGTATCTGATTGAGCGCTATACAGTCCTACAGTGTGTAGTTTTAGATGGTATCTGTTGCCTGATGAAAATATGCATGATTTCCATAATCTCCTTAGACTTCTTTTCGGTTCAAAAGGGTTGTTAGTCATTCCTTTGATGGCTTTATTTGAAAAAGAAGTGGTGTTTTCAAGGGCATTCCAAGTGTAGCATTATTTCATATCACAAAAGTAAAAGTTCCTGTTCCCATAACTAACTTTATAAAAGTTGGCATTTGGGGCAGACAGACCGAGGGGATTTATTTACTGACGTTGGTGTTTTCAACAGGTGGCTTCCCGGCCACGAGCAGCCCCCCCTCGGTTCCCCACAACCTGGCTCTCCCTGCGAGGCCTCCCATCACGCAAGGTACCCCCACCACAGACATATATGGCAATGGTAATGCTCTCAGCACTGTCTTGTGCTAGCTGGGGGGGGTTGTGTGGTGTGATGTGGTGTGTGGGGTGGTCCCTTACCTTTGCTTGATAAATCGTTTTCAATAATGAAGTGTTTTTGCCCAGAAGCAAATAATTAGAAGTAGAATGCCTTGATTTTGTCATGCATTTTGTTTGCCACTTGACCCCTGTCTCTCTATCTTTTTCTTTTTGTTTTTCTTTAGTTTATTTTTTGTGTATTTTCCTTTTTTTCTCTTTTCTTTCTAACCCTTAAACTCTTTTTTTCCTCTTTACAGATAAGTGTGTAATGTAAAGATGAAATGTTTCAAAAATGTTTTGCAAGATTCATTTCCTTTATACAGACAGATATTCTTCTAGAAGATGTGGTGCTTTTGTTTTATTATATATTGTTAAAGATATAAAGTTCTAGATACTGTAAAGCATGTTATCTTTGTGTTGTTGTATTGGTTTTATGAAGTGTATCTTTGTATCTATAAAAGTTGAAAGTGATGCTTGTAATTAGATTTGGAAAATATAGAATCATAGATACATGATATTTGGGAAATTAGTTCGTGAAAGTGTGAAATATTACATCAGCCTTGTGACCAGTATTGCTCCTCACGAGAAAAACAACCAATTAGTTAATAGTTCCCTAGTTTCAAATCCCAAGTTAAAAGAAGACAGGATAGTAGAATTAAATTGAATGAGTGTGGTTGTGGGTATGGTTATGGGTATGGTGGTATAAACTAGGAAATCTGTGAAGATATTTTGTTTAAAGATCAACAAAGTTTACTGGATTGATTCTGTAAATTACTTTGTAGAGAGAACTTGATGTGTGTTTCCTTGCTGATATTGTTTAACATCTTAAATGACTGATTTGCATATTTTTCCTCCTGAAATTTTCTTTTATATACCTGTCATATTGTTTTAGAATTTTCATTTACAAAGATGTGAGGCATAAAAGAGAAAAATAATGGATTCACCCCATTGATATATTGCGATACTAATCCATCAAGGTTTTAGACTTTAATTTTATAGATTGGTAAATCTAGTTTGATTCCCTTGAAATTAAAAAAGTTTAAATTTGCCTACTGAACCTTCATATCTATTGTTTGAGACAGAGCACATAAGAATGCATGAGGCTAGACAAATTATTTTTTTTTAGTAAAAGAAAAATGAAAGAATAACAATGGGAAGTAGCTTGGCTATGTATATTTACTGCATGAAAGCTAGTTTTCATGTAATGTACATTTGTCAGCTATTATGATAATTCATCATATTTACAAGATATTTTGGTGCAACATGCTGTGAACACCAATCAAATATAATATACTTCATCTGAAAAACCTGAAGGTTCAGCAAGATAGGATTTGAAGCAGAAATATGGTTCATTGGTTAATTTACTGGATTAATGACAACAAATCCAGTCATAATTTCAGTCAGTGTGATGTAAGTACCAAAAAGAATAAATTGATATTATATGAGGCTTATTTCATGCACTTAATTAAAGTCAATGATCATGTTGTACTTGCAGGTCCTCCACCTCATGGGGCTCCCCCTCCACATGGCC
>NW_028234406.1:21009764-21012264 GCF_977035675.1 Penaeus japonicus | reverse complement strand
ACACACACACACACACACACACACAAACACACTCTCTTTCACACATACATACACATCCAAATACATATATATATACGCTAATATGTGTAAAACATCCTGAAATCCATTTGATCCCATACTAAATACGAAGTTATATGGTACATAAAAAGTGAACAATTATTGCAAGATCATCACTTCAATGAGTGTTTTTTTTACGGCAAACACACATGAAAACCTGCACAATGCAATATCATTCACACAATCTAGCAACAGTTTTGCAACCGCCTCTCCTTCTGCAACGAGCGATAAGATATGCAAAGCAACGCCCTCCGTTCTTGCTATATTCTTCAACCTTTGACATCGCATAACCTTCAACCGTTTGCACTCTTCAGGATCTGATTACATCACTTACCTTTCTTATCATTGTTTATTTATCTATTTATTTATTTATTTATTTTTTTTTTTATTAAAAGAATGATGCAGGTGACGTTAAGAATTCAGTGTTATTTCAACGATTTTTTTCCAGGCCTTTGTGCAACTGGGATATTTAGATATCTATTGCTATCATCACTGCTATTGCTATTATTACCATTATTATCATCATCATTGTCATTACTATTATCATTATTATTATTATCCTCATTATTATTATTATTATTACTATCATTATAACTACCATTTTCATTATCATTACCATTATCATTACTATTATTATCCTCATCATCAAAGTTGTCATTATCATTAACACTGTTATCATCATTATTATGTTTACAATTATTTTGATTATCAACATTATTTTCACCATTATCATTAACATCATCAGTAGTATCATTTTCATGATTATCACCATTATCATAATCGTTACTAATCTTATTATCATTATGATTACCATCATTCTTATCATTATCATCATTATTTTTGTTATTCCCAATTTTCTAATTGCTGTATTTCTTATGAATATCTTAATTATCTTTATGATTATTTATTCATTAATTTATTGAACATTATCATCATTTCATATCTATGGTAATTGTCATCATTATACTATTGTTATGATTATCATAAATATTTCTTATAAGTGTTTACCAAATGTCATCACTTTTAATAATGATCTTGATATTGTTCCATTATCACCCTTATTAATACTCATGTAATGGTAGTACTCAATATCATTACGGGATTGCTGATTTTCTTTATCTAAAATATATATTACTTATGATTTGATTAATTTATTTTCCTATTTGAATCAGATCTCTTTATCAACAATGAATAAAGATATGTGAATATTAACCTTTATATACTCTATTCATTAGCTGAAGGAGAGCATACGGGTGTTATTTTTGACGAATGTTTTTGAAAAATGACAAAAATAATTTCTTCACTCATCGTATCGACAATACTGTAAAATACCTTTTCAGTGAAATTTAAATGTCCGCGTGATTTAAAGCCCCTTGCGGCGTGACGTCATCACTGGGCGAGTTTTTCTAGTTTAAAAACATTACTTTGTCTACACTTTTAATGCAATTGTCTATTGCTTAGTATCATTTGAAAGAACGATAAGATGTCTATTTTTGGGCCAGATGATGATGATTATTATTTTAAAAAAATCGAAAGTATGAAATTTTTAAGTCTTTTTCTCTCAGAAACAAAGCAAGAAAAAAAATCGCTGCCATTTTTAAAGATACCTACGGATTTTTTTTTTCCAAAGTAGTTGATTGAAAATTATAGGCTGCGTTAAATCTTAAAAAATCAACATTTTCAAAATAAATCACACATAAAAAGTTATGAACCAAACTTCATGAAATTCAGACATCATAAGTGGATACATACAAGTAACATATTATATCTAATTTTGTCTGACATTGAGCCTGAAATAGTCACCTGTTGCATCGTTTCTCTCTTAGCTAATCATAGTCCACCCAGTAAGAACCTGTCATGCAGCCTCTGGCCACTTGCAACCATTACTCCAACTTGATCACATCATGTTTAGGACGTGTCTTGCCTGCGCCAGAGTACCACATTGGGGATCTAAACTTCCCAGTACTTGTAGAGATGTCCACAAGAATATTCACACACACACACACATACATACACAGACACACACACAAGAACAAACACACCCAGAAGAATCTCGACTTAGATAAATCATTAGATTTGAATCAGTGATTTAAGTCAGTCTCCCTTAAGTCATATAAGCCTTTATATTTATCATGAATATCATAAATGTAGTAATCAGCATCATTATCACCCTCATCATCATTACCATACCATTACCACAATAAACCGAGCTGGTGAAGACACCTGCTAGCTCACGAAGGCAAAGGACAGTCCAACGCCCTTCACCACGTCCTTAATCTCCGCTCCATGAAAGACAGAAATAGTGCATCCGGCGATGATAGGATACAAAGCGCCGAGGTAAACCAAGTGCTTTAGAAGGTCATCTTGATATCATCTCTGGATCCCGACTTTGAAGAATATCTGTTGTTCACCAGCATACTTCAACTGGTAGTCGTTATTACGT
>NW_028234406.1:20984764-20987264 GCF_977035675.1 Penaeus japonicus | reverse complement strand
ACCAGGGCTACAACACACGCGCACACACACACACACACATATATATATATATATATATATATATATATATATATATATATATATATATATATATATATATTTTTATATATATATATATATATCTATATATATGTATATATACATATATATATAATAAACATACACATGGATGATATATTCGAACGTAAATCCAAATAGACATCACTTGAGCCTCAATTGGGGGGAGTGACAGGCGTAAAACATAATCATTACAAATGCGGTTTATGCGGCATAGATGTGTGTGTATATATATGTATATATATATATATATATATATATATATATATATATATATATATATATGTATATATATGCATATATATATGTATATATATATGCATACATATATATATATATATATATATATATATATATATATATATATATATATATATATATATATATATGTATGTATGTATGTATGTGCACACACACACACACACACACACACACACACACACACACACACACACACTCACTCACACTCACACACACATATGTCTATCTGAATAATACATCAGTATATCCATCTACCTCCTTATCTATATGCCAATCTAATAAACCAGTCTACATGCACAAACACGCACATTACATACGCACCCACTAGAACGACTAGCAATGCCATATGACTCAACTTATTCGGTCAACTTTTGCCTATCCGGTTAGCAACATGACGCCGTGACACCGAGATGCCTGGGCGGGGCACTGGATTCGAATTAGCATGACAAAAGTTGGCACCCTGTCATGCTATTGTCATGGGAAGCACTACCCGAGGCGGTGCCACGTATGATGGTGTGAATCACGAGGGAGATTTGTGATGATGTTGATGGTTATGATGATTGTGATGATGTTGATGGTTATGATGATTGTGATGATGTTGATGGTTATGATGATTGTGATGATGGTATGGATGTTGGTGGTGTTGATTACGACAGTAGTTGTGATGTTAGTGATGTGATGATAATTGCTATGAGGGTGGTGATGATTATTACTATTTTGGTTACTATCATCGTCACCATTATTATTTTTATCATTGTCATAATCATCATCATCATTATCAATTTTATCACTGTTATCATCATCATCATCATTATCAATATCATTACTACAATTATCATTATGACTATTGTTATTGTGATTGTCATAACTCCACATCAGACTAAATAATAAAGCCAATAAGTGACAAGGCAAAGTTGAGTTTAGCTCGAGTCTTTGATACTGACTAACAACAGCATATATATGTATATGCATTACATATATATATATATATATATATATATATATATATATATATATATATATATATACATATATATATATATACAAATAAATGAATGAATAAATATATATATATATATACATACATATATATATATATATATATATATATACACACACACACACACACACACACACACATATATATATATATATATATATAAAGATAGATAGATAGATGTGTATATATATATATACATATATATATATATATATATATATATATATATATATATATATATATATATATATATATGTATATAATAAAAACACGTGTGTGTGTGCGCGCGCGCACGTGTGCATACAAGTAGCTATATACAGTATATATAATGTGAATATGACCTACAAATAGATACGCGTACTTACATACATAATTCTATACAAATGAGGGAATAAAACAAACAAACAGCAAAACAAAGCTACATACACGGAGACATAGATAATAAATATACATCCAATATAACACACACACACATAAACACATATACAAAGGAAAGCAAAGACGCATGAGTATCCACCAGAGGGTAAGTAACGAAAAGTGAAATGTGACAACACGTATTTCCGTCAGTGACAAAGGAGCTCCGCAGGATGTAGGAAAGCTTTGGCTGAGGTTGGTGCACCACGCCTTACGGGTTGGAGACGAAATGCAACAGCGTTTGGATCTCTCTCTCTCTCTCTCTCTCTGCCTGTCTGTGTGTGTGTGTGTTTGTAAGTTTGTGTATGTGGTTTGTGGTTGCATGTGTGTGTGTGTGTGTGTTTGTAAGTTTGTGTATGTGGTTTGTGGTTGCATGTGTGTGTGTGTGTGTGTGTTTGTAAGTTTGTGTATGTGGTTTGTGGTTGCATGTGTGTGTGTGTGTGTGTGTGTGTGTGTGTGTTTGTAAGTTTGTGTATGTGGTTTGTGGTTGCATGTGTGTGTGTGTGTGTGTGTGTTTGTAAGTTTGTGTATGTGGTTTGTGGTTGCATGTGTGTGTGTGTGTGTGTGTGTGTTTGTAAGTTTGTGTATGTGGTTTGTGGTTGCATGTGTGTGTGTGTGTGTGTGTGTGTGTGTGTGTGCATTTAGCTTGCTGGGAGAGTTGAAAGAGCTTCCGGGTATGCAAGAGTTTCTTCAAAGGAAATAGCTTCCGCATGAGAACATGTCCGAAGGTGGGAAACCTGACCTCGGCAACAACACTTTTAAGGGACA
>NW_028234406.1:20967264-20972264 GCF_977035675.1 Penaeus japonicus | reverse complement strand
GCAGTTCGCCTCAGCTGGTTCCGTTCGGGTGTGGGATCTCGCGCCCGCTTTCCGAGGTGAGTGGACGTGAGAGTCTCATCGCTTGGGAAGCGAAAGACATTTATTTGTATGGAAAGTCATTCTCTATCGTCTATGATATTTGAATGGAACATTATGCTGTTCTGGTCGGCGAATTACAACGCGTTCCTCTTTTCCTGAGCAGGCGTTGGTTACGGACAGGCCGTCGCTACATGGGCTGTCGTGACCTACTACGTGTCTCTGATGGCTCTCACGGTCTTCTACTTCTTCGGGTCCTTCGCCAGCGTGTTGCCGTGGTCGGTGTGCAACCCGGACGCCCAAATAAACTGCATCTCCAAAGATGACAATATCACTGCGCTTGGACTCAATGCCTCAACGGTCGTGTCCTCGGCGGATGCATATTTCAAGTAAGTCACTGGTCATGCAGTCTAGCTTACTTATGTCTGTGTGATACCATGAGATTCCGAGTTGATGTTCTTGCTGGAAAAACAAAATACCTCGCCTAACGCCGCTTCTTTTCCGATTCACAGAAACGAAGTTCTGAAATCCGACGCCAACGGCCTCGCCAACGGCATCGACGCCCCTGAGTGGCGCCTTTCCCTTTGCCTCCTGTTCTCCTGGGTCGTCCTCTTCATCATCCTGGCCAAGGGCGTCCAGAGTTCGGGAAAGGCGGCCTACTTCACGGCCTTGTTCCCTTACTTGGTCCTCTTCATCATGTTGATCAGAGGCGCTACACTTCCTGGCGCATCCGAAGGCATTCTCTTCTTCATTACTCCTCGCTGGGAGAAGCTCGCTGACCCTGGGGTAAGCATCTGGCTCTTTTGGACCTACGTCACGTTACCGATTATATTCTGACGATCATTTCTTTGATGCATGTTTCTCACTTCGATCCGTGTATATTTTTAGGAACCGTATTAGGCTTACGAAAATAACTGACTTCCCTTTCCTGGCCAGGTGTGGTACGCTGCCGTGAACCAGTCCTTCTTCAGCCTGTCCGTCGGCTTCGGCTCCATCATTATGTTCTCCTCCTACAACTCCTTCCGCCACAACGTGTACCGCGACGCCGCCATCATCTCCGTGACCGACACCCTCACGTCGCTCCTCGCCGGCTTCACCACCTTCGCCATCCTCGGCCACCTTGCTCACCTTCTGGACATCCCGCTGGAGAAGGTCGTCAAGAGCGATGGCACTTCGCTGGCCTTCATCAGCTACCCTGAGGTGCTGTCGCGGTTCGAATGGGCGCCTCAGCTGTTCGCCGTCTTGTTCTTCCTCATGCTGTTCACCCTCGGGGTCGGAAGCGCCTCCGCCCTCACCGGCTGCATCATCACCATCATCTGCGACGAGTTTCCCGCCTTCAAGAAGTGGATGGTGACGCTCGCCGTCTGCGTCGTCGGCCTCCTGCTCGGACTCTTCTACGTGACTCCTCAGGGACAGTACATACTCACGCTCGTCGACCACTATGGCGCTGTAAGTTGATGGAATGAGTCTGCAGTAAGAATATGTTGTTCCCTCTGTGCTATAGCTGCCATGTGTTGCAAAAGAAGTAACCAGATGGAAAGTGATAGTCCTCGAGAGTAACCATTTTCTGTCTTTAGGGTTTCATCATCTTCATCCTGGCCATCACCGAAGTGGCTGCCGTCCAGTGGGTCTACGGTATCATGAACTTCTGCCGAGACATCGAGTTCATGTTGAAGAGGAAGACTGGACTCTACTGGAAGTTCTGCTGGGCCATCCTCATCCCGGTCATGCTGGCTTTCATCTTCATCTACGGACAGTACAAGGCCAAGCCTCTGGAGTCGTCCGGCTACGTTTTCGGCGCCGGCGCAAATGGTAAGAAGAGACAGATCATATCGTTTAATCTGAGAAGGGCATTCGGGTTCGGGTTTCGGAGGTATAATATCCCGCATTCATTTCACGCGTGATTTCCTCCTTCCTTTCGTCTTCGTAACGGCTTCTTCCTTTCCCTCAGCTTTCGGCATCTGCATCGCCGTCTTCGCCTGCCTCCTCATCCCCATCTTCTTCGCGGTGGAGGTTTTCCGCCGCCGGGACGAGGCCGGCTCCTTGCTGCAGGCGGTCAAGGACTCCTTCAAGCCGAACGCCGACTGGTGCCCGAAGGATCCCATCCTCCGCCGGGAGTACAGGCAGTTCAAGGAATCGCAGAAGCCGGAGTTGGTGGGCATCGACAACCCCCTCCCCCCTGTGGCCTCCTCGGTGTCCTTAGCCTCACAGAACACCAATGGGTCCGCAGCCCCCGTCACACAGTACAACACGAGCGTCTAGCTTCTCGTTTGCGAAGTCTCATGTTTCCAAAAGGGGAAAGAAAGACGCACAAATATATGTATCTAGATTAGTCTAGAAATATTCATATAGTTCAATGCATCATCATGTTCTTTGTCATCATCATTCTAGCACCATATCATGTATCTCTAAGTAAGTGTTACACACACACACACACACACACACACACACACACACACACACACACACACACACACACACACACACACACGCACACACACACACACACACACACAACAAGGTTCTCTGTTATGCATTTCATAAATGTTATAACGTAAAACTCACTCACACTTGGTTGTGATATATTGTTATATATACAATGTGTTATTTATAGCCATTAATTTAAGTTTTGTATATAGACTCAATATAAATATATATGTATACATAAATCAAGCAAAGGCGTCTCCATATCCCAATATTATATATAAATATGATTACTCACATCACGCTTTGAAAATACCTCTTTGATATGTTCATGAATGGCTGATAAGACTTGTATGGTTTCCTTCTGAACTCAAAGCTTTCACTAGAAAATTATAGAAGATATAATTCCAGATGGTACTTAATGCGGGAATGAATGCTATGATAATCATTGTGAAAGTTAGTCACTGCAAATATGAACTTTCTAAGCTGGAACTACAGAATACTTTCACTGTATAGAAATTGAATCAGCGTTGAGACAATTATCCTAATAGTCTACAACAATTATACTTACCAATTTCTCGAAAATAATGACCATTCAGAATGATAACCTACTGCAAATACTTAAATGAAGTTATTACGTATCATAAAAGAAATGAGCCAATTAACTAATTACAACGTCAGAAGATGGTTATGCAAAGGGGAACAGGAAATGCCCGCTATCGATAATGGTTTGATTGTCTTCTGATCTGTGTTTCAAGGCAATGGGGAGAGGAGGAAAAGTACAGGCGTATATTAAAGACAAATCGGTAACCCATATGCATGTGCAAGAAAAAAATGTTTTGAAATGTATGAAATGTGCAGTATGGCGAAATGTCTTGTGAGATCTTCGATTCACATCACGGAGCTCAAAGACACTCATGTCACTCTTTGTACTTGCCGGTCAGTGACGAAGGAAGAATTGCACGGTTAGAAATATAGATAGAATGATATATATATATATACGTGTAGAGAGAGAAGGAAGAGAATGAGGGGGAGGAGGGGGAAGAGGAGGAGGAGGAGGAGGAGGAGGAGGAGGAGAGAGAGAGAGAGAGAGAGAGAGAGAGAGAGAGAGAGAGAGAGAGAGAGAGAGAGAGAGAGAGAGAGAGAGAGAGAGAGAGAGAGAGAGAGAGAGAGAGAGAGAGAGAGAGAGAGAGAGAGAGAGAGAGAGAGAGAGAGAGAGCAAAAAACTTTGGTAGTAGATGAAAAAATATAAGTTATAGATAAACTACATTTTTCTCTTACCTTACCTATGGTATATCTTTTATAACATAATAATCAAACCATAATTATTTTCATTATCACGATTATTTGTAAGTAATGCCGCTAAGAGTTGCACCCTTCTCAGGCCACGCTGTCTTAGTCCATGGCTGGAGAATTCCGTCACAAAACCCGGGTGCATTTCGTCTTTGCAAACTTGGTAAGTGTCTAAGTGTTACCTCTTCGTTTCGATCAATGGTGCTATTCACAGGAAATGTGTTAAACTAACTTGCAAATTGTGCAGTTTTTACTTTTTCAATAGAACAGTAATGCCCGCAAAAAAAAAGAAAAAAGAAAAAGAAAAAAAGGCAGAGCAAAAATCTCTCTTGCCTAGTTATCATTACTAATAAATATATTTCACGAGAAAGCGACGTTGAAATAAGTCTGAATTTCATTTCATAATGTTGCAGGTCATTTTCCTTCTGCATTGGCTGGGATCCTTGGGCAGGGTAGAGGAAATTATTGTGGAGAGGAATATATATTTAATAGATGATAAGAGCTGATAAGTTAGAGGAATAAGAACTTTTTGATATGAGAGGTTTACTATAGTTTATATGTATTGCATTAAGGGATTTTTTCAAGCTTTAGTAGTTCTTTGTAGTAATTATTAATTGGTTTATTATAAGATATCCTTAAGAACCAAGTAAAGATATTAATGTTTGGGGTAATAAGATAAGTAAATTGATTATTCAAGAACTAAATATTTTTCTTATTTTCTTATCATTATAACAGCTGCTATTACCATAATAATTTTATAATTCTACTCAAGATTAAGATTTTAGTTATCTAATTATAATGAATATTGCTACATTATATGTATTTATATATATTGGGTATTTATAAATCAAGTAAACCACAAGACTGCTAAATTAAATTTGTCTCCCCTTTCAACAATTTTCACAGAAAACAAGATCGTTTTACAAATTCATAGAAAACGAAACTTATTATACGGGATACATATTCTTTGCATTTAGCCCGCTAACTAAAGAAAATATGTATATATATATATATATATATATATATATATATATATATATATATATATATATATATATATATATATATATATATATGTGTGTGTGTGTGTGTGTGTATATATATACATGTATATATATATTTATCTATATTTATATATCTATCTATATATGCATACATGCATACATACATATATATATATATATATATATATATATATATATATATATATATATATATATATATATATATATATATATATATATATA
>NW_028234406.1:20959764-20962264 GCF_977035675.1 Penaeus japonicus | reverse complement strand
GAGAGAGAGAGAGAGAGAGAGAGAGAGTTTAGAGAGAGAAAGAGACAGAGAAAGAGAGAGAGAGAGAGAGAGAGAGAGAGAGAGAGAGAGAAAGAGAGAGAGAGGAAGAGAGAGAAAGAGAGAGAGAGGAAGAGAGAGAGAGAGAAAGAGAGGAAGAGAGAGAGAGAGAAAGAGAGGAAGTGAGAGAGAGAGAAAGAGAGGAAGAGAGAGAGAGAGAGAGAGAGAGAGAGAGAGAGAGAGAGAGAGAGAGGGAGAGAGAGAGAGAGAGAGAAGAAGAGAGAGAAGAAGAGAGAAAAAGAGAGAGAGGAGGAGAGAGAAAAAGAGGAGAAGAGAGAGAAGGGGAGAGAGGAAGAGAGGAGAGAGTGGAGAGAAGAAGAGAGAGAGAGAGAGAGAGAGAGAGAGAGAGAGAGAGAGAGAGAGAGAGAGAGAGAGAGAAAGAGACAGAGGGAGAGAGTTTAGAGAGAGAAAGAGAAAGAGAGAGAGAGAGAGAGAGGGAGAGAGAGAAAGAGTTGAGAGAAAGAGAATAGGGAGGATAGAGAGAAAGGGGAGAGGTCATCGGAGACAGGGGCAGGAAAGAGGGAAGAGAGGGTGGAGGGGGGAGGAGTATACGAAGGAGGAATAGGAAGGGGGGTGGGGGAGTGTAAAGTGTAAAAGGGTCCGCGGTTGTCAGGAAAGTGTGCGTAGACTGAAAGACTGACGCCCTGACTGACAACACTAATATTTATCCTCGACGTAAACACAGATTGAGATCGCCTTTCCCGACCCGAAGCCTATCATAGCGTTACGGGATTCCTTAACAGCGAAAGATTTTTTACGCGGAAGGAAGGAAATGCTACGTTGCTCATATCCTTGAAATGCTTCCTGTTTCCTTTTTTTTTTTTTTTTTTTTTTTTTCCTTTTTAATAGATGTATATTGTCTTCTGGTCATTTTACTCCCATGGAATGATTTCTTTCGTTCTGTGGACCATTTCCTCATTTTCTGGGGATGATAGTCTCTTTATTGACTTATATATATATGAATTAATATATATACATATGTGGTAGGAGAGCATTTTTCTTATCGTGTTTGTATTGAGTGTGCTTATGTGCTTGTCTATCTATTTGTATCTGTGTCTGACAAAAAAAAAGAAGAAGAAATAGAACAAACAAACAAACAATAAAAAAATCCCCTCGAACAAATAGCTAATTAAAAGAAAAAGTAAAAAAAAAAAGAAAAAGAAAGAAAAAATCCGTAGAACGAAAGTCAAACCAAAGGCGCGCGAGTATTAACGCCCACTTCCCCTTCTTGAGGTGATGGTTCGAGTCCTTCGCTGCATCGGGGGAACTGAGTTGAACATCTTGCAAGGAGCTGAATGAAGAGAGAGATAGAGGGAGTGAGAGAGGGAGGAAGGGAATGAGGGAGGGAGGGAAGGAGGGAGGGAGAGAGGGAGGAAGGAAGGGAAGGAGGGAGGGAGAGGGAAGGAGGGAGGAAGGGAGGGAAGGAGGGAGGGAGAGAGGGAGGAAGGGAAGGAGGGAGGAAGGGAGGGAAGGAGGGAGGGAGGGAAGGAGAGAGGGAGGGAAGGAGGGAGGGAGGGTGGGAGGAAGGGAGGGAAGGAGGGAGGAAGGGAGGGAGGGAGAGTGAGAGAGACAGAGAGATAAGAGAAGGGAAGAGAAGAGAAGAGAAGATAGATAGATAGATAGATAGAGAGAGAGAAAGGCAGACAGACAAAAACAAAGAGACAGACAGAGACACACACACAATCATGCTGTCATGCTCATATTCTCCGCCAGATCCGACACTCAGATCAGAGCAACATCAAAGAAATTTCCTGTTCACGCTGCGAGACGCGAGCGGGTGGGCGGCCCGTGGGCGGGTGGGCGTGAGAGACCTCCCCAACAACCCACAAATGGTTAAACACAATCAGCAATAAGATACTTGTGTATACTAGACGACTTAACTGACAAAGGAGAATATGCTAGAATACAGCTGCTGTGAAATGGGTGTGTGTGGGTGGGTAGGTGGGTTGGGGGGAGGGGTAGGGTACCTCTACAGCACCCACGCAATATGGAAACGACACGCTGAGAAAGGAGAGAAAGAGGGAGAGAAGGAGGGAAGGAGGGAGGGAGGGAAGGAGGGAGGGAGGGAGGGAGGGGGAGGGAGGGAGAGGGAAGGAGAGAGAGGACGAGAGAGAGAGAGAGAGAGAGAGAGAGAGAGAGAGAGAGAGAGAGAGAGAGAGAGAGAGAGAGAGAGAGAGAGAGAGAGAGAGAGAGAGATTGAAAAGAAGGAGAAAAATAAACAAACAAACAAACAAAGTGGTCCTTATCATGTACATGCAAATAAGAAAAGGCCTTTTCGTGCGAGTGTACATTTTGTTCATCTCCTCACTTACGCCCACGGGTTTCGACCTCGTTTCGACCACCCGCAGTCTCGCCTTACCTTACGCCCGTGCAGATCAGATCATTAATTCACACTTTTTTTTCAATTATTATTGCATTCTTTATACTCATTCTGACTCTTACT
>NW_028234406.1:20932264-20934764 GCF_977035675.1 Penaeus japonicus | reverse complement strand
ACATCTGGCTCACCCACATATCCGGCAACCCGAAATAGATTTAAACATAGACAAGAAAGTGCTGGAGGGGAATATTAGTGGCGTTTGGCTATAAATGAGCGCCCCCCCCCTCCTCCTTCCTTCCCTGGCCTCCCTTTGTAGATTGATCCAGGGTAGTTTACAGTACTCGACCAATCAACTCGCTCTGATAGGACTGGCGTCTGGAGGAGTTCGAGGTGTGCCTTCAGCCTGCCGTCGTACGATATTAGCTTTAGAATAAATCAAGCTGTAATATACGGTTATTACGTCAAAGTAGAGATTCAAATTACAACGCACTGATCCATAATCTACCAAAGAACATGATCCTTAAAACTGTAGATTTCTCTATAAGATTATAATAAAAAAATGACAGGCTGTTAAAGCGATTTTGCTGTACGACAGTTTCTCCCTTGACCTCAAGGATCGCTCGCAAATGGAGCCGGCGGCGCGGGTTGCAGCTGGTTCCACAGGCAAGGAGGAGGAGGTTATTATTTCCGTTGTGACGTCGGCACTTCGAGGCTAGTTCGGAGTCGGTTCCCAGGCACCATCTAACCCAGACGTCCGCCTGAGCCCTTCGTGGCTAGTGTCATCTCCTCGCTCCAAGATCCTACCAACACCTTCAGGATGAATGAAAGCATCATCGTAAGTTGTATAAATATTTTGACTTTAAAATATTGTCGATGTAAGTCATGGATCTCGTGCATGACTTACCATGCAAAAGGACTTACGAATAATGTCGAGTTGCAAGTTTGTCTCGCGGTTTCTTGTAAAGATATGCCAATCTTAAAATGATATGATCGATAAAGAGAAACTTACAGTTAAAAAATGACTCATTAGAAGATTTCAAGCAAATACATTAATTGAATTGAGAGTTCTAATAGACGAATATGTATGTCATTCATTTTTCATCATAATTCTACTGGATATTTCATGTCCATAAAATACAGCATAGCATAAGGCTGAACTCTTTTAGGAACAGATATCCATCTTCACTCTTCCATGTCAGGTAAGACCATTCTGTGTTACGATACAAAAAAATCGCTTTATCTAGGAAAGATGAAACATTTGTTTTTCTTTTTCCTTTCTTTTTTACCTCCTCCAAAAACCTTCATGTGCGCTTTTGTCTTAGCGACCTCCTTTCACGCTAACGACCCCATGGAGATGATGGTAAAACACATGGCCCTGAGAGTGGGTTGTGTTTTTCTTGGCGGAAGGTAGCGAGGCAAACATCCTGTGTGCCGGGAAACACGATCACCTTTCGTCCGCCTGGAGAGCGAGAAAAGTCATTACACCTTTGTTAATACTTTATACAATGAGACGCCTTTGGTGCACACGCATACATTGTGACGCTGTGGACTACGGGAGTTGAAATTGTGACATTGATCAGTGAATAACTGAAGAAAATAAGGAGAGAGAAAGAGTTGCAGAAAAAAAGATGAAATGACAGGTGGAGAAGCATGTGTTTCAAGGCCCTACCACGGAGGCTAGTAAGTGTAGTAGCGTCTCTGGTTTTGTTTGGTCGAGGAATATTCCTATTTTCGGTTCAAGAAAGAAAGGCCTGGCGTGGAGGAGGGGGGTGGGGGTGCGGCTTGTGTTTGTTAGAGCTGTGCAACTCGGAAAAGAACTATAACAAGGTTCTCGGGCAAGGGTACAGTGAAGAGGGGAAGAGGCGAGGAAAAAAAAGGGACACTTCTCAAAACAAACTCTTTATTATTATCATCATCGCCACCATTAGGATAGGAAGCGATTTATGGCAGATGTTTTAAGAATACATGTTTATAGTGATAGAGGTAGGAATGTAAGAGAAATCGTTGATAATGATTATAATATAATAATTTACTGTCTCGAAGGGTCGTGAATGGATTTCAGTAAGAGCCAAGACCAGAAGGCAGTTAAACATGAGTTAGAAATACTATTGTTTACATAAAGGAACCATTTAAAAAAGGGCCTGTTTACACGGCGCTTCGCAAGTAAACATTTGTTATAGCCATTTCTACTACCCAATCGTATCCTTGAAGTGTGTGTTGCTAATATTCTTTGCAAAATAGTTTGTGCAAATTTAAGATTAAGTATATTTTCAAACGATATGAAGGAAAGTTCACCCATTGCTCCGATAGTAAAAAACGTTTTCAAAAACAACATAAATTTATAAGGCATTTATAATCGGTGTGTTTCCCCTGACTTTTTCTTTCATGCTTTTAAAGGGAAAATATTTATAACTGATATCTGACATGCGATACATGTCGGAAAATGTACTAGGAGTATATTCGAATAGAGGCTCTTAATTTAAAGTATATATATACCTTCAATTAGATTTGGCTAGTATACGTGACTAGTTGCATCCGGTTATAGTAAGGTATGGTACGGTGGGTTCGAGTGGGTTAGGGTAGGTACAGCTCCTAAACTTAGATTACGTTATGTTAGAAATTGATAGAGGAAGATAGGTGATGTCAGAGTGGGATAGGATAAGATAGGTGATGTC
>NW_028234406.1:20922264-20924764 GCF_977035675.1 Penaeus japonicus | reverse complement strand
TCCCCTCTCTCCCCCCGCCTCGCACGCCTCTCCTCGCCCTGCGCCTCCATCTCCCAATCCAATCCTCTCTCTCCTCACTCTTCTCACACCTTCATCTCTCTCTCTCTCCTCTCCACTCTCTGCAATCCCCCAACCTCTCCTCATCCCCTCCCCTTCACTGCTCCTCCCCTCTCCCAACTCAGCCTCAGCCTCTCCTCTCCTCTTCTCCAGTCACTCTCTCAACCTCCTCCTCCTCCCATTCCCCTTCAAATCTCCTCATCCTCACCTCAACCTCTCTCACACCTCACTCCGTCTCCTCACTCTCTCCCTCACTCTCACTCCTCTCCCCTCTCTCCGATCGCCTCTCTCATCTCCACTCCCTTCTCTCAATCTCTCTCCCTCTCAATTCTCTCCTCCTCACCTCCCTCTCCTCTTCGTCCATCCTCAATTCAGAGACTCCCCTTCCATCTCCTCTCTTCCTCCTACCCTCTCACTCTCTCCTCAACAGTTATCTCTCTGCAGCGTCAACGTCTCACTCCTCTCTGTCATCCAACCCTCCTCTACTCCATCCGTCTCTCTCCTCCTCATTCTCTCTCCCCTTCTCCCATTTCGCCTTCCCTCTCAGTCTCACGTCTCTCCTCTCATCCTTTCTCTTCTCCTCTCTCTCACTTCAACTCCGATATCCTCTCAGGTAGCGAGGTAGGCTCTCTCTCTCTCGCTTCCTTGTCCCTCCTCGCTGTCCTCTCTCTCTCCGCCTCTCTCTCTCTCCATCTCCACTCCGCTTTCCACCTCCCTCATCTCTCTCTCACTCTCTACCTCAATCTCCATCCCTCCCTCCTCTCCTCTCTCCCTTCCTCTCTCTCTCCTTCTGCCTCTACTCCTCCTCCTCTCATCACCTCCTCATTCCCTCTCCTTCCCTCCATCTCTCCCCTTCACCTCCCCCCTATCTTCAACCATCCTCCTCTCCCCCCCCTCTCCTTCTCCTCTCTCTCTACTTCCTCTCCTCCCCTCTCCATCCTTCCTCTCACTCCATCCAATCTCTCCACTCTCTCTCTTTTTATCTCCTCTCTCTTTCGATCTCAATGTTATTCACTTCCTCACATTTCGCCATTTTATAAAATACCTCACATTTCGCATTTTTTACCTCTTTTATTTTAATTTTTTTTTTTTTTTTACCTCTTTTTCCGTGACGTTGGTAGGAAATGTCAAACAAAATTAATCGTAAATACTTTTATTTTTCTTTCCTTTTTACACGTTTTATAAATGATGGGGTATTAATGGTATGGGTCTTGACGTCGTAGAGGAAAAAAAAGTAATGAAAAACAGAGAGAGAGAGAGAGAGAGAGAGAGAGAGAGAGAGAGAGAGAGAGAGAGAGAGAGAGAGAGAGAGAGAGAGAGAGAGAGAGAGAGAGAGAGAGAGAGAGAGAGAGAGAAAGAGAGAGAGAGAGAGAGAGAGAGAGAGAGACAGACAGAGAGAGAGAGAAAGAAAGAGAGAGGGAGAGAGAGAGAAAAAAGAAGAAGATAAGGGAGAAAACCTTTTTTTCCTGCCTAGAACAAATCGTCCGTTTGTTCACTCATAGTACAAACATGAACACATGGCAAGAGTCCTGTTTGAGAAGGAGAGATGGAGAGGGGGAGGGAAATGGAACGAAGGGGATGGAGTGGAGAAGGGGGAGGGGAGAAAATAAAGGGAATGCAGAATATGGGGAAGGGGCCAGGGGGAAGATAAAAAGGAATGTGCGAAGGAAAGGGAGTAATAGAAGGGTATGAGAAAGATAAATGAGGAAGATGATCGGAAAAGGGGGATAAGGGAGAAGAGGAGAATAAAAGAGGGAGGAGAGGATTAGGGATGCTGTCAGCGGTGACATCGAAGCGTGTTGATGCTGGCAAGCAGGAAGGGAAGTACTGAGTGGTGTCTGCTGACAGCTGTCTATGTTGTAGTCTAGCAGGGGAGCCAAATGCCAACAGGTGCGCGACAGAGGTGCTTGTGGTGTCGGTACGGACTGGGTTTAAGTGGCTTTTAGGGGGTGTGGTGGCACTGGGATGTTAAAAGGGCGTGCCTGCCACCACATATGGGCACCAGGGTATAGTGTTGTTTGAGCGATTGACGTGGTTTTAGTACTTAGTTATGCTGTATCTTACGGAGCATAGCACATGTGGCATTAGCTTAACGATGATGCCTTACGTGACAGCTTTTGTTAAGGGCAACAGTAGTACTTTTTGTTTCTAGAAATAGGCCCTGTCTAGCGTTTTGACAAGACGTGACACTAGGCTGGGACACAAGACAAACAGACAAACAAAAAAATATTTTCATCTTTTCTCTGTCAAGGAATGTATCATATCGTATGGAAATAACATGTTAAATCCTTTAGTTGGACATCAATGAAAATAAACAAAATCATGGAGCTTTTTTGTTTTTTGTTTTTAATGAGTATAAAAAATGTTTGTTTTATCAATAATTATGTTTGTTTCATGACAACTTCGGCTTTCCTTTCCGTATGATTTTTTCTTCTAAAGCTTC
>NW_028234406.1:20912264-20914764 GCF_977035675.1 Penaeus japonicus | reverse complement strand
TTCTCCTCTCTCTCTCTCGTCTTACCTCCCTTTTTCATGAGAGAGATGGAGAGAGAGAGAGAGAGAGAGAGAGAGAGAGAGAGAGAGAGAGAGAGAGAGAGAGAGAGAGAGAGAGAGAGAGAGAGAGAGAGAGAGAGAGAGGGAGAGAGAGAGCCTTACCTCCCTTTTTTCATGAGATAGAGATGGAGAGAGAGAGAGAGGGAGAGAGAGAAAGAGAGAGAGAGAGAGAGAGAGAGAGAGAGAGAGAGAGAGAGAGAGAGAGAGAGAGAGAGAGAGAGAGAGAGAGAGAGAGAGAGAGAGAGAGAGAGAGAGAGAG
Source organism: Penaeus japonicus (assembly GCF_977035675.1). NCBI lineage: Eukaryota > Metazoa > Arthropoda > Malacostraca > Decapoda > Penaeidae > Penaeus > Penaeus japonicus. The sequence continues at coordinate 20,914,448 of NW_028234406.1, read as the reverse complement.
AGAGAGAGAGAGAGAGAGAGAGAGAGAAGAATAGTAAAAGAAGAGAGGAACCATAGCAAGACAGATTTCCAAGAAGTTATGACGAAAACGCAGCCAGTCGACATAGGTATTTTTTAAGGACTACATCCCAGCGGTAGTTATTTCCGGACGAGATGTTCCCTTTTGCGAAAAGGTTCCGACTGACGTATTTCCCGCCAGCGAGATTTGAAGCAAATGTAATATCAATATTAAAGCCGTAAAAAAATACGCTTATTTCACGCCTAAAGTTGAGATATAGCTATACATTTGAGAGTTTTAAAAGCTGCCAACAGATGTGCTTGATACAAAGAAAACGAGAACAGAGACACTCTAGTATTAGCGGAGACTTTGGTAAACAGGTATAAGGAAAAGAAAAAGAAAAAAAGAAAAGAAAAAGAAAGTAAAAGTGGATAAGCAGATAAACTGTAACAAAATATATATTTTTGAAGTAGCTATAGATATGAGAGTTTATTTACTTTTTTGCGTATCTGTTTCTCGGAAAAAATATACTTTATTGCAATCATTATCATAGCACCATAATTATTACATATTAATGATATTTGTTGTACTTTATTTATATCCTTAGAAAATATGAAGTAGTATAAAATATATTGTTGTTTATATCCTTCTAAACGAGTAGGTTAGTGGAGCGCTTTTAGCGTAAGGAAATTCAGTGGCAGGGGAAAGAGGGGGGAAGGGGGAGAGAAGATGAGGCCCAGGGAGAGGGGGGAGGGGAGGGAGGGAGAGAAGGGAGGCCAAGAGAGAGCGGAGATAAAAGCAAGGGAGAAGGGCGGGGGGGGGGGGGCTTTGTTTAGGAAGAGAGAGAGAGAGAGGGTAGGGGGAGTGGGAGGGTATGTGTGTTGTGAAGGTGAGATTAAGGAAAGGGGAAGCTAGGGTTGGCGAGGGTGTGTAGTGGGTGGGTGGGTGGGTGGGTGATAGATGAGGGTGGGACGGGACGGGAGTAGAAGGAGGGAGTGAGGGAAGGAAGGGTAGATGCTGGAGAGAAATGAGAAAGAGAGGGGAGGCGAGAGAAAGTGGGATGACAAGAGAGACAGAGAGAGAGAAAGGGAAAGAGAGAGAAAGACAGAGAGAGAGTAAGAGAGAGAGAGAGAGAGAGAGAGAGAGAGAGAGAGAGAGAGAGAGAGAGAGAGAGAGAGAGAGAGAGAGAGAGAGAGAAGGAAAAAAGAGAAAGAGAGAAGAGAAAGAAAAGAAGAGAAAGGGAGAGAGAGAGAGAGAGAGAGAGAGTGAGAGAGAGAGAGAGAGAAGATAAGAGAAAGAAGATTAGAGAGAGAGAGAGAGAGAGAGAGGAGAGAGGGAGAGAAGAAAGAGGAAAGAGAGAGAGCGAGAGAGAGAGAAAAGAGAGAAAGAGAGAGAGGGAGGGGAGAGAGAAAGAGAAGAGAGTGAGAGAAAGAGAAAGAGAGGAGAGAGAAAGAAAGAGGGAGAGAGGAGAGATAAAAAGAGAGAGAGAAAGAGAGAGAGAGAGAGAGAGAGAGAGAGAGAGAGAGAGAGAGAGAGAGAGAGAGAGAGAGAGAGAGAGAGAGAGAGAGAGGCAGATAAAGAACGAGAGAGCAAGGGAGCGAAGGACGAAAGAAGGGTAGTAAGGGGGGATAAGGGGGGGAGGGGAGTGAGAGGGGCGAGGGGGGCGAGGGGGGCGTGTGCTTAGTCAGCCTCCGTCCGAAATAGCGCCCGCTCCCGGAAGCTTGGGTGGCACCACCTCCTCCCGCTAGACTTCAAGGTGCCACCTTTCTCTCACTCTGCTTTTTTTTCTCCGTCTTCGTCTTCTTCTTTGTCTTCTTCTTCTTCTTCGTCGTCTTCATCTTTCTCTTCTCCTTCTACTTCGTCTTATTATTATTATTATTATTATTATTATTATTATCTTCCCTAGTCTTCTTCGTTCTTCTCCTTCTCCTTCTTTTTCTCCTTCTTCTTCTACTCCAACATCTTTTCCGTCTTCTTATTTTTCGTCTTCTTCCTTTTTTTCGTTCGCTTTTCATGTCCTTTTTTTCTCTCTTATATTTCCTCGGATTTGCACACCTGGTCTGAAAGTCGCTTCCGAAAGAGGCAAAAAGGAATGTGCTTCTTTTCACTCTGCACCTTTTCTTCTTCTTCCTCCTCCATCTCCCTCATTTTTTTTTCTTTTTTTCTCTTCTCCTCCCCTTCCTCTTT
>NW_028234406.1:20894764-20904764 GCF_977035675.1 Penaeus japonicus | reverse complement strand
CCATACCAAAACAACAACAACATCTATTACACAGCAGCGTACGAGAGTCACCTGCGTACATTTATTTTAGTCACCCACCTCGCATTCTCCATCCTTCGGCGGAATAAAAAACGGCCTCGTCGTCTTGCGGAACATATGCCTTTTCGGCTCGGAACGTGTCTCCAATGCAAAAAGGAAGAAGAAGAAGAAGAAGAAAAACGTTGAATATAACGCCAAAGAAAAGGACAACAACATCTATAACATCTTACAAAGGAAGATATAACTTTTTTGAAAAGATATAATTTCGTAGGAAGATATATATGTAACATCATTGAAGATGAAATACGATGACCTCAAGAATAGATGTTTACCAAAGTCAAGAAAAAAGGATCTCTTTTTTGAATGAGATCTTTACAGTTACCAAGTTATTAGATTTTTTTAAAACGTTTTCCTCCTTTTATTTTTATTTATTATTTTATATAACAGAGAAGGGAACACTGTGGAGCGATGTCTGTTTTATAAATTGTTATATTTCTTTGTTTTTTTTTTAAAGACTTGAATTTTTACATTAATGTTTTTTCTTTTATTTTTTATTTTTTTTTGCTAGAATCATTGGCATCTTATAACATTTTTTTATATACAGAGAAGTATAACATCATTAACCTAATTGAAGTGAGTTCTAACTTACTGATCTAGGAAATATTTATGTTATCATTAAAACAAGTGTTATGTATTATGTTTTTTCCTGACTTTGTGTTAACTAAATGCTTATAAGTGAACTTGCTTTATTGTTTAAGATTTTAAATTAAAACTGAACCATTGTCGGATTTATTATTGTCCTTTCTCAATATTGTTTGCTTGTGTTGTCGCTTTTGCTATTTACTCTCGCCGGGTTGCTGCTAACACCCGAAAATAGGACGGATTTTTATGAATATGTATGTATATATATATATATATATATATATATATATATATATATATATATATATATATATATATATATATATATATATATATACATGTATTTATATGTATGGAATTATCTATCTATCTATCTATATATATATTATATGTATATATATATATATTTATATATATATGTATTATATATATATATATACATATATATATATATATTTATATATATATATGTATATGTATACATATGAATACATACATATATATATATATAATATATATATATATATATATATATATATATATATATATATATATATATATATATATATTACATAACCTATAAATTCGATGAACCTATACATGTAGCAAAAGTTAAAAAACAATTCTTTGTGTTCCCTTATTGACAAGTGAAGCGCAATCCTTTATATATTCTATCTTAATAGGATTCCAGAAACAGGCGATATGTTGAGGTGAGTTGCTTAAGAATGAACAAAAGAAAAGTGTCAGTTCTTAGTCATTGCATACAAAAAATATTTCATATTGTTATTGTAGATTTACCAAACATCTGTCTTCATTTTTTTAGTAACCAAATTAAATACGAATATTTTCTGTAGACGGATATTTGCATCTATGTAACTTTGCCTAAACCTGTAAGTGACTCTGGGCGCAGGTTATTGAAAACAAAAAAATCTGAGCTTTTAATTAACAACAGAAGGCTTCTAGTCGGAGATAATTTTTTCCCGCTCTTTTTTTATCTACAGTACAGCCCTTCTATATGAACGTTGCTGCCATTTTTTCTTGTTTTTCTTCCTTTCTACTTCATTTATCATATTAGAAAAGTGATATCCCTAGACATATGGGTTTCTCTTGGGCTTATATTTCCTGCATATTCTACATTTGAAAGCTAATACCCCTTGGTAGAGGGGCTATATCTTTTGTTTTGTTTACTTTGTATTCCATATTTGAAAGATGATATCCCTATTTTTTCTTACTTCCACAGCTGTGCGGAGCTCTTTCTTGACGTTAGTCATGAGACAACGTTTTTTTGTCTCTTTTAAAATAGTGGATATTTTTACATGTCCTCTTTTATTCTTTTTCTTTTCTTTTCCTTTGCTATAACAGTCTTCCGTTTTCCTTTCCAGAGTTCATGACGATGATGGCCGGTTAGACTCCCTTTCATCCTTCAACTTCATGCTTCACGCTTCATTTAATTAACTTCCTTTCCTCAAGTCACATTCCTGTTCTCGCTAAATGAGATCATGGATACACACACAAAACACACACATGTACGGACAACACGAATACAGTTTCACGCACATACACACGATACGTGCACATAAATCTATCCAGCTGTTGTCTGTGCACGATTATTATCATTCTAGTTTTTTTTGTTTACGGAAGTTTTCATAAAGTGGATAAGTTAAACAAAATTACAGAGATAAACGTAAGATTTATTTTTTATTTCACACGCAGTATTTCATATCAAAAGAAGTAATTCTGAAAAGCAAAATGATTGATAACCTTTGTAAATCGGGCTATGATAAACTTGTATGGCGTCATTCACTTGTTTTTGTATTACAAGCACAAAGGACACTAATACTGTTGCACGATTTTTCAGTGGTGAATTTTTAATAGCAATTGACATTCATCAGTAATTACACGTTTTTTTTTAAAATCTGAATTAAAACTGATTTTGAACACCCACTAACAAGGGCTACGCACAAAGCATTTCGCTATTGAGATGCCCTCATATGACTATCAATTTCTCTGAGTTTGTGATATCTTGCAGTTGGATCAAAGTGGCTTACTCTTTGAATCATCTCAAATAAAGACCGAATCACTTTTTGAATTTTCTTTCAATCCTGTACGAAACTTGACACATGATTTCTCTCTTTCTACTTTTTTTCTCTCTCTTTCTCTCCCTCCCTTCTTTCTCTCTCTTTCTCTCCCTCCCTCCCTCTTTCTCTCTCTCTTTCTCTCTCCCTCCCTCCCTCTTTCTCTCTATTTATCTACCTATCTCTCTCTCTCTTTTCCTGTCTCCCTCCCTCTTCCTCTCTCCCTTCCTCCCTCTTTCTCTCTCTCTCTCTCTCTCTCTTTCTTTCTCTCTCTCTCTCTCTCTCTCTCTCTCTCTCTCTCTCTCTCTCTCTCTCTCTCTCTCTCTCTCTCTCTCTCTCTCTCTCTGCCTGTTCTTGTATTCTAATAACTGGACAAATAAAAATAAAAAGTGAAACGTCAATATCACGTTCTATTCCGTTTCATTAGACCTATTTGTACTATTATGTTTCTATTCAGTATTAATATCATATGACAATAAAGGGAAGCATTATCAATGAAATGAAGATTCGGTCAGTTTCCTAACAGTATTCGCTGTTACAGTGCAAACTTACTGACACACGAACACATATTGATTGATATCTGTCTTGCAAATGCCATGGTTACATTTGAAGACGGAGATTACTCTATAAATTTTCTGTCTCTGATCTCACTTTCTCTTGTTTCTTCTTCCTCTCTCTCTCTCTCTCTCTCTCTCTCTCTCTGTGTGTCTGCTTCTCTCTCTCTCTCTCTCTCTCTCTCTCTCTCTCTTTCTCTCTCTCTCTCTCTGATTTGATGGATATCTGCATTGACTGTAATCCGAATGAATAAGATAAAATTACCCCCCCCCCCTCTCTCTCTCTCTCTATCTATCTATTTCTACTGAATTATACCTGAACACAGTCTTATCAGTACCTCAGAGAACACGCATTCACTGCAAAGCAATGACGAGGAAAACAACAAAGGTAGTAATTGCTAGAGATGTCGTTCCACTCCGTTCTCCGCCGTTCCACTTGACTGGACTTTCTGTGGGCCGTTCTGCTCCTGAAAATGTATAAAAGTGAGGAAATATTCCCTGAGAGTATACATGATTAGACAAAAAAGAAAAACACAGACACACAATCCACACCCATTCACCTAGCGTATAGTTCTACAAAATACCATCAAACGATACACACTTTTCGTCTGGAGTTTTAGCAAGGTGCTGGTGACCGAATCAACAATGTTGGTGATGACGGCTCTGCGTTTCCTGGTGAGGAAGACGTCGGCAGGACACGTCTGGGTGCAAGGTTCCTCAGTGTTCCTATGCATACCTGCAGGAGAAAACGTCCTCAACTCATTACTAGAAGAACTGGAACAACTCACACGGAAGTTTCATGAGAATAGCAATTTAGGATCTGCTCTACGAACCCGTGTCGGTGATGAGTACGGCAGGCAGAGGAATTTGCTCTTCTCCGGAAGTGAAGGACCAGAAGGGATAGTGTGACTGGTGGTTGAACATCTCGAAGACTCCTTTGTAGGATGGTCCATTCCTTATAGGGAAGTCCTGAAGTCTGACCATACGAGCTCGACGGTCCTGCAGGCGACGGAATTATGATACAATTGTTGGAGAGGTACACATGGTTCAGCTATTACTACTTATCTTACTTAAACTGGCACAACGACAATTACTACTATCACTATTACTATCTCTACAAAAACCATAAGATTTTCACATATCGAAATAATGATTACTAATAATTTAACTTCCATTACTGGATTAAAGCTACACATACAACTGCTTTTACCATTACTATTACAATCAATAGAGATGGTAATAATTCTGCTTTAATATGTGCTATGCTGCTTTCTATATCACTTTTATTAGCATTATCTTTATCATTATTATCACATATTCATAAGATTACTGCTTTATGAAATTACTTTTTAACTCGTTATCATCATTTTTGTCATTATAATTACTATCATCAGCATCATAATTATCAATATAAGGTAATCATCATCATTACCACTATTATTATTTTTTATTTACTATTATCATTATCATCACTATCATTACTATCACCATTATTTTTGTATTATTATTATCATCATTATCATCATTACCATTACTCTTATCAGTATTAGTATCCTTATTACCATTTTCATTATCATTGTCATTCTCATTGTTATCATTATCATTACTATAATTATTTTTATGATTTTTATTATCAGTATTATCATTATTATTATTATAATAATAATCCTTATTATTATTATAATAATAATCCTTATTATTATCATTTTCATCATTATTATTAGTAGTAGTTGTAAGATTATTAGTATTAGTATTATGATCATCGTTATTATCATTATTATTATCATAATTTTCATCTTTCTATTATCATTATCATTTTCACAATTATCATCATAACTATCATTACTATTATCATCATCATTATCATTACTATTATCATCATTATTATCATTATCATCATTATCATTATCACTATCATCATTACAATCATCATTATCATCATGATTGGTATTTCTCTTATTATCATCAATATCCTCATCTTCATCCTCATCCTCATCACCAATTCTATTAATTTATCAATCTATCCACGAACCACCATTTCATCACCCCCCCCCTAAAAAAAAAAAAAAAAAAAAAAAACACGGGTTCCATTCTTGACATACCTTTTCGTAATTGTCCGAAAACACCTTTGACAGCTGGTTACTCGCCTTGTCATCCCTTGCAAAAACGGCAATGAAGTTTCCTCTGTTGCTGTTGTTAGCGATGTCACGTGACGCGTCGGGGAATGCCTGTAATAGGGGACGAAGATAGGTAGATAGGATAGATGGATAGATGGATGGATAGGTAGATGGATAGATAGGTAGGCAGATAGGTAGGTAGGTTGGTTGGTGGAGAGGGAGGAAGGGAGGGAGGGAGGTAGGGAGGTAGGAGGGGGGGGAGGAGGGTAAGAAGGGAGGGAGAGAGGGGATAGGTAGGTAGGTAGATAGATATTGGATGAGTAGATATATATATGAATAGATAGATAGGTAGGTAGGTAGGTAGATATATCGACAGATAAAAAAGAAAAGAAAAATAGATTGACAGAAAGACAGAATAGAGAGATAGATAAACTGATAGATATGTAGATATATTGATAGATAGACAGAATGATAGACTGATAGATTTATAGATTGTAAGATGGGTAAATATATATATATATATATATATATATATATATATATATATATATATATATATATATATGTATAGATAGATAGATAGATAGATAGATAGATGGATAAATAGATAGACGGAAAGAGAAACAGATACATAGCAAAATATATAAGTAAATAATGAGATTAATGAGTAGATGGATGGAAATAGATAAATTGACAGGCGACTCTAAAGATAACCTCAATCTAATTAACACACAATACGATTTAGATAGATGTCCCGAGAATAGCTCTCTGCTCGATAAATAGATCAATATAACGGTAATAGGTGAAAGAAATATGTGCGTGTGCGTGTTTGTGTGTTTGTGTGTGTGTGTTTGTGTGTATCTGTGTTTGTTTGTTTCTATGTGTTTGTGTTTATGTATGTGTGTTTATGTTTATTTTGTATGCACATGTGCGTGTATACCACCACCACCACCACAAAAACAAAAAAACAAAAAAACAATTAAAAAGATAAGATAAATAAATAAAAACTCACAGTTACAAATTCCTCAAACACATATTGCGAATTGAGATTGTCGCTAAACTTGGTAATGGAGTCGATAACGATAGCGCCGCCAAAGTTGACAGCTGATTGGTTGACGAAATCCCACAGCCATTGGTGGAGGAAGTAGTAGGATCCTGGCTCGCCTGTTTGGTCGCCTCCCTGTGTGTGGTAGTGGGGAGGGGGGGGGGGGGGGCAAAGGATTTTTTTTTTTTTTTTTTTTTTTAGAAGAAGAAGAAGAATGTAAGGGTTTATTGTGACGACCTTTTTATGTATATTCAAATATACTGTTTTGAGTATGTACTATATTGTATGCTGTACATATAGACACTATTCTGTAGATTGAAACCCACGCACACACACACACACACACACACACACACACAGACATATATATATATATATATATATATATATATATATATATATATATATATATATACATATATATGCATACACACATGTATATATATGCATATATACATATATATATATATATATATATATATATATATATATATATATATATATACATATATATGTATATGTATGTATGTATGCATGTGTACACACATCCACATCCACATACCCAAACACATCAGTCCCAACAACTTACATATTCCTTCAGATTCATATCAAAGGCAACGAACACGACAGTCCTGTCCTGCACAAACGACCCCTCGGCGGCCGTCTGTTGCGTGTAGAGCCTTGCAACCTCCAGCAACGCAGCCACACCCGCCCCATTATTCTCCAGGGGCGAGTCTTGCAAACCCGAGTCATAATCCGCGCCCACGACCAGTACAGGCCCGCGCGCCGCCCCCGCCGATACGCCCACGATGTTCTCGCCAGATACCTGTGCAGTTAATGGAATTGTTAGTGTTACTGTATCTTATCATTGGTATGATCGTATTGATATTGTTATTATTATCATTATCATTATTATCATGATTATTGTTATTATCTTTATCATTATGTTTATTCTCGATTTTTTTATTATTATTATTATCATCACTACTATTTATATTATCCCTATTACTATTATCAATACCATAACCATTGTTATTGCTATCATTATCATTGTTATTATCTTTATCATTATGTTTATTCTCGATTTTTTTATTATTATTATTATCATCACTACTATTTATATTATCCCTATTACTATTATCAATACCATAACCATTGTTATTGCTATCATTATCATTGTTATTACAATCATTATAATTATTATCATAGTTATTATGACCATTAGTATTATCCTTGTTATTATTATCATTACCATCATGATTGTTATCATCATCATTGTCATTATAATCATCATTTTTGTTACCACTATAATCATTATAATTTTCATTATTATAGTCAATACTATTGTTGTCTCTGTTATCACCATCATCAATATCATCATTAATATGATTATAATGATTATCATCATTATGTTATAGTCATCATCATCATAATTGCAAGAAATAATCAATATCATTACCCTTTTAAGAAGTCCTCTTAGTCTACAATTGATTATTGCATTTAATAGTGAAAAAACATATATGAACATATATATATATATATATATATATATATATAATATATATATATATATATATATATATATATATATATATATATATATATATATGTATATACATACACACATAGATAAATACATACATATATGTATATACATAGATAGATACATACATACATATAGATAGATAAAAAGATAGATAGATAGATAGATAGATAGATAGACAGCTAGATAGATAAATAGATAGATACATAGATAGAGATAGATAGATAGAGAGAGAGAAAGAGAAAGAAAGAAAGAAAGAGAGAGCCAGATTAAAACTTTTCAACAGCCATCAGAATCTGCACACGAGACAGCCTAACCTTAACATCCGCGCCCTGTATCCTGAGGTCCGTGTCAAAACGTTGGACTTTGACATCCAGTCCAAAGGCGGCAAATCTGTCCTTGATGTAACCCCGCGCCCTCTCCAACGGCTCGCTCTCGGCAGCCATAACGCACCTCGCTTTTTCGAAGTGTTTCAGGTGTATTTCTAAATCTGAGAAGAAAACGGGTATAAAGTCTTTTTTTTTGTGTGTGTTGTTATTGATATTGCTGTTGGTGTTGGTGGTATTATTATCATAACTATCATCATTGTTATTATTGTTATTCTTTTTATTATTCTTATTTTCATAATGATACTGATAATGGTAATGATGTTGATAATGATAATAATCATAATAATAATCATCATTGCTATTGCTATCATGACTTTCATTATTTATATCATCAATAGCATCATTATTACCATCATTATTCTTATCCATGTACATTTATGTTCCTCATGAATATCGTGAATTTGTTCATGATTCATACCTATTTTTATATATATATTTTTTTTACACTATATCTCATTTTCCGTTTCTCTCTCTCTCTCTCTCTCTCTCTCTCTCTCTCTCTCTCTCTCTCTCTCTCTCTCTCTCTCTCTCTCCCTCTTTCCTTTCTCTCTTCCCCCCTCCCTCATTCTCTCTCTCTCTCTCTCTCTCTCTCTCTCTCTCTCTCTCTCTCTCTCTCTCTCTCTCTCTCTCTCTCTCTCTCTCTCTCTCTCTCTCTCTTTCTCTTCCACTCGACCAACCACCTATCCGTGACAAAAACATGCTCATTTTTCTTAATGTATTTGGAAAACGGCGTAGCTGGATTTTTAGAACTTCGAAAAGGCACAGATCCGGTATGTTTTTTTTTTCCTATTTTCAAAAAGTTCTTATTTTTCCTGTTTCCATTTTTATTTAAGGGCTAAACATGTGGCTGTTTTTGTACCCACTTTACTCCGACTTAAAGAGAGTAAACATGGCACTATAATGGCCTTGCGAACCTCAACATATTGCAGGGAATCATATTCTTATTCACAAAATGCACTATCGATCCCGCGGATGAGGCTTGCAACCACAGCTTGTTAACATTTTCAAGCACCTCTCTCTCTCTTTTTCTTTATTTCTCTCTCTCTCTCTCTCTCTCTCTCTCTCTCTCTCTCTCTCTCTCTCTCTCTCTCTCTCTCTCTCTCTCTCTCTCTCTCTCTCACACACACACACACACTCACACACACACACACACACACACACACACACTCACACTCACACTCACGCACACACACACACACACACACACACACACACACTCATACTCACACTCACACTCACACTCACACACACATACACACGCGCACATACAAAAACTTCGTACGACACTTGGTATGCCTTCTGTGCGTCCTTACCCAACACACGGCATCTACCCACCTGTCAAACGACTGGCCTGACGCTTCAATAGGGTGCTAGTGAGTGCCTTGACTGTGCTGACGAGAAAATCTTCCCGGTCCTCCGTCAGCCAGCTTTCGATTGGACACTCTCGGCTTCCGCAAGGGGGCGGGGGGTTCTGTCGCAGGGTTTCTGTAAAGGGAGAGGAAAATTTGTCCGTTTCTCTATCGTTTTCATCTGTCTATCTGTCCATATCTATGCCCATTTCTATCTGTTATCATTGTTATCATCATAATCTCTCTCTCTCTGTCTTTGTCTGTCTCT
>NW_028234406.1:20852264-20859764 GCF_977035675.1 Penaeus japonicus | reverse complement strand
CCCCTTCTCCTCTCCCCTCTCCCTCTCTTCCCCTCTCCCCCTTCCGCCTCTCCACCTACACCGTTCTCCCACCCTCTTCCCTCCGACACCTCCTCCCCACCCTTCTCTCCCTTTCTACCTTAATCCTTCCTTCTCCTCCCTTTCCCCTCTCCCCTCCCCCCTTCCCCTTCTCCCCCTAATACCCACCCGAAACCCACTCTACCCTTCTCTCCCTTTCTACCTTACTCCTTCCTTCCCCTCCCTTTCCCCCTCTCCCCTCCCCCTTCCTCTTCTCCCCCTAATACCCACCCGAAACCCACTCTGAAACCCCCTCTGTGTGCCCTTCTCTCCCTTTTCCTACCTTACTACATTCGTCCCTCATCCCTCTCCTCCCTTCCCCTCCTCTCCTTTCCCCCCTTCTCCCTTTCTTCCCCACCTCCATCTCCCCCCTCCCCCTTCCCCCTTCTTTCCCCCCCATACCCACCCGAAACCCACTCTGCCCTTCTCTCCCTTTCTACCTTACTCATTCCCTCTCCTCCCTTTCCCCTCTCCCCTCCCCCCTTCCCCTTCTCCCCCTCCCCCTCCCATACCTACCCGAAACCCACTCTACCCACCCACCGCGACCCACCTGAATGTATTTTCTCTTTTTAACACATATCTCTCTTCAGCCAAATGACTTGAGTAAAGAGGCTACGACCCGATAGTCAGGAGGGAAGGAGGGGGCGAGGAGGGGAGATAAAGAAGGGGAGAGATGGAGGGGAGATGAAAAGAGGGAGGAGGAGGGGAGATAAAGAAAGGGAGAGATGGACGGGAGAGGAAAAGAGGGAGGAGGAGGGGAGATAAAGAATGGGAGAGAGGGAGGGGAGGAGAAAAGAGGGAGAAAAAGACGGGAGGAGAAGGGGAGATAAAGAATGGGAGAGAGGGAGGGGAGGGGAAAAGAGGGAGAAAAAACGGGAGGAGAAGGGGAAGGGCTAAAGAGGGAGAAAAAGACGGGAGGAGAAGGGGAGAGAGGGAGGGGCGGGGAAAAGAGGGAGAAAAAGACGGGAGGAGAAGGGGAGAGAGGGAGGGGCGGGGAAAAGAGGGAGAAAAAGACGGGAAGAGAAGGGGAGAGAGGGAGAGGAGAGGAAAAAAAGAAGAAGATAGGAGGAGAAGGGGAGAGAGGGAGGGAGGGGAAAAGAGGGAGAAAAAAACGGTAGGAGAAGGGGAGAGAGAGAGGGGAGAGGAAAAGAACGAGAAGAAGGTAGGAGGAGAAAGGGATAGAGGGAGAGGAGAGGAAAAGAGGGAGAAGGAGAAGGAATGAGGGGAGTAGAAGAAGGAGAGAGAGGCAGAGGAGAAGAGGGAAATGAAAAAGGGTAGGGACGAAGAAGAAGGGAGGAGAGAAAATAAGGAAAAGAAGAGAGGGAGGGGAGATGCAGAAAATGAGAAGAGGGTAGCGAGGAAGAAAAAGGCAAAGGGGTAGATAAAGAAGGGGATAAGAAAAGAGTAAGAGGAAAGGAAGGGTAAGACGAAAGGGAGATAAAAAACGGAGAGGAGAAGAAGAGAGTAAGAGGGAGCGAAGAGGAGAGATAAGGAAAGGAGACAAGAATGAGGCGAAAGTAAGGAGGAAGAAGAAGGGAGAAAGGGAGAAGATATAAAAGGTGAGGGAAAGCGATAGAGAAATGAGATGGTGAGGGAGGCGGAGAGGTAAAGAGGGGAAAAGCGAGAAGGATAAGAAAAGGAAGGGAAGGGAAGAATATAAAAAAGAAGAGAAGTGGAGAGGAGATAATAACCAAATGGAAGGGGGAGGGAAGGGGAGGAGGGGGGGAGAATAATATATTAGTATGTCTTTTTGAGTAATGCGATCTGCAAGTAGAGGGGGGGTTGAGGGGGAGGGACAGTACGACAGCCGATTATATGCGAAAACGTTTAAAATTCTCTCTCTCTCTCTCTCTCTCTCTCTCTCTCTCTCTCTCTCTCTCTCTCTCTCTCTCTCTCTCTCTCTCTCTCTCTCTCTCTCTCTCTCGCTCGCTCGCTCGCTCTCTCAGTCTCTGTCTATCTATCTCTATCTCTATCTCGCTCTCTCTCTGTGTCTATTTCTCTCTCTCTCTCTCTCTCTCTCTCTCTCTCTATCTATCTATCTCTATCTATCTATCTATCTATATATCTATCTATCTATCTTTCTCCCTCCCTCTCTCTCTCTCTCTCTTTCACTGTGTCTATATATCTCTATCTCTATTTCATTTTTGACTGCAGCCAAACGCATCATACTTCACTGTCAAGTCATAAGGCCAGACATACATCTTGCGCTTACGTGTATCCGGAAAAAAAGTCAACAAAAAAACCCTTCAAGCTCCATAATTCCAAGTCAGGAGAGCACAAACATAGATCAACTCTCACGTCGCGCGGCTACAAAAGACGACATTTCGACAATTACACTTTCCTGTGCATTTCCACCGGTTAATTTTCGCTTCCCGTAAGAATTAGAACGAACATGACACACACACTGCCTTTTTGTGCCAAGCGCTTCGACACCCATTCACTGTATACCTCCCATGGTGACACTATACCCTGGGCTTTACAGCTGTTTTCGGACGATTCATGGTGCAGTGAATTACAGGTGATTCCTCTTTGTTGGAGATTTATGTGAGGTGTGTGTCTTTGAGTTTGGTTAAGTGTTCGTATGAGCAAGGGGTTTTTGGTCGTGAAATGTTGGTTTGTGTGTGCGTTTTTTTTGTTTTTTTTTGTATGTGTGTGTTTATGTGTGTGCGTGTGTGTGTGTGTTTGCGTTTATGTGAATGTGAATACACGTCTTGGATTGCATGTTGATATCCATCCTTCCTTTAGGCCATTATATCCTATACAGATAAATCTTCAACATTGAAGTAAAAAAAAAAAAAAAAAAAAAAAAAAAAAAAAAAAAAAAAAAAAAAAAAAAACTTACAACCAAATCCTAGAAATAGAACGAAAGAAAACGACACCCACCCCCCTTCTTTCAGCTCTTAAAACCTGCCTCGTCCGTCATAACACAAGTATTTCCAAGAATGGTTCCCTTTTCCCTCGCCTCCCCTTCCCCAACATACTCTCCCGACAGGAACCAGACATACGGTGGCCACAAATATACCTTTTCTCGTATCTTCACTCGCGGTTTACTCTACTGACGTTGAGTAAAAGACATTGAAATCATTAGTTTCTCATAGACTAGAGAGAGAGACGGAGAGGAAGAGAGAGAGAGAGAGAGAGAGAGAGAGAGAGAGAGAGAGAGAGAGAGAGAGAGAGAGAGAGAGAGAGAGAGAGAGAGAGAGAGAGAGAGAGAGAGAGAGAGAGAGAGAGAGAGAGAGAGATAGAGGGAGAGAGAGAGATAAAGAGAGAGAGAGAAAGAGAGAGAGAGAGAGAAATAAAGAGAGAGAGAGAAAGAGAGAGAGAGAGAGAAATAAAGAGAGAGAGAGAAAGAGAGAGAGAGAGAGAGAGAGAGAGAGAGAGAGAGAGAGAGAGAGAGAGAGAGAGAGAGAGAGAGAGAGAGAGAGAGAGAGAGAGAGAGAGAGAGGGAGAGAGAAAATAAAAAGCGAGAGAGAAATAAAAATAGAGAGAGAAAAAGAGAGAGAGAGAGAAAGAAAAAGAGAGAGAGAGAAAGAGAAAAGAGAGAGAGAGAGAGAGAAGAGATAAAGAAAGAGAGAGAAAAAGAAAAGAGAGAGAGAAGAAAAGAGAGAGAGAAGGAAAAGAGAGGAAGAAAAGTAAGAAATAAGAGAGAAGAGAGAGGAAGAAGAGAGAGAGAGAATATAAGAGAGAGAAAGAGAGAGAGAGAAATAAAGGAGAGAGAGAAGAAGAGAGAGAGAGAGAAATAAAGAGAGAGAAGAGACCTGCGAGAAGAGAAGAGTGAAAAGAGAGAGAGAGAGAGATAAAGAGATAGAGAGAGAGAGAGAGAGAGAGAGAGTGAAAGAAGATAGAGAGAAACTCTCTCTCTCGCGCTCGCGCGCTCTCGCTCTCTCGCGTCGCGCGAGCGCGAGCTACTCTCACGTCTCCTGCTCTCACCCTATCGCTCTCTCGCTCTGCTCCTCGCTCGCGCGCCCCTCTCTCGCGCTCTCTCCCTCTCTCTCTCTCGCTCTCTAGCTCGCTCGCCCACCCTCGCTTCTCTCTCTCTCTCTCTCTCTCTCTGCTTCTCGTCTCTCTCTCCCTTCTCTCGCGCTCTCCCAACCTCGTCTCTCTCGCATCTCTCTCTCTCTCTCTCTTCTCTCTTCTCTCTCCCGACGCTTCCTTGACTCGCCCAGCTCGCATCTCTCTCGCTCTCTCTCTCTCTCTCTCTCTCCTTCTCTCTCTCGCAGTCGCTCCACCCTGTCTCTCGCTCCTCTCCCACCCTATCTCTCTCTCTCTCTCTCTCTCGCTCTCTCGCTCTCTATCTAGTCTCTCTCTCTCTCTTCTCTCTCTCTCCCACCCCCCGCTCTCTCTCGCCCACCCGCTTCTCTCTCGCTCCCCACCATCTCTCTCGCCTCTCTCTCTCTCACTCTCTCTCTCCTTCTCTCCCACTCTCTCTCTATCTCTCTCTCCCGCTATCTCTCTCTCCCGCTCTCTCCCTCCCCCCCACCCTCCCTCTCTCTCCCTCCCGCCTCCACCCCCGCCCAACCCCCAGAACGCCACCCCCTCGTCTCCCCCCCCCCCACCCCCCCCCCCCCACACCCCCCTCCCCCCCCCTCCCCCCCTCTCATCCCCCTTCCCCCTCTTCTCCAGCAACCCCCGCGATCCCCCATGTAGTATTCCTGTAATCAACCACTCCATCCTAACACCGCCCCACCCATCGCTAAGCGATAATATTTCCTCACCCCTCAGCCACACCGTCCTGCCGCGCCACTTGCACGCCCTCTGTCCAAAAAAACAGACTATTTGATCCAGACGCTACCTTATCACAATACTGGTCCCGCGCTGGATTTATGCTCTTGTACATTGCTGTAGCCTCCATGTATATAATCCCAGTAACGTGTGCACACAGATTGATTTATATGTATATATATGAGTGTGTGTGTGTGTGTGTGTGTGTGTGTGTAAATACATATATATTCATAAACCTATATACATTCATGCATTTATGCATATATATATATATATATCTAAATATAAATAAAATATATATAAATAGCAAAATATATATCAATATAACTATGTCATATAAAATCAATACTCATATTATATATATGTATATAGATATATATATTATAATAAATATATTGTATAAATATATATAACTATAACTATAAATAAAAAAATATATAGTCTAAATTCTAGCGAGCGCTGAGCGAGAGAGAGAGATATAGAGAGATAGAGAGAGAGAGAGAGAGAGAGACAGATGGATAGATAGATAGATAAAATTCGAATTAACATACACATGGGGCTTGCCCACATTACGATCCTAACTGACTTGACACAGATTCGTTCTCCAGAATCATACTTTATATTACCCATCATCCATCAGTGAACAAAACACGCAAGCCAATATGAGTATGGAATGAGGCCATATCGTATTATCATTATAATTACCATCATTATTATCATTGTTATTATCATCTCCACAATTATCTTTTAAATCAAGAACAATCTTACCCCTTTCTACATCATCACAATCATAATCATTAATAGCTTGTCATCATCATTATAATGATTGAGATGTTATCATCAACCTGATCATTATTATTACTTCAATCTCAGTAGAATGGTCATCATCATCATTAACATCAGGCTCATTAGCATTATTTTTATAACTATCCTTATGATCAACATAATAGTAACCAATGCTATTGCTAGTGTTCTTAGCATTATCATTATTATTGTTGTTATTGTAATCACTATTGTTAGATATATTATTACTATCATTGTTCTTCCGTGACTGTTGTTATCATTTTCTTATCATAGTTGTTACTGTTTTTATTATAATTATTGTTATTATTATTACTATTATTATCATTACTGTTATTTTTGGTATTACTATCGTTATCATTATCATTATTATCATTATCATTTGTATCATTATTGTTGTTCTAATTCTCATCATTATCATTATTATCATTATTGTTATCATCAATGTTATTATCTTTATCATTGTTGCTATCATTATCATTATCCCCTTATGATTATTGTGATTTATCATCATCATCATTAGCTTTATCACTATCATTGTCATCATAACTATTATCATCATCGCGATCATTGATGTCATTATCATTATTTGTGGTATCATTATCGTTATCATGATTCCTATCATTGTTTGTTACCTCTCCTATTATTATCAAAATTATTTTTATTTTTATCCTCCTCATCCTTATTATCATTATCACTATCATGACAAAAATCATGATCACCATTATTTCCATTATCAATATTATTAATATCATTAATATTGCTCTTATTAACATTATCATTATTATTATCATTATCATCATCATTATCATTATCATCATCATTACTGCTATTATCAGTCTGTATTATTATTATTATCATTACTATCATTACCACAACCGTCAGCATTATTACAATTATTATAATCATCATTATTGTTATCTATATCACTATTATCATTATCACTATCATGCTCATCACTTTCATTAAGTCATTGCTGCAGTTAATATCATTATTACCATTATCATTATCAGTATCATTACCATTATTATTGTTATTACTATCATCACTATCAACCTCATTAGCTTATCATCACAATTCATACCACTTTCCATCTTTCCCATCATCCTCTTCCGCACACCATCAACATCACTCTACAACATCACTAGAATAATCATCAACATAACAATCTCAATCATAAACACTATCTTTCAATTATGAACAAATTAAGACGGGAAAATATATCAAACCACTCCAGGCAACGTGTGCAACAGAAGCGATAGAATGACACATGGCCCTTCCACTATCCAATTTGGCACTCTTTAAGTCTACCTGCTGGAGACCCTTGGCACTGGCACTATCCTCAACACCCCACCTTCGTTTGTCGTTTAGATTACTCTGTGCTACAACAGTACAGTGCCTTATCATTTCCTTTAACGTTCTTTCGTCATATTCAACAGAGCGCCGTGATTTTTTTTAAGTGGCATGGTTTCTATTTTTTTCTTAATCTATTTCTTCTCAGAAACGGGGTTGTTTTATTAATTATTATTTTTTTTTAGTTTCTTTCATCTTCTATCTTCTTCTTCTTTTCAATATGCGCTATTCTTTCTCTCTCCTTTTTTTTCTTCTTTTTTTCTTTTTTCTTTTTTTACTTCTGGGCTGGGAATAGCATGGGTCCCCTAACGCTTTGCGGAAAGTTGTTTCTTGGACCCCAATTCCCGTATCAATATTTGAGGCGTGTGTGTGTGTGTGTGTGTGTGTGTGTGTGTGTGTGTGTGTGTGTGCGAGTTTGTGGAGTGTGGTGTGTGTGTGTGTTCGCGGCGACGCAGAGCGAACACCGACGGGAGCTCCCTTCTTTTCGGCGAAACTGCCACACCTGCCTGCTTATAAGTCGGATATGGCTTTGCTTCTCTGTACTTGTATGGGCCCCCTGTGTGCCCG
>NW_028234406.1:20832264-20834764 GCF_977035675.1 Penaeus japonicus | reverse complement strand
AGAGAAAGAGAGAGAGAAAGAGAGAGAGAGAGAGAGAGAGAGAGAGAGAGAGAGAGAGAGAGAGAGAGAGAGAGAGAGAGAGAGAGAGAGAGAGAGAGAGAGAAGTTTTACAAGTCCACCATTCCATGGATTTTGTGACATTATTCATTTGAATAAATGAAGAGAAACAACACTAAGTTATCCGCATGAATATAACAGTCAACACAGTCTTCCTTTCCCACCCTCCTTCAAAGCATAATAACACCCCGACTACCTCAAAACGAAACCTAAAGACAAGTCCTATCATCCTGGTTGAGGGAATACATTAATAGAGTGGATTTCTCTTCGATAAACTCGACGTATAGCGTATTCATTTAGCGATTATGTTACTTGACCGGCCATTGGGAGGTTGTGAGAAAACACCTTCTGGTGCTCGCGGGCGGGTTGGCTCTGGCTTTGTCTCTGCGAAAGGTTCCTGAACGCGAGCGACCACTGCAAAGGAAAGGCGTTTTATTATTCAGTTGATATTTATATGAGAGGTGAATGTGTGGAGTACTATATCATAGCAACGGAGTCTTCAATTGGCATGAGACAAAATATACGCAGTGAAAAATACGTAGCATGCGAGAACAGTCTCTTGGTCCTTTTTCATTTACAGGCTTTTTATTATTATTTTCTAGACTTTCAATATTTCAAGATTTAATACCTGCAGATAAGGTGTGTGTGTGTGTGTGTGTGTATGTGTGTGTGTGAGAGAGAGAGAGAGAGAGATAGAGAGAAAGGAAGAGGTCATATAATATACCAGGTGAGAACATTTTTTTTTTCTTTTGAAGACCCTTTCCAACCTGTATTCTTTTGCCATTCCTCCCTTACCCCGACTTCCCCGGCGAAGAAGACCACGCTGAGGCCCGTCCCCATCAGCAGGATGATAAAGAGTGTTGCTACGTCCGCCATTCCTGCGGAGATGATGTTGTCCACGTTGCAGGATCTCTCCGCCGACAGCCATCTCTGGATGAGCTTGTTCATGAGGCCCGTCTCCCGGAGCTTCTGCAGGCTGTTGGGAATTCCACGCTCGTAAAGGTTTATGAAGTCGTCTACGTTTATGAGGGTGTGTGGAATTAGGTTGATATTCTAGGTGGTTTCTGCATAAATAAGGGGAAGTTACTGTCGACTCGCAAGATGATATGTTATACGGAAAGACGTATGATGGTTTATGAAACTATGCTCATGTTTTTGTCGAGTGGAGGAGAAAGATATGGTGTTCGAGCTGATTTATCTGTCAAGTGGAAAGGGTTGTAACTCAGTCATATGCTGAGCGGATGGGCTGTTGCAAAGGAGTTGTAGCTAATTTATGAGTGCAATTGATTAAAAAGTTTATGAATTGAAGGGTCGAGTCGACTGGAGGATGGAGATGGTAATTAAACTTAACATAAGCATTTAGTGGACGTAAAGATGGAATTGAAGTGTCTCTTAGTCGTATTGAAGGCAATTAGCGTTATTTTATGGACGTAAGCATATTCAGTTAAGCAATAACTAAACCCAAAAGAATATACTTTCCTACGTAGCGGACTTGTACATCCTTTCTTACATATTCATTACACGCATTTCAGTTGATAAACAGAGAATCAAAAGGACCAGACACGCACGCTTTCCCTTTGCAGAAGAGAACATGCAATAAATACGTTTAAGAGAAAAAAAATAACCAAGAAATCTTCTTCCACATGCACCATTACGGGAATAGTTTTCTTGGCAGTTCCTACTTTTCGCGCCGTGTCATTTCGGTCGGAATAACAAACTATATTTACAAAGGCATATAAAGGCTGATTATGTCTAGTTCTGGTGTGTATTCATGGCGGATCGAATTTGTATGTAATCAAATGATCGAGTATTTATTGGCAATTTCAGTGTCAATATCAATTTCAACTTTATTGCTCTGTGGGTAAACAGTAGTCGGTGAGCAGTCTTTATTTGTTTGGATGTTTGGTCACTAAACATTTTACTGTAAATGATAAGAAAAAAATATGAATGTTGCTATAGCTATCACTATCATTGTCAGTATTGCTTGTATTTAATTGTTGTTTCTTTGTTGTTTTAAGCATTATTATCCTTGTTGTTGTTATTAATGTTATCATTAATAGTTATACTACTATTGTGATAAATAATGATGGTAATACTATCGGCATTATCATTGTCTTATGATAATAATAGTGATAAAATGATGATAATGGTAATAATGATAACAATAATGATAGCAACTACTAGTATTATCATTATCGTAATCATCACTGTTTTTATAATTTTTATTATTTTATTATCATTTTCATTATTTTTGTTATCATTATTATAATTATTATTATTATCATTATTATTATTTATTTTAGTGTTATTATCACTATTATCCTCATGATCATTATTATCATCATTACTAATATTATCAGTAAGATTATAATCCTTATCATCATCATTATATGCATCAATATTACCATTATTATTTTACTATTATCACAATGTTCATCATAGT
>NW_028234406.1:20819764-20827264 GCF_977035675.1 Penaeus japonicus | reverse complement strand
CCCGTAGATGAAAGATAACGGAATGAGGGCCTTGCATAAACGATAACACCCGAAGGTAAAATAACACTATGATGAACCTCTATCGACATCAGGTGGCGTGTTGGGCTTAAAAGATTAATTTCAGGTTAGAGGAAATATATTTTGTATATGTTGCATGTATTTTGTATGTATATATATATATATATATATATATATATATATATATATGTATGTATATATTTTACGTTCACACATATATATTATATATATACATATGTGTATGTGTGTATGTCTGTGTGTATGTATGTATGTATGTATGTATGTATGTATGTATGTGTGTGTGTGTGTGCGTGTGTTATGCACATAAATAATAACACGTTTCCCTAATACACCTAGAAGAAGACAACCCGCACGACATGATAAGTAAACACTTAAAAAAAGAAAACAGAACGAACAAAAATAGCTCGAGACCACCTCCTAACCTCACAATATATATAGGCTGCGTGTAGGTGATGACGTCATTCCGCTCTTTGGTGACGGAGAGCTCGGACACGGTGAGGTCCGCGCGCCGGTTCTGGAGCTCGCCGACCATGCCCGTCCAGTCGTTTGTAGTTCCTTTGATCACTTTTCCGTAGGCGTAACCTTCGAGTTTCTTGTAGGTTAGGCTGAGGCGAGAGAGAGAGAGAAAAAAGGCTTTGAGGATTGGCTTGATTGTGTGCGTGAAAGGGGTGAGGTAGGGAGTGGGCGGGAGGGGTAGGAGGTTGATGGGTGGGGAGGGGGGAAGGGGTCGATTAAATTCTGTCGGTTATTCCTCATTGAAGGTGGTTGGAAGTGTTCGATAATTGATTGTTTTTCTCTTCCTTATTTCTTTCCCCTCTCTTCTCTCTCCCTCTCTCGATGTCTTTCTCTCTCCGTCTCTCTCTCTCTCTCTCTCTCTCTCTCTCTCTCTCTCTCTCTCTCTCTCTCTCTCTCTCTCTCTCTCTCTCCGTCTCTCTCTCTCTCTCTCTCTCTCTCCATTTATCTCTCCCTCCCTCAAGTTAATCCGACTTACGTAAAATTATGCGTCTTCATGAGCGTGGATACAATGTCGCCCACGAAGCCAGACACTTTCCCGTTTTCTAAATACGTCGTGAAGAAATCGAACACCTAAGAAAAAGATAATGATAATAATGATGAAAGTAACTACAATGATTACAATGATAATGATGATGAAAATGATAATTATTATGTCGACAGTGATGATGTTGATAACAATGATGATAACATTAATGAAAGTAATGATAATCATCAACATTGATAATCATAATGTTGATATCGGTAATTACAATGATAACAATAAGGTTGATAATAATGATAATGGTGATAATGATAATTATCAGTATGATAATGATAATGATTATAACAATGAGGATGATAATAACAGTACCAATGATAATGATGATAATAGTGCTAGTAATAACATCAATGCCATGCACGTAGGGAACAAAACAAGCACTTGAATATGAGTAGAAAAGTGAAGCAGATGTTGAACATACTACTGTGCTTGATTGAAGCCTTTGGTGAATTCGCTAGGTTTCGTTTGTATAATCTTTCATTCAGGAAAATTAATTTGCACATTATGCACAACTTCTCTTCCTGCCCTCTGTGTGTGTGTCTATCCTCTCTCTTTTCTCTTCTCTTTTCTCTCTCTTCTCTTCTCTCTCCCCTCTCCCTCTCCCTCCCCTCTTCCCTCTCCCTCCCTCCCCTCTCTCTCACTCTCCCTCTCTACTAATTCTTTCCCAATATATGTAAAATGATGGTGACATGAATTCCATCAAACATACTACCTCAAAGGAATAATAATAACACTGAGTATAACAAGTGCAGTATCCAAAGTTCAACTAACTTCAAGAGTGAAATGTAAACAAAATAAACTGGATCAATATGTTGACACTTTGCCTCTAAAAGAAAAGCGCATGAAAGAGAGAGAGGGAGACAACTAGCGTAAATCTTACTTTGACTGAAAATTGCCAAATCAAAAATTCAGAGCCGGCATTGCAAGCTAGTTTTGTAAATAGAGTCGTTATAATCACGGGTAACATAAGCTGTAAGAAATATCTTCGGTGACAAAAAAGCGAGTTTGAAATCCGCGTTGGCACCCTACCATATTGCATAATTACATAACCTGGTCCACCTGTTTGTGTCATACCCATTGATACTTCGAAGTCTTCTTCGATATTTTTACAAAAATCTCAGAACAAATGCAGTAAGTCGTTCAACCTTACTCTTCCAGAAATTACTTCCCCACATGAAACTACCTGAACCAACCATTACCTAATGACTACCTTACCTCCACTCCGACGCCTTGCATAGGATAGCCATGGAAATCTCGTCTCTTGTCCAAGTTGTCGTAGAGACGACTCGTTGTGAGGCCATTATCCAAGTCCCAATATTCAGCCGAGTCCAGAATCACACCGCCTCTCGGCCCGACGCGGTACACGCCGTGGATCTGCGGACCGAAGGGCTTCTTAGCCTGTCGTCTGGTGGTTGGGCTTTAGAGGCTGTGATTTTCCCATGACTTGCCAACTCTTGTGTATTGGTAACTTGATATACATTGTTTTTCAGCTCATATATATATATATATATATATATATATATATATATATATATATATATATATATATATATATATATATATATATATATATATATATATATATATATATATATTCATGTATATATATAATTATATATAGAGAATATATACATATATGTATATATACATATTATATATATATATATATATATATATATATATATATATATATAATATACCATTTTTTAGTCGACATATAAAGTACCGTCAAAATAACTGTCAGAACAATAATTTTATAATGCAACAATGAAAGGTCATATGAAGGCGTTTAAAATGAGCAAATATCTTAATGATAGGGCGGAACTAGGAAATGGCACATGGCACAATGGCGATCCCATTATGCATACACTAGCCCCCAAAAGTAGAGCGAATATTTATGCCGTAATATCTGAAACAATATACTATGCTCTTTGACACGTGTGAGGTACATTCATTAGAAAATGCCAGGGGCTAGAGTGGGTTTTAACATGAAACAACTTTTCTAAGTAATAATAATAACTCATGCAGTCAACAACATGGAAAAACGTTCGCTTTTCCTGTTTAGTATTTCCAGATTGTTCTAGAGTACTTTTCTTGAAGACGTGGACATAGCTGTATATACACTACGAAAGCCTTGTCAAATTATACACTGCGAAAGTCTTATCAAATTATACACTGCGAAAGTCTTATCAAATTATACACTGCGAAAGCCTTATCAAATTATACACTGCGAAAGCCTTATCAAATTATACACTGCGAAAGTCTTATCAAATCATACACTGCGAAAGTCTTATCAAATTATACACTGCGAAAGTCTTATCAAATTACCTATAATTGCATTGTTTACAAAATTAGTGTGTGAATGAAGTACACTTCCTGAGCACACTGACCTTGGGATGTTGTAGTCTGTGTCATTACGTTAAGCGTAATTTCATTATGGAAGAATTGCAAAATATTTTTATAGTATTTATGATTATTTGTTGATTTTATTTATTTCCTTTCCCCTACATTTTAAAATGGTTTTACGACGATCGAAACAAATGAGATGTAGCCATCCTCTACAAGTGCTATTAAACACGTTCTTATAATAAAGGTCATAGTTTAAACAATCAGTCAGGTAGAAATGCAAGAATATTTTTCTTCCGAGGTCAGTGAAGACCCGCTTAATGGCCTCGCGTGACTGTAATTCATACGTGATTCATAGATATAAATTCTTTTGCATGTAAATCGCTTATTGCCTGCTTAAATCGAGATGGTGATAACATTGATGATCATGATAAGAAAGAGAATAATGTTAATGGTAATAATAGTAATAATGATAACACCAACAGCAAAATCGCATGGAGGTTAGTATTAAACGTGAGAGAAGGAGTGTGATAAAGAATGATTATGATAATATTAATAATATTTATTATAATGATCATCATAGCGGGCCTGATCCTGAAAATAGTGACTGATAATAATAATAATAATAATAATAATAACAAAAATATGGCAATCAAATAACAATGAAAATTATAATGATAATGACAATAATAATAACAAAAATAAGTAAGTAACAACAATCACAAAAAAAAAAATGAAACCGACCAAGAGCAGCATGGATGACCTCACTCACCTTCGCCCGGCAGTCAGCATAGACGAAGACGAAGAGGTTGGAGTCCAAGAAGAGGCTGAGGGTTTCCGCGTGGAGCAGGACCTCCGCGAGAGCCTCTTCGCCCGCGAGGATTAGCCACTGGATGCTGCTCATCGCGCCGTTTGCGCTCGCCTTCCAGCAGCCATGGGAGGAAGGGTGGTATTTATGGTGGTTAGGGATGGTGGCTGTGTGGCTATGGTGTGGGAATTGATAATGGAACTGATGGTGATTATAGTGGTGATTTAATCCTGTGTATTGTCATATATCTATTGTGCCGATGGAGATATGAAAGCCACTAGAAACGACAGGACTAACTATACTAGATAAGTAGACGGGGTATTTAGAAATAGATTATAAATACACGTGATTTCAGTGATATATAAGGGAAAGGATTGTGTTTAGGCTTGTTAAAACGTCTGCAGTTTTAAATCGGTGAATTAATCAGTGAAAACTTATTCTGTCTAAGGATCATGTTTTTTGTCTTGCAAGAACCTCTACAGTTTTGATTCTCCTGTGATATAAAAGAAGTTATGCATCAGTGAAAACCTCTCTCAATGATCAGTTAATATATAGGTACTTAGATATTACTCTGTATTACATGACGAATCCCTTTCTATCTAATAAACATTAAGGCGCTAGGTAATGCAAACAAATTATGTCAAAGTGCAAGTACAATGCTACAGTTTATGCCAATGCTTCGTCCTCGTGTGCACAATCGATTGTAATAACATACACTAAGCAGCCATTTAGGCAGGAACTGATATATAATGGATAACACGAAGAAATGACGAGGAACCTTTAAATGGTGAGAGGAACTTATCAATGGATTTGTGAGTGTAAAGTGTATATCAAATAAGCTCTGTGCAGACCTAGGCCCATGATAATCATAAAAAACAACCATGATCACAATATCAATGATAATAGTAACAATAACAAAAACAACAATGAGCATAGTAAAATTAGGAATTCGATCATAATAACAATGATAATACAAATAACGATAACAACAACAAAACAAATAACCACTACAGATGAAAAAAAAATATATATATATATATAAATATATATATATATATATATATATATATATATATATATATATACATACATACACAAAACAGAACCAAAAAGACAGAACA
Organism: Penaeus japonicus; assembly: GCF_977035675.1. NCBI lineage: Eukaryota > Metazoa > Arthropoda > Malacostraca > Decapoda > Penaeidae > Penaeus > Penaeus japonicus. Next base: position 20,821,896 of record NW_028234406.1, on the reverse strand, counting down.
CAACAACCTGGCTAACCACCTCCCGTTCTCTCACCTGATCGAGAACCATTTTGCTGCTGTTGTTATAAACCATAACAATCCGTTCATCTCGCAGGTTGCTCTTAGAAGCAGATAAGGCGTAGTTAATTGTCTTCATCCATAAGCCAGACTCCCAAAGCCGGTGGGGTAAGCCGCGTCCAAATATGCATTCGAGGCTAAAGGCAGCTGGAAAGGAAGGGGTGAAGCGTGGGTTAGATTTTGAACATGGTTGGGGCGAAAAGGAAGGATTTTGTATGTTATGTGAATTGGTTTCGTTTTTGGGGCGAAAAGGAGTGATTTTGAATGTTATGTGAGTTAGTTTCGTTTTTTGCTATTCTTTTTATTTATATATCATTATTTTTTATCTTTTTTTTCGTATGTGTGTGTGTGTGTGTGTGTGTTTATGTATGTAGCCATTATCACTAGTATTACCTTCATATCCATTGTTACTACATTAGTGTCATTTATCATTGTTATCATGAACATTATTGTTATTATTATTATTTTCATAACCATTACCATTATCATTTTTATTATTATTATTATTCCTATTACTACTACTACGACTACTACTACTATTATCATTGTCATCATTATCATCAGCATTGTCAATATAATAATTATTGGCATAATCATCATTATTACTATAATTGTTATCATTACGATCACTCTTGTCATTGCTATTATTGTCAACATTATTGTTTTCATCATTATCATGCCTACAGTCATGATTATCCTTACCATCATCATAACTTTTATTATCATCATCATTGTTATCATCATCATTACAGATTTTCATTTTTATCAATATTGTTATTTTCGGTAGCATTTTCATTTTTATCGTCATTATCATTATTATTGCTGTTGTTATTGTTATTACCATTCTCATTATCATTATTATTGCCACGGTCATTATCATTAGCATCATTATCAATATGATAATTATTATTAGGATTATTATCCTAATTATCATCATTATCTCTATTACTGTCATCGATATTCCTAACTGTTATCATTAAAATTATTATCACTATCATTAATATTATTAGCAGTACTATCATCATCGTTAATACTAGTAGTATTAGCTGTAATATTATCGTCCTTTTCTATCACTATTATTGCTTTTATTATCATAATCTATTATTACCATCATTATCATCATTAGTAGTAGTAGTAGTATTGAGAGTCATCAGTGTTGTCATTTTTGTTAATATTATCATTGTCATTACTGCCATGGTTATTGTTCTTATAGTCATCATTGTTTTGACCATCATCATAATCATCATTAATATTATCAAAAACATTATCATTATCAATATCACCAAAGTGGTTTTACTATCCTTAATGCATGGCGGGAAGAAGGTCATTCTGAATCAAAGTACAATATAACTCCTATAAAGATTCCTAAGTTTTCCTGAAATGTATTTATTTTCAAAACATGTTTGCGCAGCTTGCATGCATGTCAACAGGTCAATCAGCTGTTAACTCTGTCGACAAAACATATTGATCATCTTAATACATAAAAGAACCGTCAATAAGATTCACTTTGAGCTTAAGAAACTATGTATAAACATTTCTTTGTCAGATGAAAGACGTTGTATTTTTACATGTCATATTTCAATAACCTTCATTCACACGAAGACAAAGCGTATCCTTTAATGAACGGTAAGTTCTCGTAGTTTATAGTTCAACGCGTCCATTTTTATTTTTTTTTTATTGGTGTGGGTAACACGATGTATTTTCAGTCCACTTGTTTATTTTCTTAACGTGTAGGATATGTGCGTTTATATAATGTAGGGCTAAGAATAGTGTGTGTTTTTTATGTCTACGTAGGCTAACTTTTATTTTGATTAATGCTTGAACCTTAATCAAGATATTAGATTACAAAGCTTTGTGGAAGAGAACGGAAGCAGATCGTACGGAAAGCACATCAGTAGTCGATATAAATCTACAACTTAGCAGATTAAGTCGCCACATTTAGAACATATATATATATAAATATATATATATATATATATATATATACATATATATATTATATGTATATGTATATTATGTATATACATATATATATACATATATATATATTATGTATATAGATATATGTAGATATA
>NW_028234406.1:20792264-20797264 GCF_977035675.1 Penaeus japonicus | reverse complement strand
TAGGAAAATATAGATATACAGATGTACAAAACGATTCCTTCATAAATTACACACTTTGTACTTAATGTTCAGAAAATAATGAATGACTTACACTTCCATACATCTTACACGGAACGTAAATCCTACGCCTGACATTCCCCCTTTAACGAAAGTATCACAAGCCCTCGTCCAGAAGCGACAGGAAACGCACGACCTCTTAAATCAAGTGACCACAGCCTGCGTCCCCTTGATAAGCACTCATCCTGTGAAGTTTCGTTCAGTCACCCGACGGCAGTCAGCGGGAACAGGACGAAGGAGAGCTGTGTATTCGAAGCCTTTGTGAAACATGGAGGTGTCTGGCCTTTGGAAGTGTGTCGCCGCCGCGTTGATCCTGCTCGCGAGGGTGGAAGTTGGTGAGGGATTTTTGCAGTGCAGTCTTGGGTGTCCGAATCAGACGATATCATGCAACGTCTTTGGGAGGAATGAGCCCTTTCTGCTGCCGAGTCACACTGGTTATGGCCAAGTGCGTATTGTTTTTATGTTTGTGTTTGTTTTACTTGGTGTGGTTTTGTTCTCACTTTACGATCATGTTGCATGTTGTGCCGCTGAGAAGAAATGCCATTTGTTTGGACAGTGAAAAGAGGAACTGTTTCGTGTCATCAGGATTTTGTCGGACCAAACTTTACGTAATCTTATACTCTTATACGGATGTCAGGAAACATTTCAGTATTTCTCAAGTCATCATTAGGCATACCTCATATGGGAGAAATAGCAAGAGTGGCACGTCTGGATTGCAACATTGTTTTAATTAAACACATTCACAATTTTATGAATTGTCGAACAGGAATTATGAAAGTTACAGAAAAAGTAAAACTTGGAGAATAGCTCTCAGCATGTCTGACTTTGACTAACAAGAAATGTTCCTATTCTGATATTGGGGAATAGTTAATATGTAGTCCATTTACCAGCCGCACGTGCTTTCTAAAGTCCCCATCGAAAAAGTAAGATTTAAGATATTTAATCTTCATTTTTTTCCTTTTCCGACTATTTCTAAGCGTTCATTCATCACTATCATTCCTCAATTCACAGCACGTGAATCTGGAGCCCACCATCATGGGCATTCCCGACGCCACAAGTGAACTGGCGGTCACAGGATGCCAATTTGTGACTGTGATGTCGCAGGCATTCAAGAGGAACTACATGATCAGGAAACTGAATTTCAGCAACATCGACACACTAACCTTCCAAGAAGACAGCTTGGTATTTACCACTGACCTGACCCTGACCATCAACCAGGTCAGCAAACTCACCCTCAGTCACCGCGCCCTCGTTTTCAACCCCGTTCAGCAGGTGGCAGAGCAGCACCTGCGGGTGACCAACACCCAGCTCTTCTCCTTCTCGCCAGATGCCATCATCGTGAACTCGACCACCAAGCACCTCACGATCTCCGGCGAAAACAACACCCTCGCTCCCGACGGCGATTTCTCCGATTCGCACTGTTTGCCGGTCGAGTTTAGCGAACTCTTCTCCGAAATTGCGGTTTGCTCGTCGTCACGCATCATGGCGAGCTTTGCTGTCTTCGCTGCGGCTTTTCTCTGCAGGAAGGGGGTCGAACTCTGAGGGCTCTGGTAGTACTCCTGTCGCAAGGAGGCACTTGTGTGGTCATGGGATGGATGTAATTCATTAATGAAAACATTTATGTATGTATAAATATGTATGTGTGTGTGTGTTTGTGTGTGTGTATATATATATATATATATATATATATATATATATATATATATATATATATATATATATAAAGGTAGATAGATATAGATATGTACATATATATATTTGTATGTGTATATAATATATATATATATATATATATATATATATATATATATATATATATATATATATATATTCATATATGTGTGTGTGTGTGTGTGTACATACATACATATATGTATATGTATATGTATATATATATATATATATATATTGTATATATATATATATATATGTGTGTGTGTGTGTGTGTTAGTGTGTGTGTGTGTATATGTATATATATATATATATATATATATATATATATATATATATATATATATATATATGTATGTATGCGTGTGTGTGTGTGTTTTAATAGATATAGGAATAATTGAGACTGAATAACTTGACAAAGCATCGTGAAGTTGATTATGGCCAAATGTACATTAGTCACAATGACCTCTGCGCATTTGCCCGAGTGTTTGTACACAGTTTTTAAGCTTCTGCGGAAATATGCTTAAACTATTTCTCGGTTACGACCCCTTACTATGTAATAATTAATTGTTTTAAACATATAATCCATGTCTCACATATTTTGATAAACATTTAGCTAATATAATATACCAAAAAATATGTAAAATTGTTGGGCTATATCTTCCTACAACAAATCTGTAAAAGACTGTGTACTTAAACTTTTCATTTTCATGTAAATAAAACCCACTTTCTCTTTCATTTTTAATAATTAATGATCTCTCCTCTCTGGAACTATATAAATAACAGCAAAGATAAATCATTCAAGAGGTCAAAATGAGATTATGAAATTACGTAATGATAACACCCTATAAACACACAGTACTCGAGTAACAAAAAATCAACACAGTAACGTATATAGATTGAACACAGTGAGGGAGAAAATCGCAAATATGTTCCGGGGTTTGGGTCAGACCGACCTCCTTTTTGAGATAATTGTGTGATCTGAAGCTGGATTTGATGTAAAGTGCTATCAATTAGCCTCTGAGATCGGACGAGGTGTTTTGTTTCGCTCTAAACGTCATTGTATGTAAAGCTTACATTCTTACTGTGGCTGCGTTTCGTTTCAAAACAAACGTTTACGTAAGATGTGACGTTCATATACCACAAGACGAAAGATATAGACATGAATATTGTCTAAATCGTGGAAAGGTGAGATGAAATTAGATATAGATAAGTATATCGATTGTAAGTCTTTTAACTATCACACACGTAAATAATTCAATCCATCCCCACCTTACTTGTGGCATAAAACAACAATAGAACTATATAGAACTAAATTGTAAAGGCAGTGACTAGCTGCCGGTAAAACCTCTTAAGCAAAGGATGTCAGAAAGTGATAAGGATCCTTGCGCGAGAGAGGAAAGATAGCAGTGACATTTAAAGAATTCTAAACAGAAATTTACGCAGATTTGTAAAAAGAGTAGAAACGGAAAACGTGTGATTTAGGAATAATACATAGGAATAATATTTTACACCAAAATCTGGTCTTCAAAACTCTCCCAAAGTGAAGGTGAATTTCAAAAAAGAAAACCAAAAATATCTATGAATGAATCACTTATTGCTCTCCTTTCAAGTCACGCCTAAATAAGAATTGCCTTGGTTTTGCTCTGGTTATCGCACGAGGGGCAAAACCAGTTCTATCATAAAAACATCTAAAATTATTCAGTATGCCATCCTTGTTTCTTTACGGCAGCAGTTCTTCACCTGTTTGAGCCACGGACGCCCTTTGATAATCTGGTGAGACGTATGGACCCCTTCGTAGAAAAGTGCGCATAAGTGCAACGTTGCATGCAATGACTGCCCTTTATTCTACTGAAATTGTTTGCCCCATACAGCGAATGGAACACAAAGATATTTAAATTCACCACTTGATAGAATAAGACAGTAACTATCAGTGTTGATGTTTAGAATCGAACCTTCACGGACCCCCTGAAGCCCATCAATGGAGCCCATCAACGGAGCCCAGCTGAAGTATCCCAGCTCCACGGACTTTAGCTTTTCTTTCAGCCAATTTTCGCTGCCAGAGACCATGGCTGACTTCAGCATCGAACATGTTCCTCTTGGCCATAAATGGTACATCATTTCTTTGTGATGACAAAAGATATTACTTTTATTGCACAGCGCATTTCATTATTTGCATGTTTTGTAAGAGCTGTAGAGGTCGGATCAACATTCGTAAAAGGAGTCCTTAGATAAGTATTGACTAAATTATCTGAAAGCAGAATCAGATAATGAAAGTTCCTTATCTTCTAACGAACAGTTACAGCCATTAACTTTGGTTACTATCATTCCATATACGTTACAAGAATCACATAAAAATCTAAATTTCCTTTTTATATCGCCCTTAGTTGAAGAAAACAAAATAGTACCATCCGCCATAACTATTGGTGCACCGACACATCGATCCTAAAACCAGAAGAAGGATAGTCAACCCAATCTCACTCGCTCCAGAAAAAAAAAAAATGCATCTCGATACTGGAATCTACAACTGCTATGAATATTTAATTGCTACATTCACCAAGTCCTGTTGTGGCCAGATGCACAACACACCCGGGTTGCTCCTTGTTCGGCGTAAGCCACGGACTAAGACGAATGGGCACGATCGTTTCATAAATCTTGGCTTTTCTTTTTATCAAAATGATGGCTCTGTAATTTGCTGGATCTGTTTTAGATCCATGCTTATGCATTTTTAGATATAGATGATTTTTAGACATTTTATAGATATTTTAAATAGTTTTGTGGTTAGGTTAGATAGTGTTAGATAATTTAGATAGTTTTTTTGGTTATTTTTATTCTAGATGTTTTTAGATAAAGATATTTTTAGATATTTTATAGACATCTTAAATAGTTTTGTGGTTATTTTTATTATAGATATTTATATATATATATATATTTTTAGATAAAGATATTTTTAGATATTTTATAGATATCTTGAATAGTTTTGTGGCTCGACAAATAGGGGATAAGTCAGATGTTGAATACTATAGTGATCGGCATGGTCTTATCAACAGGATGACTTTGAACAATCCGGGTGGCGTACTGTTTGATCTTAGTCTTCCTACTTGATTCACTTCTTCATTGTGAGTAACAGGTTCGTCCAAAACAGGTACACCTAGGGTCGTGCGTAACAGTTAACAAGGCTGTCAATATCTGCTGAGTTGACTTCCTCTTCAAGCGATCTTTGAATAGCTCAACACCTGGCTTGGAATCTGTGCTGCCAGGCTGATCTTGCC
>NW_028234406.1:20782264-20784764 GCF_977035675.1 Penaeus japonicus | reverse complement strand
GATAAAAACTGTGATTTTGAAATTTCGATTATACATCTTGCATTGTGAAATTATTAAAGTCCATGCATACTTTTTCTACAACGAAATGATCCATCAACTCGCAAATTCATTTTTTTACGTTGCATAATGATTATTTATCCTCATCATACGTGTCTGTTTTTATCCCTATCATCTTAATGCTTTCCCAGCATACGTGTAATTATATCTGTATCTTTGCTTTATGTTTCAAATTCTAGTTATTTTCTTTATCGTTATTCCCTTCTTCTATTCACTCGACCTTTATCCGTTCTCCTTCTCTCGGTATTCATTATATTTTCTAAAATTTATCCCAATTCCTCTCTTACGAAACATTTTTGTCTCCCATGTTTACTCTTGGGTTTCCTGTTATTCTGTTACATTAGTATTTTTCCTTTTCCACGTTTATCAGACGTTTTCCGGTAACTTTCTTTATCCACCATTCGCTTTTCTTGTATCTCGTCAGTAATTATCCATCCATGTTTCTTGTTATGTCTGTCTCTTATTTCTTTCGCATTTCCCTAATTCCCTTTTATTTCTATATTCCTCATTTTCCTCATTTCGTATTTCCTTGGCATTTCCTCTATTTCTTATTTCCCTAATCCGACAATTCCTCCGTGTTTACTGATTTCCTATTAGCTCGTGTTTATCCAATAACATGTTTCCCTAATTCTTGATTAATACCGTATATCTGGTCATTCTTTATTTCCCATTTTATCAAATATTTCTTTTGAACTCCCTATTCCTCCTTTCTCCAGTCTCCTAACCCTTTCTTTTAAACAATTTCCCATTACTTCAGTCTTTATAACCTACCCATTCCCCCTTCACCAACCTCGTAATCCTCTCTTATAAACCTATTACCCATTTCCTTACTATTCTTCTATCTTCTTCACTCACCCCTTATCCAGTTTTCCCCCTATCCCCCATTCACAGTCTCGTCATTTGTGTCTCTTATTCCCTCCTTCAGGATGAGGTGGTCAGGCGCAGTGTTGGCAGCCGGGATGGTGGCAGGATGTGGAGTAGCGGTGGAAGCGGTGGAGTTTGAACCCCACGTGAGAGTGGAGAGGGACTACAGCTCAGGTGGAGGTGGAGGAGGTGAGACTTAATCATTCTCTTTGTTTATTCACTGATCTGTCTATTCATTTTTATTTCATTTTATTTATTATTCCTATTTACTTATCAGCAGAGGAGTATTCTTCATTAAGATTGTCATTCATTCTTAAGGATTAAGGATTTTTATGTTGATATTTTGATCACGGATTACGTAGTAGTGGTAGTAGTAGTAGTAGTAGTAGTAGTAGTAGTAGTAGTAGTAGGATCTTGGTAGGCATTACTATTAAACTATTTTCTTTCTCTTAACTAGGTTTTACTGGTACTGGAGGCTACGGTAGTACTGGGGGAGGCGGTGGCTACGGAGGTACGTGAGAATAAAGTCATTCTTTCTGTGTTTTTATCTAATTCTTCTGTCGTTAATTTTCGTGAAATGAATTACATTTGTTTTTGCTTTTTAAGCTATCAAGAAATATTGTTTTTCTCCTTTTTCCTTTTTTTTAATGGAATATGTGTGATTTTTGTTGTTTTTTGTGTTCATTGGAAAAAAACTATAAATATCTGCCGATAACTGCACGACCTGATTTTTTTACTTAAAGTAAAAGGAATGTGTATATATGTCTCAATAAGATTCTATATATCTGTCTTTAAGTCGCTATTTATAGAACTTTTGAAGTTTCTAGAAAATACTAGATTTTTTTTCTACTTTTGCTTGTTTCTTTCTTTAAATCAAATGTAAATAAGTTTTCTTGGATCCTTTGAGTGTGTATGTATATATATCGGCATTCTTGCATGGTATTATTGTTCTTATATATATGTCCTTCTGTATTAGCTATCATATCTATTATAGATTTAAAAATAAATTGACAAAGAACCTCAGTTTAGATATTTTCCATCTCTATATTTTCTAAAGTATCAGTCTATGTTTCAATCACAATTTTTCCTTAATTCTCTATTTCTAAGACAGTTACAAAATCACACTAAATCATCCCCAAAAATATTAGAACTTTTTCGCACCATAGAGTCTGTCTCCTTGAACCGCGCGTTCCATCTGCCTCACAGGTAGTGGCGGAGGCTACGGCACAGGTGGTGGCGGAGGCTACAGCACAGGTGGTGGTGGTGGAACGGGCTACGGTGGTAGTGGAAGCTCAGGTGGAGGAGGTGGATCAGGCGGCCACCCAGTTGTGATCGTCCACCAGACCAAAGGTGGAGGCGGTGGTGGTTATTCCGGCGGAGGTGGAGGATACGGTGGAGGCGGAGGAGGTGGAGGATACGGTGGAGGTGGAGGAGGTGGAGGAGGAGCTAAAGCCGCCTGTAGCATCTGCGCGGCCTTGGCTCCACTAGCTCTGCTCAGCTCCATTCTGCCGCTGCTGAGTTTCGGGTGAGTGACTGGCAGCCACTCTTCTCTTCTCCCTCCAGGCGGCGCTGTGGGAGG
>NW_028234406.1:20769764-20772264 GCF_977035675.1 Penaeus japonicus | reverse complement strand
ATCCGCGAGTACCAGTATTCAGGAGATTAAACTTAAATCCTTTACCTGATCGAAGATGGTTCCTTCCCCGCAGATGAAGGAGAACATCCTAGTGAAGAAGTTTCCTTCGGGATCCTGAGACGGGTTGCAGATGTGGAAGATGGCGCATCCGTTGGCCTGGTCGGCGTAGTAGCCGTAGCCGAGGTTGGAGCAGCTGTTGGGGAGGGTCACGGGGGAAAGGTCAGTACGTTGGAGGGAGAGAGGGGGACAGGCAGACAAACAGGCAGGCAGGCAGGTCGACAGACAGGCAGGCAGGCAGATAGGCAGGCAGGCAGATAGGCAGACAGACAGAAAGACGGGCAGACAAACAGACACTTACATACCACATATACAAACAAGCAAACAATCACACACAAGCACTGTCAAATTTCTTCTGTCATGAGTATAACGTTTCTCAAAATCCTCGGCTTCTCCCAACCTTACTGAAACAACGCCAGTACATGGATTGTATTGCTGTATTACTGTAATTATCTCAATCATGTTGAAAAGAATATGATCATCTTTGCTGTAATTTACACGACATATCCTGTCATCTATCCAGATCTGTCACTATCTCTCTTTCTGTCCCTTTATCTCTTTCTCTCTCTCTCTCTCTATCTATCTATCTCTATCTATCTATCTATCTATTTATCTATATTTTACCCATCCATCTATTCATCTATCCAGCCATCTAATTATCTGTCTAGCCATCTATCTACACATGTTTTTCATTCTATCTATATATCGTTCGTTCATCTATCTACGTATCTATCTTTTTTCCATCTTTCCCACACTCCACAAGTTCCCTCAGCGTGAAAGAGACCACCCAAAGCCTCACTCGAATCCCGTGTTGATGTTTCCGACGATGCGCGAGGCGTTGGACGGGAGTTCGTAGGCGAAGGGGGTCGAGTCTCGCTTCACCAGGCGGGGCAGGGCAGAGGCCACGCCCATCGAAACCACGCCCACTGCAAGGGAAAGTAACTGTTATGAGAGAGGAAGGGCGGTGGTGATGTCTGTCGTTTCTTGTTTGTTAGGGATGTGTCGCTTCGGTTGATTTCTGAATTATGATTTTGGTTAAACAAAAAGAAAACTGTTTGATTTTAGTGTTTGTGTTTGCCTTTTCTTTGATTTTTTTTTTTCTATCTAAGTAGAAATCGTTCGTCCGTCTGTTTATCTGTCTTTTCACCTTTGAGGAGAGGCCGAATGAATTGATGAATGAATAAGTGAATAGAAAAATTGATTTATATATTTACACACACACACGCACGCACGCACACGTACACACGTATTTGTGTGTGTGTGTGAGTCCGTGCATTTGTTTGTGTCTATGCAAACTAACATCTAACAAAATTAAAGATACGAAAATCACCAAATTATCCACCGACCCCTTTTCAAACCGTGACTCGATTCCGCTTCCGTACATACCCAAAAGCAGAACCTTCGCTGCAACCATGGTGATGCCTTCTCAGGAGATGAGATGCGGGAGATATATCTAGATACGAAAAGAGAGGAACCGATAAAGATGCTGCGCCAATGAGAGTTCGAGATCGTCTGCCTTTTCCAGCCGCCCGACCGGCTCTTATACCCGGCGCGGGAGAGAGGGAAGGAATTCTGCCAAGGTCTTTAAGGATTTTCAGAAAGAGATCCTAAAACTCTTGACCACTTGTTCTAATCCTCTATACTTATTTCTCGTCATTCTTCTGTTTTTCTTTTCTTTTTTTCAGATCGTCTATACTCTGTGGATAATCTTTTATATTCATGCTCCCATCTATAAATATCTTCCTATTTTACTTATAGGTGTTTATTGGATTTTCAGGAATACAAATATATGTTATTCCGTATTGATATAGTTTGATGTATCAATGTCATAGTTTGTATCAATTTATTGCAATGTATTAGGGTTGTATTAGCTTAGTGTAATACATGAGAATACAATAGTTCAATGTAATACATTAGTGCATTACTTTGGTATATTTTATTAAAATGTATGAATTTCATGCTCATCAGCTTCCCCTTCCAAAACCTCCTCTTCTTTGCTCTTCTGGCATTGAAGTTCACTAATTCTTTTATATATCGATATATGGTGGGAGTAATTTATATACGAGATCCTTCCTGAAGTATGCAAGTATCTCATATTCCTTCGTCTAAAGAGATCTCTTGGTCTAAGAGGTCTAAGAGGTCTAAGAGGTCTAAGAGGTCTTCGTCGAAAGAGAGGATGGTGGTCAGAATAATGAGAGTGATGATCATAACAATGACGAATGTAATCTTGATTGAGATTATGTACTTTATGATAGTGGTGATAATGATGACAGTGATGATAGTAATAGTAATATAATGATAGTGATGATAGTAATAGTAATATACAGATAGGGATAAAAGTAATGATAATGATGATAGTGATGATAACGATAAGGATAATAACAGTAATTATAGTGATAATAATGATAATAAACATGATAAAAATAATGGTGATAACAGCAAT
>NW_028234406.1:20762264-20764764 GCF_977035675.1 Penaeus japonicus | reverse complement strand
GGAATGAAGAAGATGACAAAGAGTGACGTAAGAAGGAGGGCATGGCAACTGTGTTTGTATGTGTGTGTGTGTGTGTGTGCTTATATTTTTGCGTGAATGTATGCATATATATATGATTACGTTTAATGCGCGTATGTAAGTATGCAGGACACGAGACCCAGAGACGAAAATCCTTTACCTGATCGAAGATGGTTCCTTCCCCGCAGATGAAGGAGAACATCCTAGTGAAGAAGTTTCCTTCGGGATCCTGAGACGGGTTGCAGATGTGGAAGATGGCGCATCCGTTGGCCTGGTCGGCGTAGTAGCCGTAGCCGAGGTTGGAGCAGCTGCGTGATATAGAGATACATGATAAAAATGATAATAACGTTTGCGTTCTGAGGAGAGGACTAATCAGTCAATATTCAACTATCGGAAAGGTCTTGAAAAGATTTGGATCTCTCTTTCTCTCTCTCTCTCTCTCTCTCTCTCTCTCTCTCTCTCTCTCTCTCTCTCTCTCTCTCTCTCACTCTCACTCTCACTCTCACTCTCACTATCACTCTCTCTCACACTCACACTCACACTCACACTCATACTCACTCACTCACTCACTCTCACTCTCACTCTCACTCTCATTCTCACTCTCACTCTCACTCTCACTCCCTACACACCACACACACTACGCCTTTCTCACAAGTTCCGCTAAAGCCTCACTCGAATCCCGTGTTGATGTTTCCGACGATGCGCGAGGCGTTGGACGGGAGTTCGTAGGCGAAGGGAGTCGAGTCTCGCTTCACCAGGCGGGGCAAGGCAGAGGCCACGCCCATCAAGACCACGCCCACCATCACTGCCAAGGGGGGAAAGTGGCACGTCTTATTATCGGGGGAATGTGGGAAGTCTTGTGCACGCGGTTCCTTTGTTTGCGATGATGGTGAAGAGGGGGAGGAAGAGGGGGGGGGGGGTGACGTCGGTAGTTAGTTCTTAACGAGTTATTTTCTCTTTTGTCTTTTTATTTTGTCTTCTTCCCTTTGAGTTTTGAGTGTTGGTATTGCGAGTAGATTTCCAAATATATTGATTGTGGAAATATTTGAGTGGATGGTAATGATGAGGCTAAAGTGATCCTGATAGGTAATGATAGAAATGAACGGACGATATAGATATGATTAGCTGATAACGATAGTAATAAGGGATGATAATAATATGTTAGTAATGAACTCACGAACAATAGTCTCATTTTTTAAAAGACGTTATGATATGTTAGTAATAAACTTACGAACAATAGTATCAATAATTAGCAAGTAATAACGATAGAAAATATAATAAATGGAATACAAGCGAAGCGACAAGAACACACACACACAAAAGAGAAAAAACAACACCCTTCTTTTCTCCTTTTTTTCTCACCGAAGGAGAGAATCTTAGCCATCACGAAGACGTCGAGAAAAGACGAGGAAACAGAAGAAGATGTTCCTGCTGCGGCTGCCGAGGCGTGTGTGCTTCTGCGCCGTCCGCCCTTCCCTTTATACTCGGCCCGCCGGTGCCTCCTGCCTCGCGCCGAAGGATGGAGGGTCAAGAGGAGGAACTTGCACAAGGATTTGGAGGATGCCAAGGAAAGGGGGGTTTAGTTCTTATCTGATTTTTTTTTTTTTTTTTTTTCGTGTGGTTTTGATCTTGAGTTTGCTTTGCTGTTTTATTTTATTTTATGATTATGTTTTTTTTTTATCATCTATCTATTTTTTTTTTTTTTTCTCTCTTTTTTATCTAGAAGGTGTATCTTTATGTAAAGTGCATGTCTTTTTTACACGTACAAAAATTCAGAACTCACTCATTATAATATACGTTTGATTACATAATGAATTGCAATATGTATAAACAGTTATTTAAGTTATGAAGCTGACTCGTCATCAAATAAATCCTCCCAAATCATAATCAATAATCCCAAAAGCTAAATGCAATAATGTGAGAAACAAAAGAAAATGAAATATAAAGTCAGTCATTTTAGGTAAACCAGACTCTTCTTAAGTGGGACTACTTTGGCTCGAGACGTTACCGATATTTTCTATCCTCTTCGGAACGTTTCTGACTCCGATGCCTTTCTGAAAAGGTGCCGATATTGTCTCCCTCTCCCGAAACGTCATCGGTTGTCCTTCCTTTCTTGAAAATTTGACGATTTTCTCTTTCCTTTTCCAAGCATGGCTGATTTTTTTTCTTTCTTTATTTATTTTTTTTTTTATGATCTTTATTTTTTTTTTTTTTTTTTTTTTTTTTTTTTTTCTTTTTTTTTAACGTAGCTGATTTTCCCTTTGCCCTTTCGAAGAGTGTTTGGCTTTGACTTTTCTTTCCGAAAAAAATACGATTCTATGTTTCCTTCTCGATTCATCAACAAATTTCTGTGTCCTTTTCGAAACGTCACCAATTTTCTGTTTCTTTTTTGAGCGATTCCATTTCTCTTTCCGTAACATTGCTGAATTTCCGTGTCTTTTTTGGAAATGCCACGTCGACGATTTGTTGAATTTTCGAAAAG
>NW_028234406.1:20722264-20724764 GCF_977035675.1 Penaeus japonicus | reverse complement strand
AACAGTTACTGTAAATCGTGCATGATAAAACAGTGACGGCCTGTATGCGTTTGCCGTCATGCAAACCTCATGTATCTCCCCCCCTCCCCCGCCCGTCCCCATACCCTCTCCTTCTTGCTCCATCTCCCCTCATCACATCTGTCCCCTTGCCCCATCTTTCCCCTCGCCCCTGAATCAAGATCACTAAATCCACTCCATTTATATCACCCCTTCCCCTTTTCCCCGTTACGTCCACCCCTCCCTCCCTCCCCTCTCCCTTCCTCTCACCTCTTCCCCCCTCCCTCCCACTCCCTTCCCCTCACCTCTTCCCTCACTTCTTCCCCCTCCCCCCTCCCTTCCTCTCACCTCTTCTCCCTTCTCGCTGCCTTCCCCTCAACTCTTCCCCCTCCTTCCCTCCCTTCCCCTCACCTCTTCCCCCTCCTCCCTCCCTTCCCTTCACCTCTTCCCCCTCCTTCCTCCCTTCCCCTCACCTCTTCCCCCTCCCCCTCCCTTCCCCTCACCTCTTCCCATTCCCCCCTCCTTTCTTTTCACCTCTTCCCCCTCCTCCCTCCCTTCTCCTCACCTCTTCCCCCTCCCCCTCCCTTCTCAATTCTTCCCCCTCCTCTCTCCCTTCCTTCCTCCTCTCCCCCACCCCATTAGTCCCTACTTCCTCTATTTTTTCCCTATTTTCTTTTTCCTATTCGTCTTCGGCTGTTCCCTCTTTCTTCTCTTTTTCATCGCCATCTTAATTTTCTGCTCTTTCTTCTTTATTTTATTCCTTCTGTTTTTTCATCATCTCATTTTTTGTTCTTAATTTTCCTCAGTTTAATTTTTTTTCTCTTCCTATTCTTGTATTTATATCTCATCATTCTAATTTCTTCTAAATCTTCTTCCTCTGTTCCTTTTCCTCTTTCTATTCCTCCTCCTTCTTCTTCATCTTCTTCTTCCTCTTCTTTTTCTTCTTCTTCTCTTCCTATTCCTACTCCTATTCCTACTCCTACTCCTCCTCCTCCCTCCTCCTCCTCTTCTTCTTCTTCTTCTTCTTCTTCTTCTTCTTCTTCTTCTTCTTCTTCTTCTTCTTCTTCTTCTTCTTCTCCTCCTCCTCCTCCTCCTCCTCCTCCTCCTCCTCTCTCCTCCTCCTCCTCCTCTCCTACTTCATTCCTCCTTCCTCCTTCTTGCTCCTCCTCCTCCTCCCTCCTTTCTCCTCCTCCTCCTCCTCCTCCTCCTCCTCCTCCTCCTCCTCCTCCTCCTCCTCCTCCTCCTCCTCCTCCTCCTCCTCCTCCCCCTTCTCCCTCTCCTCCCCCTTCTCCCTCTCCTCTCTCTCCTCCCTCTCCTCCTTCTCCTCTTCCTCCTTCTCCTTCTTCATTATCTTCTTCGTATCATTTCTTCTTTATCATCGTATTTTCCTTTTATTCTTATACTGAGAAATTGCCCAATTAAGTCTGTAATGAAAATGCCATAAACTTTCTCAAATTATTCCGTTTTCTTTGGTAACGACCACAGAAAACGGAACTGTTCTGTCGATGATCATACACACGAATATAAGAAGAGAAAAAATAAAAGAAAAAAAAAAATCCCTCGTTTCTTTTATTATTCAGAAGAAAAGAATTCGACAGAAGGAAGCAAAGAATATTCATGAGAGGAAAATTCCGCCAGACATGCTAGAGACACGATGACAAAAGCTCATTAACATAGTTTACATGTACGGTGCCTTCAACTCTGACTTGCCGTGAATTTGGCGAGTTGTTTGTCTTTTTCTTGGAGTATTTTCTGTCTATGATTATTTGTCTATTTGTCAGTCCTCTCTCTCTCTCTCTCTCTCTCTCTCTCTCTCTCTCTCTCTCTCTCTCTCTCTCTCTCTCTCTCTCTCTCTCTCTCTCTCTCTCTCTCTCTCTCTCTCTCTCTCTCTCTCTCTCTCTCTCTCTCTCTCTCTCTCTCTCTCTCTCTCTCTCTCTCTCTCTCTCTCTCTCTCTCTCTCTCTCTCTCTCTCTCTCTCTCTCTCTCCATCATCATCCCTCTTTTCCTATACTTCACATCTTCATTTCATGCAAATCGTCTTATCTATTAGCTTATAACTCATATCTTTTGTTCTTGTAATTTCTGATCTTCCACTTTCCCTTTCTCTTGTTTAAAGAAAATAATAAGATAATTTCATTTTATACTTCAGGTAAGTTATAAACGTTTCCACGATATATTCCGATAGAGAAAACAAACAAAATGTTCATAAAACCTTTTTTCTTCTTCCATACGAGAGATAATTCTATCCTATGTAAGGAATCCAATCCCCTTTATTATACACCAGATCCCTCGTGCACTCCACAGGTGAAGGGCAGAGTGGAGGTCGAATCGTGCTTGAGGGATACTTATTATAAGACTTTATTTTCCTATCCATTTGCATGGGGTCCAAACTATGTATGTATTTATCTTTTACTCGAAATAACGTCTGATTCATATAGTTAAGAAACTGAAGATGTGTAAAAGACCATTGGTGTGATTATCATGTTGTTGTTGTTTTGTTTTG
>NW_028234406.1:20717264-20719764 GCF_977035675.1 Penaeus japonicus | reverse complement strand
CTCTCTCTCTCTCTCTCTCTCACTCTCTCTCTCTCTAGCTCTCATGCCTATATAAACCATATATAAATTTCATTGATATAAAGAAGATAAAATCTTTCTCCCTCTCTCTATATATCTATCTATCTATCTATTTATCTATCTATCTATCTATCTATCTATCTCTATCTAGCTCTCTATCTATCTATCTATCTCATCATTGTCATTATAATGATAATGATATCAATAGTGATAATACCATTTATAACAATCATAACAGTAACATAATAAGAATACTATTGAAGGTGGTAATACCAATGATGATCAGTGATGACAGCAATAATATTATCAACCTTATTATTATTAAGAATGATTGTGATAATAATACTAATGATGATGATAATGCTCATAATGATGATGACGATTATGATGATAATAGTGATAACAATAATTATGATAAGGATAATGATAACCATAGCAGTTTTAATAATGATAGTAATTATGATAATGACGATGATATTAATGATGATTATAATGAGTAATGTTTATAATAGTTCTAGTGATGATAATAATGAAGATAATGATAATAATGATAAGAGTAACAATGTGAACAATAATAATTATTACTATTATTATTATCATCATCATCATAGTGATAATGAAATCAATAGTAATAACAAAAATGATGATAATGATGATGATGATAATACCAATGATGATGACAATGACAGTGATAATGATGATTATATGAGTGATGACAAAAGCGATTATGGCAATACATTAATGTTGATAATGTAAAGTAATGATAAGTGTGATTAATAGTGATGGTAACGATAAAGATGACGATTAAAATGTTGATAATCATAATGATACTACTATTGCCAATACGTCAATTAACAACATGATAATGATTATAGGTAATAATAACAATGATGATAATGATAACAGTAGTAGTAAGAAGAAGGATTATAGCAATATTGATAATGGTGATAATGATCATAGTAAAAATAATGATGATTGCAAGGATGGTGATGATAAGAATAAGGATAATGATAATATTAGTCATAATAATGATAATGATGATGATAATGATAATAGTTATAATGATAATATGAATGAGAATAACAAAAACAATAATGATGTAATCATAATAGTGATTTCAATTATAATGATAATGATTATAAAAATCATGAAAATGACCGCGTGATAATACTGATACATATTTACAATAGTGATAATAATAATCATAATAATGATCATAGTAATAATAATTATCATTAACGGTGATGATAATAATGATAATATTAAGGTTAATGATAATAGTAATGATAATAATACCATGAGCATTACCTGACGTTGATAAGAATATTGTTAACAATGAAAAAATAATTAATCCATTCTTGACAGTGATATGAAGACTCAAATCATTGATATAACATTATGTCACTCAGTGTCATAACCCGGATCTATTTTTCTCTCTTATTCTATTAACCTTTGACCCCGTTTGAGGTCTTTGGAGTCTATTTACATTTTTTGTTGTGTATTTGGTGTGTGTTTGTTTGTTTTTTATGCTTGATGAAAAGTTGTCTCGCTCTCTTGCTTTTGTTTTATGGTTTTTTGTTTGTTTGTATGTTTGTACGTATGATAAAAAGAGGTGAGGGGAAGGGAGAATGGAGGGGGGGAAGGGAGGGGGATAAAAAGATTTCTGTCGCTCGCTTGCATATGTTTGTGTGTTTGTTTTGTTGTGTTTGTTTGATTGTCTGTATTTTCATAAAAAAAGCTTTGATGGACACATCATCAAAAGAAAGAGTGATTTTTAATATTTCAAAGTCGTATGGATCGATTCAACAGCCTCATCTAGATATCAGAGATGCAAAATCTTCGTCTGCATTATCTAGACATCAAAGCTGCATCATCAACTAAAGAGTTTCATTAGGAAGACCCCTTTTATATGGAGAGAGATAACTTAGGGTTGCATGATCACTGCAGCAGGAGCAAATAAGAAATTGACAGCTTTATTTTCTGTTCTCTCCTCGCTTTCTGTTTCTCTCTTTCTCTCTATCTTTTCTCTCTCTATCTTTTCTCTCTTTCTGTCTCTCTCTCTCTCTCTCTCTCTCTCTCTCTCTCTCTCTCTCTCTCTCTCTCTCTCTCTCTCTCTCTCTCTCTCTCTCTCTCTCTCTCTCTCTCTCTCTCTCTCTCTCTCTCTCTCTCTCTTTCTCTCTCTCTCTCTCTCTCTCTCTCGCAAACTAAGGAAAAAATGACCAAACACAAATAACAAAAAGTATCCGAGAATCAAAGCGAGGTTGCAGCAACCTGTAAACAAAAGCCAAAACGAAGAAAATTTCTCATACTGATAGCAGCAATTCTTGCAACAAGCAAAATAATATCTGGCAACTAACCCCAAAGACGCACGGATTTGGCAAGCATAGTCTAAAATAAACGCTAGGATGAGTGTGAGTTCTCAATACTTACGAAGAATACAGGGAACATTGCCGTAAGAATGGTACCTCGCAGCTGTGTCATT
>NW_028234406.1:20699764-20704764 GCF_977035675.1 Penaeus japonicus | reverse complement strand
CAGAAAAGTCCAGAATAGGACTCTAAAGCAATTGCAGTAGTAATATCTTTAGTCAACCGCCCAAAGCTGATGACCAGATGAATAAAAGATGAATTATTATTAAGTATTAGTCGTACAAGTACAAATGAACTGAAAAAGAACACTTCAATCAGTACAGTAATAGCCAAGGTTCAAGAATACTGTATACCCAAGAGTCTTCAAATAATAGGACATATACACTAGATACAAAATAAGTGTATCACCCTGACTGAATTCCTTTTACAAATCCGCATGGAGTCTAACAAGTGCAGAAGTAGTAAACAATGGGACTCCTAAATTCTACCGAGTAGCTTTAGACTTTGGAAATTATTAGAATAAGGAGTATTTGTTTATTATGGAGTCAGAGGTACAAAAGTAATAGACAATAGGACTTGTCAATTTCTCTAAATACAACTTTTGGAACATTTGTTAGTCTTTGGAGTCTGAAAATTACCAAAAGGAGACTTTGTTAGATCGTGGACTCAGGAAACAACTTGGTCTCTCAAAATTACGAAGATAGATAATTAGTTAGCATTCCAATAGATAGTGCCAACATGAGCTAGGTCACCACTGCCGAGTGGGTGAAGCTATGGGAGTGAATAAGTTGCACGATGATAGAATACCCCAAGACACATTAAGGAGCTATGGTCCGGTACATGATTATAGACAAAAATAAATCCACTAAAAACTGAGTCCAGCAACAGATATCTGACATATCCATTCTTATCTACCTTCAGGAAGGAGACATGCCAAAGGTATATGAAAGCAAACAGCATCAAATATACTATACTGCAGAAAGACTGAACGGGAATAGACATTGCCATCCTTATCAAGGTAAAAAATGGATTCAGGAAAGTATCAAACACTTTTTGACTTTGTTAATTAGGTACGCAAAGGGTGACAGCCTACCTTCCACTAGTAATTACCGTTGATAATTTGAACATCATCTTCAGTATGAGTTTATTCAATGCATAGTCGTCATTTGCCTAGACAAAAATACTCATTAACGAATACCTGTAATATCTTAATTGCAGATCTAAAGAGAAGAACAATCCGCCATTTTCCAAGATTCTGAAAAGGATAAAATGTAGCGAAATTATGATCACTTGGAAAAGCTACATCTTAGGAAATCCTATTTAATGTATGCTGTAAAACGGATTGGTAAAGTCTCCGTCATGTTATCAGGATAATGGAAAGTGATTCACTCCACTGTAAAGACAATAAGATATAAATTAAGTTCGAGTAAGATTCAGGTCATGTAAAAAGTTATCACATAATTTATGGTTAACAGAATAAACTATCATGCTTTATGTCACTCACAGATTATCCTTGAAAGAATTTCACAATTATGCTCATTTTGCTTGAAACAAATGGGTATAAGAGAGCAGATCATCACTATGAGAAAGTTCTTTGTCCTAGCTGCATTATAAGCTAAGTTTAGACTAAAAAGGCCAATGATTACAAGCACACACCAATAACAAATAAAAAAAAAACTACTTTCAGCTGCATAAAGTGTCTTTAATTTCTCCACAAAATCTAACCACTATCTAAATCTCAGTTTCAAACAAAGAAAATTGTAGACTTCTGTAAATCATTAATATTTTCCTTCAGCAATCAATATTGTCTCCAGCGGCCAGGAAAACTCGGTTAATTAGAAGCTGGATAATCATATCTTAAAGGTCTGGTCTATTAAACATTTATGATTAGTATTCAGATGAATTATGAATATGTTGACAAATATATAATTTCCGATAGTTAACATATATCAGTAGTCTAGAAGATGGAGAAAATAGTAATGTGTTTTAATTCATTTGCATTCGACTGGGGAGGGCAAAAGCAGAAAGGAAATGTCTTTTTTTGTAACCGGAAGAAATAATCAGTTGTAGAATGAAGCATTGTAGACATGTGCTTTAAAGAGACAAGCCTTGCAAATATATCATCACACTGACTTACAAAACAACTTCAGTCATTTAATGCATTCTCTATATTGAGTTGCTATCTTATCATCATTCGAAATGTTTTGCTTTGGTGCTGTTTGTTGATACCACAATCTATATATTTCAGAGCAAAATGAGATACAAGAGTGAATGATAACAGACAAGCGGAAATATGTTAAGATGATAAGTAATCTACAGGTATTGATCCAGAACTGAACTATTTTTTCATATAAAGACGCCTCAGCAAGTCTGGCAATATATTTCAATATCTTATTCCTTGCCACGAAGACATTTGTAAAACTACTCTTTCAAAACTCAATTTGTAATTAATTGATAACTGTTATCTATGGATCTAGTGTTATTCTAGGTGAAATATCCTTTTAAAGCTGGACTGCTGCAGATTTTAATCGAAATAGTCTATCAATAAAACAATCTGAAAAGGGTGCAGTTCAGATAATGATTTTGTAAACTAAAGAAAATAATGCATACAGTGGATAAAGACACAGGCAGCTGAATATGATTATTGACAATGATTATATCATTAGATTATATCATTATGATTATATCATTACTACATAGTTTCGTACCTTCTTTTTTTCTCCCTTTCTTTCATTTTTACTTTATAAAATAGTATGAAATAGTAAGTGTATCTCTTTTCCCATATATATGATTCATAAAAGATCTTCAACATCTTATCAATGTATTTTTCAAGGATAGTATTGAGCCTAGACGTCAAATACACTTTTTTTGTAGAAGGACCTTCACCTATTGCGACCTTCTTCCCCAACTTTCAGAATCTTAAGACAAGAATTTCGTAAAGAAAAGGCAATTATGTTGCAAAGAAATATAATCATCTTCATCCCAGTCAAAGGAATTAAGCAGAAGAAACAAGAGATAGGAACTTTCACAATCATTTATTATCTTTAATTCAGTGATAAGTATATACACTACAACATTCACACCTATATATCTAAAGTTACATACAAAAAAACGACAAAATCTCTCATTCATTCACCCCTTTAGTTTATCGAGATAATAAATATAAATAAACACAGTAATGAAAGGCAATCACACAACTAGACATTGCATAACAAGCAATGCAATCTTCACTCTATCAGTGTTGCATATGGTGTATTCTAGATGTGGAGGATGAGTGCTAAGAACTCTTAAAATATGACTAGAGTTCGTGATGGATGAATGAAGGTCTACTTACAAAATGATGATCACCATTAACTCTATGAAAGACCTGGCATTACATAGACAGAACTCATCAGAATGTGTTGTACATACTAGCAATATAATAATATACTATAGTTGATATTCCCTTAATATTTGATCATGGCACTTTTCTGAGTCTTTTTTTCTTCTATGAGAGAATGTCGAGGCAACAGGAAGAAATAAATAGTTATGGAACCACGTGGTAGTACAGGGTTTGTGTGGCATGCAAGATGTATTCAGCAGCATGACTAGCATAGCATACGTTGAATAGATACTCATTTTGCAGTCTCCTAATTATTTCTAGATTACTAATGCCTCTGCACTTCGACTACTTACAATCACACGCTTCAAAATGTAACAGATATTCATACCATCACAGACACAGTTTGCCGAATATCACGGTCCTTGATATTAGATATAAAGTTTATACACCTTTAACAAACTATTTTAATATTATTACTGTGTTTCATTGTTTTCTATTTCATCATGCATTAGGTTTGTAGTTTCCTGAAGTTCATCACAGACAACCAACTTCTCAGGGGGATTTTTTTCTACAGGAAGTAGAAAAATGATGAGTTACATAACTTCGTGCACTGTGGAACCTTCTGTCAATGTCAAGTCAAAAAAGTATCTAGAGAATAACCGTGTCATGATTTTTTGTACTCGCATTACTTGTAAAACTTTTTTTTCTCTCTCTCTTTCCCTCTCGAGAACAAAACATAAAAATATTCAAATATTTCCTTTCAATTGTAACGGTTAATCAATATCAAGTTTCCTGAAGTTCCTCTGGATTGTATTAATAGCTTTTCCAATCTTCTTGTGCTTGACTTTCTTCTCAATGTGCATGTTGTCCAGCATCAGGACGCGCGACCTAACGGCTGTCAGTTCCTTTTTGTACATTTCTGGAAAGGAAAAAAATCATTCGTTATTAACAGTCCCGTTAATTATGATGATATGATCTGGTATTCCAAATCAGTGTATGCAATGCTTGTTCAGATTTTACTAAATATTCGATGAGATAAGCTCTACTGGCTTACTGTATCATCATCAGTTATAATCCTTCCTGAAGCTAGAATATGACTTTGCATGTCAGTGTAGCAAACTTCTGTTCTATGTAAAGCTCTCTAAGATTGGTTTAGTGATGAAAGGTAATTTTACATTTTCTGCGCTATTATTTGTTAAATGTCTGAATCTGAAGCTACGTATACAGTACTTCTCTCGCTACATCTCCCCTTCTACATATCCATACCTATTTGCGTCTCCTCTACTACTTATTCATAACCATTTTTTTCTTTTTTTTCACTTCATCATTAATCTCCTCACTGCAAAATATTGCAACATAACCAATCATCTTTCAAGCCAAATGGCTTTCTACTTACTGATCATCTCGGCCATGGGAACGGTTCCTCCGTACTCTTTGGGCAATATCCTCAGGGGGACCTTCTTGCGCAGTTTGGATTCGTCGCTGTGCACCTGTAAATGAATTAACGGATTAACGAACATATAGACACGTACGAAATATCTACTTGTATATGCATAAAGAAACACAACCATTTAGTAAGTAAAATGCAGCTATGTTAAGGGGGAAAAACAAAATTTGTATTGATTTATGTCATGCTTAACACGTCCTATACCAATATCGTATTAATGACTGTAAAGAAGATTAGTTCGAGACAAAATGCATTGAATGCTTCCTTCATTTTTTCGTACTTTACAGTGTTTCTTTTGTTGATTTTCAATTCATAGCCATTACATTACATAAAAAAAAACATACTGATTAGTGAACGGATGATAAAGATACATAAACACTTCACTATAATGATATAT
>NW_028234406.1:20689764-20692264 GCF_977035675.1 Penaeus japonicus | reverse complement strand
TTGGAACCAGTTTTACGAGATGAATATTGATGCATTCATTTCCTGGGAACGATTACCATTGGGAATTGCGACAAAAATAAAAGATAATGAATGGTACTTTGGGAATATTACGGACTGCAATTGTCAATGATACTGCAAATAATTTCTGGAATCGCTGACTGGAAATACTCTAAAGTGAAATGGAAAAAAAATATAATTCTATATTCACTAATTGCCGAATTCCAGAAGTACGATAATACTGCCTTCGCACCGAGGAAGAACTGCTTCGTTGTGTAATTGTTACGAAAAGAACAGGTCTTGCTTGGGGGAGGGGTTGCAGTTCAGCCGAAGATCTCTCGGTTAAAGCCGGTCTAGAATTAGCCGAGCGCTGAGTGAATTGCACGGGAGTTGACCTAGTGTAGGAATTAAATGTTCGTTTAATCCTTTGCTAAAACCAATTGATCATGCAATGGGGCGGTGGGGGCATTTCATTTGGCCAACGTGTCACTACTGTTCCTCGTGACGATTGGCAATCATTCACCCGTGTGAACGTGGACTCACTCACGTCTCCAGGTGAACCACTCAAAGTATTGGTCCCCAGTATGTAATGAACCAAATTATTTATGAATGAGTTACTCCCCAAAGAGTTGCTAGTAGTCAATGATATCCTACCGGTATTTCGCCCACATATCTAGTCAAATGACCAATGCAATGAGCACACTTAGTAATCAGACTACGATGGTTCCATTAGCATTAACAAGGATGCCCTCGATTATATAAAGAAAAAATACGTGACAAGCACACTCCTATCTTTCTCTTCGCTATCAACAATACCCCCAGCGACTGAGAAAATTTTGCCTTCCATTTCAACTCCTTGCCGTTCCTCTGGCCTGCCTCCTTCGAGATAGATTGTTAATGAGATCACGTCCGTGTTTAACTAAATGCTTCCTAGAATGCACAGACATACGACGAATGACAGAAGGCGTGCCATCTGGTGGCCAAAACACAAACTTTCTCATCTTTGAACCAGACTTTCACCCGCAACATCCGGGTAACTGCGGATTTTTGGCGTCACCATTACATTCTTTTTGAATAAACGAAAGAGGGGAGGTAAAAGGGAGGGAGGAGAGACCGGGGAATTACTTGAGAGCAGGGCTTGAGTGCGTCGACTGACCAACAGCGACTGGAAAGTGAGCGGAGGGGGAAGTGGAGTCAGCGGAGACCAGAGGGAAGAAGTCGTGGATATGATGGCGATCGACGCTGTGGATATGATGACGGTGCCTGGGATTTTTTTTTCTCTCTCTCTCTCTGAGGTAGTGTGTAGTTTCTTTCGACGGCGTGACAATATCGTCTAACTACCGCCCGAAACGCGTCGATGCGAGGAGAAACGCCGGAATGACAGAGCGTATAAGATGAATTACTTTTTCGCTACGAAGGGAGAACAACACGCAGAACGCAATGATAGAATAACCAACGACACTGAATAAAGATGCCATAAAACGGCAAAAGTATGAAAAAAGAAAAGCAAGAAAAACTTTATGGTGCACTCGACATTGGACGGTAAACCAAGGCGCTCTGACAAAACAAAAGTCCCACGGCTCCAGACGTGACAGGGAAGACACACATAACGCGGTTGCTTCATGAGGAATTTACAACATTGTCAGAAATTGCAGTTCTGCAGCTCCTCGCTCGTCGCTTTTATACTTTCCTCTGTTTCTCTCTTTTCATATT
Source organism: Penaeus japonicus (assembly GCF_977035675.1). NCBI lineage: Eukaryota > Metazoa > Arthropoda > Malacostraca > Decapoda > Penaeidae > Penaeus > Penaeus japonicus. The sequence goes on along the minus strand of NW_028234406.1, from coordinate 20,690,554 downwards.
TCACTGCGATTTATGTATATAGATATACACACACGCACACGTACACACACGAGGCCACATCTCTACACACGCAACCCTCCGTCACACACAAAACAAAATGCAAGAGAGGGGGATGCAGATAAATATAGAGGGAGAGGAGGAGAAATATTAAAGCAGTCCCCCCCCCCCAAAAAAAAAAATAATAATAATAATAATAATAATAGTACAGGGTAGAAACAGACACAAAGACAAAAAACAACATAAAAACAGACACATAGACAAAAACAAAAAACAAAATAGACAGACACATGCAGACAAAGACAAAACAAAACTACAGACACACAGACAAAGCAAACATTCCTCCATACCGACGAAGAAAACCGAAAGAGCAGATCCTCCAGTAGAGAGCCCTCGAGTGAACGATGTCACCGGCGAATGTGGACGTGGATGAGGAGTGAGTAAGAAGAGCTTGATGAGTTCAGTGAACATTCACCTGGCGGCAGCCTCGACCGCCAAGTAGGTTAGTGAATGTGGGAATGTGGGGACTTAAGCACTGCAACACCCTCCCCTCTCTCTCTCTCTCCCTCCCACCTTTGCAATATGTTGCTCAGGTGTAAGATATCTTTTAGGACGCATGGTCACTACGGAGAGTTTGATGACGGATGAAAAGATATCATGATGATTTTATACAGATACTAAACCCGTTGTGGTAGATAGCGTGTTTGTGTGTGTGTTGGAAGTCAGTGGATGGGCTTTGTATGTAGTCATTCTTGGACGTAATTTCCGAGTATATACACATAGACAGGCAGAT
>NW_028234406.1:20662264-20664764 GCF_977035675.1 Penaeus japonicus | reverse complement strand
AATAAACGAAAAAAATCGACAAAACACCAGTAAAAAATTATACAAATTAAAAAAATATACCTATTTATCTTATATATTTGAGATGCTTATGATGCAGAAACCAGCTCGAAATAGGGTCTCTCCAAAAGGAATGGATACGTCAAACTAATGCAATTACCATTGATAATAATAGGATTATTCAGGACTAATGTTGATAATATATATGACATCAAAAAGTGAATTCATTTCTTTAAATCTATTTTATGAATAGTCTCTGCTCCGATGGTAATAATGATAATGATAATGGTGACAATAATAATGATCATAGTAGCGATAATAATAACGATAATAAAAGTAGTAACAGAAATCCTTAGAATGATTCGCTTTATAGTACCCATTACATCACGAAATACTTTTTGCGCAAGGAAGGAAAAAAAATATATATATATATATAGATAAACAAACCTCTTTATATTTGAGACGTTTATAATACGTCCAGACAGCGATAGCGATAAGACAATCCTGATTAATGTTAATAACAGAATTGATCAATCAAATTAGGGAGTTATAATGTTTTTTTTTTTTCTCGAATTTAGATATAAAAAAAGAAAAAAATGTGTATGTGTGTTAGTCTCTGCCGGGGATCGAACCCGAATCTATCGCTTTAGAGGCGATCGTGCTAACCATTACACCACAGAAGACTTAAGACTTTATGAAGGAAAAAATGTATTTATAGATTTATGTCACCCCCCCCCCAACACACGCACTACGACGTGCTCTTTCTCTCTCCCTCTCTCTTATTCTCTCTCTCTCTCTCTCTCTCTCTCTCTCTCTCTCTCTCTCTCTCTCTCTCTCTCTCTTTCTTTCTTTCTCTTTCTCTCTCTCTCACTCTTTCTTTCTCTCTCTCTCTCCCTCTCTCTCATTCTCTCTCTCTCTCTTTCTCTCTCTCATTCTCTCTCTCTCTCACTCTTTCTTTCTCTCTCTCACTCTTTCTCTCTCTCTCTCTCTCTCTCTCTCTCTCTCTCTCTCTCTCTCTCTCTCTCTCTCTCTCTCTCTCTCTCTCTCTCTCTCTCTCTTTCTCTCTCTCTCTCTCTCTCTTTCTCTCTCTCTCACTCTTTCTTTCTCTCTCTCTCTCCCTCTCTCTCATTCTCTTTCTCTCTCTCTGTTTCTCTCTCTCCTTCTCTCTCTCTCTCTCTCTTTCTTTCTCTCTCTCTCTCTTTCTTTCTCTCTCTCTCTCTCTCTCTCTCTCTCTCTCTCTCTCTCTCTCTCTCTCTCTCTCTCTCTCTCTCTCTCTCCCTCTTTCTCTTTCTTTCTCTCTCGTTCTCTTTCCCAACGTTGTTTATATTTGCGTATTCATTCTAGTTCAGAGTAAATGCAGTTAGTGAAGATGTTTTATATTTGAATAGGAATGATTTTGTACAGAGAAATAGAATTTAAAAATTGAATCTAAATTGTCTTCAAATCTCAAGTATTTTTACGATTTTATTTGCATGTCTGTAATTTAGTTTAGCTGATATAAATACGAAGTGGTTTAATCATTATAATGATGACAAAAGTATTTTTATAATGATGATAACCATGTGATAATAACAATTATGAAATAAGGAGGAATTTGAAAATAATAATAATGATAATAATATTAATAGTAATAATGATGATAATATTGGACAAGAGCTGGTAAACTCATCCCTTTGATGAGCTGTGCAGTGAAAGGCTTCCTGAAATTGATGCCGCATCTGCATACACTTTATGAGTATAACTCTTTTACTTTTCCTTCTTGTTTGAGTGATGTGGTCGACAAGAAAGTGGCTACATATTGCAAACTGAAATGAAAGTTGCAGCATAAGCATTAAGAGGAAACTTAAATACTTGATTTATCATGCAGCAGGCTAGGAAGTGTTATGCACAGAGAATGCTTCACATTGTTTGATTATATATATCATGATGACAAAGATTCAACTTCTGAAATTAAAATTTAGTGTAATTTCCCTTTCTATTTGCGGCATTACTTCTTAATTGCTTAACGTTTGGTGCGTTGAGCTTAATCATATAAATTCATGATTTATTTGCAAGTGTTTGAAATCTATCTGCTCTTCATAACAAATGCTGGTAAATATTTATCTATCGCTCATGGCATAATAAAGGTGCATAATGAATGCACTCGTATTGATCATACAAACTACAATGCCCGTAGTGAGAATAACGGCAAACCACAGCAATAACATCTGCGACGACGTCACTTAGCGAACATTCATGACGTCACATCCTGGTAAGATCATTCGGGCGCGCGCAAGCATGTTCCACAGGGTAGAGACGACGTGCCCGAAAAGCAAAGGCGAATGGACAAAGCTTGGTGAGATGTGGACACAGAATCCACATCATAATAAGGGCGTTCGCTTGAGGATGAGCCAGATCGGTGAGAGGGGAGGCTGACGTCACGGGATGAAGCAGTCATGTGGGAAATGTTGAATGTTTTCACACGCACGGATGTTTATGTCTACTCATGGCAACGGGAGCTAGT
>NW_028234406.1:20652264-20654764 GCF_977035675.1 Penaeus japonicus | reverse complement strand
ATAATCGGTATAGGGAAGGACGTGTAGAAAACGAAAACGTAAAAAATAGAAGAAAAAACAACAACGTTTAGCCATTTGTCTGAATAGCCTTCTCCAAAGAAAGAATTCCACCTTCGCGGCAACACTCAACAACTCGTAAAGGTGGTAACAATGCAGAAGACAACACCACCTTGACACTCACACTATCTCCATTGAAAGGTGGCTGACCTACAAAAGGGAAGTGAGTTTTGCGTCATTTTTTTAGCCTCTTCCTCCATCTCCCCCTCTCCCTTCTCCCTCTCCCACTCCTGCCCTGATATCCCTCCTGCCCTTTCCCCTCCTCATTCCTCTTTTCCTCGTTGTCTTCTCTCACGTTGCCTCCCTCCTCCTTCTCCTCTCCCCCTACCCCCTCTTCTCCCTCCGTCCTATTTTCTCTTTCTTTTCTTTCCTCTTCCTTCTTCCCTCCCTACCCCTTCCCCCTTCCCTTCTCTCTCTCTCTCTCTCTCTCTCTCTCTCTCTCTCTCTCTCTCTCTCTCTCTCTCTCTCTCTCTCTCTCTCTCTCTCTCTCTCTCTCTCTATCTCTCTCTCTCTCTCTCTTCCCTCCTCATACCCTCAACTCCTCCCTAACTCTTCTACACTAATCCCTCACCATCCTCTTCCCTCCTCACTTCCATTATCTCCCTCTCACCGCCTATTTCCCCATCCCCTCCTACTCCACGAATCTCCATCACCCTCTCCCCCACTCCTCCTCCCTCACCCTCTCCCCCACCACTCCTCCCTCATCCTTCCCCCCGCCCCTTCTTCCTCATCCTCTCCCCACCCCTCCTCCCTCATCCTCTCCCCCACCCCTCCTTAATCACCTTCTCCCCCTCTCCCCCACCCCTCCTCAATCACCTTCTCCCCCCGTCCTCCTCCCTTACCCAATATTATTATTCTCACTGTCAATATTATTTTCATTATCATCATAATAATTACTCCTATTATTATTACCAGTATCATTCTTATCATTTTCATCGTCCTTAATGGTAATAGGAGTACATCATTACTCTCGTTATTATCCTTATCATTATTATCATTATAATTACTGATGTTATTGTTATTATCATTGTTATTATCATAATCATCATTATCCTCATTATTATTATCATAATCATCATAACCATCATTATCATCCTTATTATTATCATAATCATCATTATTATCATTATTATCATTATTATTGCTATGAGCTTTATCGACATTATCATCATCATTATTATCATATTTCACTGATACTATTATCATCAATAGCATCTTTACCCTTTTTCTTAACATCATCATCACCTTTATCATAATATCATCATCATCATTATCACTACCATGATTATCATAAGTATTATCAATATTGTCATCATAATTATCTTCATCATCATCACAGTTATCATGTACATGAAAATCATTATCATTATTATCATCTTAACCCACCCTTAGGGTTAACAAACTCCTCTAAAAATATTTCTATGGCATGACAGTTCTATCCTCTGCGGTGAAGATGGCTCCTCCTGACAGTGCATGACAGGCTGACGTGACAGCCGTTTTATTATTCGCTCCGCTAGATGTCAGCTGTTATGCTTGCTCGTTCCAGAAAGTAAATATACATTTTTTTAAGATAGCATTTCTCTTACCATATTTTATCGTTTTGTTCTTTACTAGCTTTTCTTCGTCAATGGCGTTATATATTTGTAACGTTTTTTTTTTTTGTGTGTGTGTGTATTTTTTTCGAACATTGATTTCTAAATATTTATTCTCCAATCGAATATCTTGGATATTTAGTATTTCTTATTCGGTCAAGGTTCTATGACAATAAGATATTAAGGTAACCTTTGGCATCTTTTAATGATCCATTCAAAAGCTTTACATTAGCATTCAGGAAACCCCGGGATCGTCTCTAGTGTTTTTTAATTATCTGCATGACTAAAACAGTTATGTGTGTTGGAACGATCAGGATGTATTAAATAATTTGGGGGTTCTAAAGCAACATGATTACGTCACTGAGAGTAATGAATGCAAGAGAGGGAGAGAGAAAGAGAGGGAGAGAGAGAGAGAGAGAGAGAGAGAGAGAGAGAGAGAAACAGACAACAAAAAATTAAGTGCGCAAGACAGAGAAAGAGAAAGAGACAGGCTAATCACACGACATAATAAACACATGTCTGCAACATTAGCTCATGCAAATGCACTTCCGCCTATCCCCGTGTGCTGGCACCTCTCCATGTGAAAGTACCCGGGAGAGTTTGTGAGAGTGAGCGTGTCAAAGTGAACTTGGATCTCCCGCCTCCTGCCCACCTCCTGCCCACCTCCTGCCCACCTCCTGCCCACCTCGCTGGCCCGCATACCCGACCGACCTAGTGCCCTACTGTACCCCGCGACCACGTGAACCCCCCTCCGCTCTTCCCTTCTACAGCGACCTTCCACGCTAATTTGGACGAATGTCAATAGAATCAGACGAATGACCTTCGCTTCGTCGACTCGTCTGAATTCGGCC
>NW_028234406.1:20644764-20647264 GCF_977035675.1 Penaeus japonicus | reverse complement strand
GCGCTACAACAAGTGCTGTAGTTGCAGTTCCCTCAGTCTACAGGGCACTCTATCTTATTATGTAAATATTCTCTTGTATACTGAGGTTAATATTAAGTGCTAGAAGACTGAGCATATTCAAAATGAGGAAGAAACTGTTTTTATTTGCCAGTTTAATTTGGAAAATGTAAACAAACTTAAAGGGTTGGACCCGTTATTTCATATTAAATAAAAGTTGAATGTAAAAAAATAAGTAGTAATAGCTTTTATCATAAGCGGGAATGGCTTTTAATAAATCACCACTCGGGCAGGACGCCATAAAAAATGATAAGTGGAATACAGCGTGTGGTTTTGTGTGTGCTAATGAACGTATATTGACGAGGCAGATAATGTTAAATAATCAGTTATGTCTCTGTTAGTGCTGTTGTTTAAAAAGTATCACATCTACCTCTTACTAGGCGTCACACCGAGAGCCTGGGTGAGCAATAGCTAACCTTTCACAGCCGCGGAGACTGACATTTGAACAGTCATGCCTCGATTAGATGTTATGTAACGTTGTTGATAGTGGCGGCGTTGCTGGAAGTTTTCCCGCGAACTTTTGAATGTATTGTTTGGCTTTTGTCGACTGTTTTTTTATTGTTACATCATTTTTAAGCCTTGTCATGCTGGATCTGTCGCGGAAGCAGTTTTATTTCCCGCATGGCGCTGTCCGGCATGACGCGCGGGAAAAGAGGTATAGGAAAAACATGTGTGAGGTAGATTGTGTATCATTATTTGTCTTTTAATGCTTTTGTTAAGTGGGTTAGTTTTCGATGCATTTTATGTTGTGACGTCATCATGTTATAGGTTAGGGAAGTGACTTGCATATTGTTCTTGTTAATTTTGTTATATCCAACGAATGATTATTGTACAGTAATTCGTGGTATAATTTCAGTTTCTGACCTACTTCTGCTTGCGTGATTTAGCATTATCATGAGACAGTCTTACTCATTTCCTGTCGATACAGGTCTGAGAACTTTCTATATCTTATCATGTAAGGCCAACTTTTCACAAGCAATACCCTTACTTTAAACAAATTTCAATAAAGTGTATAAAGTGTCTTAAGAAGTTTATACTTTAGATTACGTACAGCTACAGTACGACGTACAAACAGGGAAACGGAAACCTGCTTCCTTGTCACACATGCACATATAGTTATACCTTTCTGCTGATAAAGAAAAGAGATAGACACCAAAACGTTACTCAATATCAATTGTGAGAACAAAAGCAGAGACAATATAGCCCACGTTCTCAAAAAAAAAAAAAAAAAAAAATCTCATTTTTTTGTAACCTATATATCTCCAAACTTTTTTCACAATCATACAGATTTCATAAAGAAGAAAAAAATACCCTCTTTAGAATTTTAAAAAAAAAAATCTCGTAATCTAAGTTATTTTTCCATCCATAAATCATACCAAATTGCTCGTAGAGAAGCGCCCCTCGTGAGTGAATGCATTAGCACACTCAAGGCAACGGAATCCCCTCTTGCGGCATCGGGATGTGTGTGAGTTGCCATGGAGACGGAGATGAGTTTTGATGACACTTCGGTAGCTCAGCCTCATGTTATTTTTTCCGCTACCTGCATCTCTATGGGTTGGATGGTTCATTGCTAAGGTCTGCTGATGTATATTATATGAGTTTTGTTTTAATGTGCAAAACTAGATAGATTTGTTACTGTATTTTTAGTGATAGCAGATGATGTAGAGAAAAACTGTTTTTTTAATCAACTGGGCTATAGGAGCCTCTATAGAATACAATCATACAATATTGTGTAAAACCTGTATATAATAAATAAGGTAGCATAATTAAAATGCTTTCTTTCTAAACCACAAACGTTTTTTTTATACCGATTAATGTACTTTGGTAAACATTTTCACAAATATCTCAAGAGTTCAGTAATTACCGAATGGCAACCTGACCACATTTATAAAATCTGTTTATGCAAATGAAACCCATCCTTAATTAAGATTAAGCCTAATTCAAAATTCTGCTGACGTTTTTCATTAAATAACACGTCTGAATTACATTATTCTAAAAGTCCCCTCGCGAGTTTTGTAATTACCATACCTAATGGAGAATGATATTTGATTAAGAATAAAATACAAATCATTATAAATACTTCTCAAACATCAGTGTTCCTAACATCCACTCATTAACATGCGTTTCATGTAAAAACTACAAGTGTGGGAGCATATTTGCATAACGAGAACACACGTGTAATAATCCCTAGAGAGAATTAGAAAGGTGCCTTTTAAACAGATAATTATTTTTTATCACATTTTCTAGATTTTCTCACTAAATGAAAGTTCCAAGAGGGTACCTGATTCAAGGACATTTCTTTTCTAATCTGAAAAAAACAAAAGCATCTTATTTATACTCCAAGTGACCTTCCACTCTGTTTTTTTTATCAACACTAATTCCATTCCTTTCCCTCAGAAAGAAAAATTTCGGCATAGTTTTAGTGGAGTTTATAGTTTACGTT
>NW_028234406.1:20624764-20627264 GCF_977035675.1 Penaeus japonicus | reverse complement strand
TCACCCATCAATACACACGCAAGCACTCCGACTCACCATCAACACACGCAAGCACTCACGCACACAAGCACTCCGAATCGTTATCAACGCACACGCATGCACTCACGCACACAAGCACCCCGACTCACCATCAACACACGCAAGCACTCACGCACACAAGCATTCCGACTCACCATCAACACACGCAAGCACTCACGCACACAAGCACCCCGACTCACCATCAACACACGCAAGCACTCACGCACACAAGCACCCCGACTCACCATCAACACACGCAAGCACTCACGCACACAAGCACCCCGACTCACCATCAACACACGCAAGCACTCACGCACACAAGCACTCCGACTCGCCATCAACGCACACGCACGCAAGCACTCCCCCTCGCCATCAACGCACACACTCACACGCGCACCGACCCTGCCATCAACAGACGAGGGCGCTCAGAAGACTAGGAGCACAGTCGCTTTCTCCAAACAATTGCGTATGAATGAAATTACTACTTAGGCGCGTAGTGTAGAGTAAACAGGTGATTCAGGTGGCTCACAACAGGTGGTCTAGTGCGCTGCCTCTCACTGCTTGGAAGGGATGGCTATCTCATTTGGTAGTCGTGGTTGGCTGATGATGATGATGATTGTGGTAGTAGTAGTAGTGGTAGTAATAGTAGTAGTAGTAGTAGCAGTAAAACCTGTAGTTGTAGCAGTATTAGTAGTTTTAGTAGTAATTTAAGTAATAATGATAATGAAATAATGACAATGATAATAGTAATAATAATGATTATAATGGAAATAATGATAATACTACTACCAATAATTGTTATAATAATGACAATGATAATAATGACAATAATGATCTCCAAATAACAATGCTGATAATGATAATCATTAAAATGATAATGTAATGATAATAATGATAATTATAATGACCAAGGTAGTTAGAAACAAGATTGTCAGGTAATTCCCAAGTACCTCGTTGATAACAATAAGCGTAATGATACTAATGATAATGATATTAATAATAAGCAACTTTACTAAGTGATTATTTGAAAAAGCTGTAGCTAGAAAGTAAAGTAAAGTAAAGTTGTCATTTTAGAATGAACTTTCTAGAATGCAAATCCTTACACTTTCTTTCGTACTATAACATCCTTTTTACAGTTATTGTAAATATAAACACTGAATTTCATACTCTTCATACCCATGCTAAGATAAGCTATACTCAAAGAATCTCGAAATAGTTTTGAAATTAAAACGTTTAATTGCACGGAGAACATTTTGCATGGGACCTAACGAGAGGGAAGTGTACGTTGAATATACATTGGTGAATAAGATCTGAATATGATATTGATTGAGTGGATTCTATGCTAAAATGATGCATTCAGCATTTAACTCTCGGGTAGTAGTTAGAAGCCTTTGAGTTACGTTACTGTTTTCTGAATATCACTTCCTATTCAGTGTAATTTAGTTTTTTTTTTTTTTTTTTGTGTGTGTGTTGAAGGGACACATGCCTGTAACACATAGCATTATTCTGACTCTTGAATAAAAATGTGGCATATTCATCAGCAAATTATTTTACGCCGTTAATTTACGAATCACCAGTTACAGTCAAACAATAGCTAATGTTGCGAAAAAAGGTATGAATAAGAATGAAAAAATATATATATCTGAGATAAAAATTGAGAATTGGTAATTAATTTTCCTGTACAAATTATTTCACACTATAGATTCACGATTCACTTCTCACGAGTGACTGATTTCCTCAATAACAGTCAAGCAATAACAACATTACAACGTAAATGACACTGAATAAGAAGAGATAAGGTTCGTTTGGTTTATCAGCTGTATTCTAAGTTGCAAACGGAAGCTCATAACACTCACCCACCGTTTCTATATAATCACGAGCCAAGTCTCTCTTCCATAACTGCCATGTTGATCTGTTCGTTTATGAGTGTTGTGGGCTTGGGTTTTAAAGCCACTTTTGTGACATGAAGACAGCTATGACATGATATGACGTCCGAGCTTACGGCTGTAATACACACACACACACACACACACACACACAGAGTCTCAAAATACAGTTGTAAGTTTACACAGTAAGATGTAAATCGCCAATTACATCTCTTGCACGGAGAAGTTGTCCATGCTTATCCATCCTGCATTTGTGGCAGCGAACCTTGTGTCTCGAACACGAATATACATTCAGATACAAAGGACAGCTGCAATAGGGGCAAAAACATGTGTAAACACATGTGCTAACGCCAACAATGATACTTGGGTTCGTTCTGAGAAAAGCATAGACGAGGAACGTTGACGGGTCTATACTGCCATATATCATCCAGCGATAAAGTTTACAATTGATAGGGTTCATATGCGTTATCGTCACTTGATATTGTTAAAGTTTTTCTTAAAAGTCACTCTTTAAGTACTATTGTTTAGCACATTTTCCTCTGGTAGAACTACTGGCTGATATTACCTTGTGTTAGATCGGTTATGTATACTTTTCC
>NW_028234406.1:20582264-20589764 GCF_977035675.1 Penaeus japonicus | reverse complement strand
GATTTTTTTGTTGTTGTTGTGAATCAATACTTTATTCCATATAGTTGGATTTGATTTTTTCTTCATTATTATCATCATCATCACCATTATTATTATTACTTTTACTATTATTATTATTGCTACTATTATTATTGTTAATGTCTTAAAATGAGGAAGTTTTTTTTTTTTTTTTTGCTGAATAATACCATAAAGTGAGAAAATTGCACAGATAATGCCAAAAAGATTTGTTAATATTTGTATGAATTTATATTTGATTATCTGTTTCCGTAAATGTTATCTCTCTGGCTTACAGGTCTCGTCTAAAGATAAGAATGAGGTTTAATCATCAGGGTATAAGAGAGCCATTGTTCTTTATCAAATGAGAAGCAGATTAAGCTTTGGTGGAAAATCCATAGGGAAATTGTATGATCATCATTAGTGTTGTTATTATTATTGTTATTTGAGAGGTATGAATGAGCCTGAATATCTGAACAACACAAGCGATGTATAGTTCATTAGTCTCATTCATATCTTTGTTCTATATTGGTTGCTATGAACTATGAACATCATTATTTATAATTTTTTTATTTTTATTTTTTTCCTTTTTGTTATTGTTCTTGTCATTATTATTATTATTATGTATATATTAATATTTTGTTATTGTCATTTTCATCATCATTGTCTTGTTTATAAATATGTCAGTCACATTACCAGTAGTCATCTGTCTCAAGAAAGTTCTACATGTGTCATAGTCACTGTAATTCAATGAAAAATTTCATCTCTAGTATGATTAGTTATATTTATTTTTCATAGTTATCATTATCATTTCCATTTTTTCTTCTATTACTTCATAATGCTGTATGAAAGGTATCCATATTCAGTTTATATACTTTTTTTTTTCTTCATCCTTTATCACATTTTTTAATATTCAGTTATATATTTTCTTGTTCTTTTTTTATCATATCATCATATTCAGGTTATATATTTTCAAGCTTTTTTTTTTATCATACTTTTTAATTATTCCAGATTCACAGTAATGGCCGGATGCAGCTCCACTATGGTGACCTGACAGACTCAACCTGCCTTGTTAAGATCATAGCTCTCGTAAAACCAGATGAGATTTATAATTTAGGCGCTCAGAGTCACGTGAAGGTAAGTTTGGATGTCTCTTTGTGTGTTTAGAGGTGGATTCGGGTCTGGATTTGTTCTCTTCAAATACACAGAATCTGATATGATGCGAGGGTTATGTCTCGTGAAAATCTCTAGTTATTGTTACTATTCATATTATTGATATGTCCATCATGGCTGTTGTTTTTCTCAACAAAAGATATCCACCAAGAAAATATGTAGACTCCCTGTAGAGAATTGCTAAGAAATTCCAGATAGTAAGATTAAGAGTTCAGATGAGCCAGTCATGCCTCTGTCATCCAAATCCAAGTATTTGATTTTTAAGTGTATGTGATGAAATTATTAAAGGCAAAACTTTTCTTTCTGAGATATACTTTCTGAAACAGGTATGATCATGTGTATTTTGGAGATGAGATGTTTTCAGTATTTATTATTATTATTTATTTATATATCTATTTTAAGTGAAGCATGCAATAGAAGAGTTTAAAAAATATTTACTGCAACAATGCTGAGAAAGTTTTTGCTGCAAACATATTACATTACACACAAGATAATATCTTAATTTCAACTAACTAATACCTTCCTTTGTATCTGCACAGGTATCCTTTGATCTGGCAGAGTATACAGGGAATGTTGATGCCATGGGAACACTGCGTCTCCTGGATGCCATAAGAACATGCGGCATGGAAAAGAAGGTCAAATTCTACCAAGCTTCCACATCAGAACTTTATGGAAAGGTCCAGGAAATCCCACAGAAAGAGACCACGCCCTTTTATCCTAGATCTCCTTATGGTAAGATTTGAGAGGGAATTGATTTGGAAAATGCATTATTACTCCAGACTTGTGAAATTTGTATTAGTTTATCGTGAACTATATTAGCAAGTTCATATAGTTTAGGAGGTAGTTGATTTACATTTTGTTTTATGGCAGTGCTCAGGGATATGTTAATTCTGAAGTTTAGATGAGCTATCTTAACCCATTAGCAGCGGATGGCATTATTTGCTGCAAAGGCAGTTGGTCATAGACGCGGATGGCACCGTGCCAGACAATGTAAACCAGCCATCTTACTGCACAAATATATATTTAATACCATGACTAATGGGTTAAGAACTTTACAGTCTTAGAAACGAAGAACATGTTTTTTTAGTTTAAAGAAACCCCTATTCAATTTTTCTGATTTTTTTCAGGTGCTGCAAAGCTTTATGCATACTGGATAGTCGTTAACTACCGAGAAGCCTATGGTATGTTCGCCTGTAACGGCATCCTCTTCAACCACGAATCTCCCAGACGAGGTGAAACATTCGTCACTCGCAAGATCACCCGATCGGTGGCCAAGATTCATCTAGGATTCTTGGACAAGTTTGAACTTGGAAATATTGACTCCCAGAGAGATTGGGGGCATGCCAAGGACTATGTTGAGGTACGCTCTGTTACCTCGACTGATCGTTTATCTTCGGTTAGATGTCCACATCCAAGAAAAAGTGATGTTATGTATTAGGAAATATGGTACCTCCTATGTAAAGAGGCAAATTTTATTGATAATAGTTATATTATTAATGAATCTCATTTGTATCCCTTGTTATCATACTTTATCAATATCTTCTTATAATGTTATGAGAAAGAAAAGCATCCCTTATTAAGGTGATACTCTGATATAAGATAGAAGTGCTGATGAGTAACATTTTCTTCATTGTACAGGGAATGTGGAAGATGCTGCAGCAAGAAGAACCAGAGGACTTTGTTCTTGCAACGGGAGAAGTCCATTCCGTCCGAGAGTTTGTTGAGGCTGCGTTCAAAGAGGTGAGAGAGAGCATGACACATTTACAATTGGTCTTCAGTTCATTATGTATATTTTAAGTAGCTGGAGTGTTGATTTGATATGATTTGATTTGATGTAGCTCTTCTATGTTTTTATGCTTTGTTTTTTTTGAGTTTAGTGAAGAGAGTATCATATTAAGATTGATCTTAACTTTTATGTTGCTTATTGATAAGTGGATAATAAGCATTGCCCTTTTTAATACAGTAATTATTAACTAAATTTCATGTAGTTCAATGTTGTTATTTATTGCATATGTGAGTTGTACAGTATTTTTATGCTCTTGTTATTGGTATATATTTCAAATGTTAAATTAATGTTTTGCAATATTTTAGGGGTGAGTAGCAATAGCTTCTAAATATCAGATAGGATGAGACAATGCCAGATAAAGGTTTTACAATGATTTAGAGTTTTATAAACTGCAGAGTTCAGCATGACTTATATGCTTTGAAATATATTATATATTATTATTTAATCTTATATTACATAAGATTTTTTTCTGTATATGTGTGTATATAAAGGAATACATCAAAACAAATTGTTCTTTTAGAATAATATTAAAGTGGGAACTGCACCATGTGTGAGCTCCTCATTGAAAGTAAACTAAGGAAAATTTGTCTGTTGTCAAAAGATTGGACGTGAGATCTACTGGGAAGGCTCAGGAGTGGATGAAGTTGGAAAGGAAAAAGGAACAGACATTATCAGAGTGAAGATCAACCCCAAGTATTATCGACCTGCTGAAGTTGTGAGTATCTTGTTCTGCTATCCTTTTCTTTCCAGTCTTTGTGACTCTGATAAAATTCGGTGACTGCTGTTAGGGTCTGTACATAGCAGGTGATATGGTTTGATTTAGGGTCTATGTTGATGTACTTTGAATAGATATAGTTAAAAAAAAGAAGTTTTACTTCACCAGTATATAGAAACAATTAGCAGAAAACTCTGAGTAGTATATTTAGAAATGAGCTTGCACAAATGATTGAGAGTAAGAGACAATGAACTTCAGAATCTTTCATTTGAAATATTAGTGATCAATTGCTTCTAAAGATGATTAAAAGGTAATGTAGTAAATCTATAACATCTTCCCAATTTCTGTGCATCTTTTTATATTGAATTCAAAGGCATTTGTCATACCTAGCAGGGTCTAATATAAGCACAAGTTAGATAAGCTACATTGTAGGGTTAAAGAGGCTTATCAAAGTTCCTGCTTTAGATTTGTCAGTTTTATCACAATTTATATTTATTAATGATATGACTTAACTACTCAGTCCTGATAGCAAAACATATGCAAACATATTTAATCTGCACATGAGTTTAGCTGTAAGAGAGCTGAATATTTTAGTGTACTTTCACAGATTCATTCTGCTCTCAGGCATTTATCTTACTTTCACTAACCTGCTCACAATATTCACCATACTTGTACTGATACTCATATCAGCTTTGTACAACTTACCACACACTACTATAAACATAGCACACTCTTACAATGCTATACTCACACTAGTGCACTCACACCCATCATATGATTCTCACTATAGTACACCATACCCAGAATAACCTTATACACCCACTATTTGATCAACTATTCTATCTGTCTATATATTATATCTACTTATATCTACTTATATCTACCACATCACAATCATACATACTATAAAATGTTCATTCAACCACAACATTAACCTTGTATTCAAACATACCAGACCACATTCACACCCACTGTACAAGATTCATATCCATCACGCCCACTGCACCATAATGAAACCCGACACAGACCACATTAAATTCGCCCCCGGTTCACAATATTCACACATCCCTACGTCGTCATCAAATCTAACAGCATACTCAGACCATATTAGTCACACCCACAGCATCATGCCTATTATACCTGACACCATACTCCCATACTCCACTGCATTATACTCATACCTGACACTTTACATCATATGTACACACTTATTACACCATAAATAGACAATACCCATACGTCAGTCTAGATATGACATTACTGTAATTAGTTTTATTTTTTTCCTTAATCTCACCTTTTTCTATTTGTTTAACATATCCCATTTTCTTTCTTCTTATCACGTTTCCCCCTATTCTTTTCCCTTCTCTTTTTTCCTTTCACTTAGTCTCTTCCCTCATTTCTCCTCTCTCTTTCCTGCTCATTCCTCCTAGTCTCTTCCCTCATTTCTCCTCTCTCTTTCCTGCTCATTCCTCATTAAGTCTTTCCGTTTCCCCTTCATCTCTTTCCTTTATTCATCTATATAAGTGAAAGGAAAACTCAAGTGGCCTCTTCCCTCTCAACAGCTGCCATTTTGTGTGTTTCCGCGCGCAAATACTCGATCGGTGTTTTAGGCGGTTTCTTTCTTTCTTTCTTTCTTTCTTTTTCTTGTCCTTTTTTTCTTTTTTCTTTTTTCTTTTTTCTTTTTTTCCCTTTTCTTTTCTTTTTTCTTTCTTTTTTTCTTTCTTTCCTTCCTTCCTTCCTTCCTTCCTTCCTTCCTTCCTTCCTTCCTTCCTTCTTTCGTTCTTTCCTTCCTTCTTTCTTTCTTTTTCTTTTTCTTTTCCTTTTTTTTCTTTTTTTCTTTTTCTTTTCTTTTTTCCTTTTTTTCTTTTTCTTTTCTTTTTTCCTTTTTTTCTTTCTTTTTTTTCTTTTCTTTTCTTTACTCTACTTTACTTTAATTTCGTTCTTCTTGTAGCCTTTTGTTTTATGACTATTGATATTCGTTTCATGTAGTATATCGTTTATTATCTCTTTTTTTCTCTCTATCTATCTCCTCTCTCTCCCTCTCCCTCTCCCTCTCCCTCTCCCTCTCCCTGTATCTCTCACTCTATCTCTCACTCTCTCTCCCCCTCTCTCACTCTCTCTCTCTCTCTCTCTCTCTCTCTCTCTCTCTCTCTCTCTCTCTCTCTCTCTCTCTCTTCTCTCTCTCTCTCTCTCTTCTCTCTCTCTCTCTCTCTCTCTCTCTCTCTCTCTCTCTCTCTCTCTCTCTCTCTCTCTCTCTCTCTCCTTCTCTCTTCTCTCCTCTCTCTCTCTCTCTCTCTCTCTCTCTCTCTCTCTCTCTCTCCCTTTCTCTCCTCTTCTCTCTCTCTCTCTCTCTCTCTCTCTCTCCTCTTCTCTCTCGTCTCTCTCTCCTTCTCTCTCTCCTTTCTCTCTCTCTCTCTCTCTCTCTCTCTCTCTCTCTCTCCTCTCTCTCCTCTCTCTCTCTCTCTCTCTCTCTCTCTCTCTCTCTCTCTCTCTCTCTCTCTCTCTCTCTCCTCTCTCTCTCTCTCTCTCTCTCTCTCTCTCTCTCTCTCTCTCTTCTCTCTCTCTCTCTCTCTCTCTCTCTCTCTCTCTCTCTCTCTCTCTCTCCCTCCCTCTCTCTCTACCTCTCCCTCCCTCTCTCTACCTCTCTCCCTCCCTCTCCCTCTCCCTCTCCCTCTCCCTCTCCCTCTACCTTTCTTTCTCTCTCTCACTCTCATATCCCGTAACACTCGTGAACAGTATTTTGTTTTGTTTCGATATTTCCCCCCAATAGTCTCACCCTTGACCTCATCTCTCCCCTCCTCCTCTTCCCCCAAGGAATTCCTTCAAGGAGACCCGACGAAGGCGAAGGAGAAGATCGGCTGGAAGACGACCTTCGATTTCCCGGTGAGTAATGACCCGGTCGGCGCCTTTGATGTATTGGCGTCGTGTTATAAGATTGTTTTATATGGCCTTGTTTATGACTGTTCTTTTATATTTTTTGTTAACGTGTAAGTTTTATTATTATTGTTATTGTGGTTGCTATTATAGGTCATTAAAAAAATATCATTGATCTCGTCTTTTTGTTATTATATTTTTTCTCATTATTCGAAACCACTTTTATTATTACTATAGCTCTAGATTCTTAGTTTATCGCCATAGACCTCTCTTTTTTTTTCTCATACTCCATTTTTATGATGAAATTCCAGGCCCTGGTGAAGGACATGGTAGAAGCCGACATCGAGCTCATGAGGAAAGACCCGAGCGCATAGTGCGTTTCGTGTCCGCGGCGCCATGTGCAACGGGGCTCTCGTAAGGAGACGCTGGTGTTCATTAACGTGCCGAAGCAAGGAAGAAAAAAATGTGTTGTACAGGAGATATGTTGCGTCCTTTTTATTTCTCTCTCGCTCGTTCTCTCGCCTTCCAAATGTGATACTCCCTTGGTGATTCCATATGTGATTGTATTTCTTCTTTTTGTAGTTGTATAGTTTATATTCGAGTCTCTCTTAAATATTTATTAGACGTGTGTGATGGGCAAAAAAAATATATCATCATCGTCTCGTTGCACATCGTTGCAAGAAGGGCATTTCTTTTTAAAACTCAATAATGTAATTTATTTCCAATCATTTGTAGGGTTGTCAGGTTTTGCTTTTTCTCCCCCTGTTCTCGGCAGAGGGGGTTTTGATCTGCTGTCTCTTTGGGGGCTGATTAGTCGCTGAAATTATCCTTCGTAGTTGGGGCACAGGATGATTACGTCTGTCTCTTTGCATTTGTATAAGATTATTTTTTTAAGGAGCACGGAATCGGAGGCCAGCCTGACTGACCGGTTTTATACAGTATTAAGAATCGCCGTCTG
>NW_028234406.1:20534764-20547264 GCF_977035675.1 Penaeus japonicus | reverse complement strand
TTTACCATTTACATATCCTATAATACCTGGGGACAGTAGAGGTTTGACTCTGGGTCAGGAAGGTATGTTATACAAAATGGTTAAATTTTTTCTAGTAACATCTAATTTGGTCTTTAATTATACTATTCTGCCTCATATCACATGGGTTGACTTAATGGTTTGCTAATAAATAACTTTGATCACTGACATTATACATGGAAGTAATAACCTAAAAAATTGTACATGTATAAAATAAAAGTGAAGACATCTAGGGAAGAGATTAATAATTTTCTCACCATATATTCTCTGCTTCAACAACTACATAGAAAAATGCGAGACAAATCATAAACACATGTTAATATTGCTAGACATTTCCATTTCATTATAAAATATGGTCATAATGTAAATGAATATCAAATGATCATAAAAATATGTGAGTAAAAGATCCTCTGCTGGCAAGATTACCTATCCAGTTATTAAATTCTTCGACCTCAACAGCACTACCACATCTCGTGAAATCTCCAGCATGAATGAAGACATCACCATCCGGTATGTCCAGCTGGATGTGCGATGTGAGACTGTGTGTGTCACTCATGCACACAAAACGCAACTGGAAAGTTAGGAGAACAGGTATTACTTTTTTATTCTTTTAGAGAGATTATTATTCAAAGCATAAAAAATCTGGAAAATAATAAATGGTTTTGAAGATCACTTCATGATGATAATATGGCACTGGCCTAAGAATTTCTGATTAATAAGATAGGACTATATAACTGTAAAATATAATTATTCAATCTATAAAATGTAACATATGAGACTAAAATCCATCATATGATTGACTATGAGTATTGAGAATTTGCTTCACATATATACATAAAATTTACTGTATCACTGACAACATAGCTTTTTAAAATATATATAGACTACAACCATAATATATCCACAACATATCTAAACCAAAGATTAATAAAGACTAGTGGATGAATGCAAAATTTCCCACCAAATGTAACTTGATAAAAAGTACTCTTTCAGCTTTGCAGTGACTGACTTACTGTTTTTATTTGCAAAGAAAAAAATGAAATACCTTTGTAACATTTACAAGCTTACAGATCAACAAGTGCTTCTCCCAAGATCAAGCTTAAAAGAGATCTTTAATTTATATACTTTCAGTAACAAACAAACTACTACCATTCACACATACAAATAAATGAAACTTACTAATTCTATTAGAAATAAAAGAACCTTTGCTAGCTTAAAATAAGTAATCAATCCTATAATCTTATCACATATATCAAAATCATTTTAAGAAAATATAATAACCCATAAACAAGGGGTTATAGCCATGAAGTAATTTTGACAATAAAAACTGTTGATTAAAACCACCTTAAGCACCTAATACTGTATCTGACTCTCAATTGCTATTATCAATTCATCCAATCGTATGCAATACCATTCTCTCATCAGGAGGGGTGGTGGGGGTTTTCACATTGAGCTTGATGGTGCGCTGCGATGGTCGAATCTGCTCCCATGCTTCTGTGGGGTTGTTTGTTATT
The DNA here is from genome assembly GCF_977035675.1 of Penaeus japonicus. Taxonomy (NCBI): domain Eukaryota; kingdom Metazoa; phylum Arthropoda; class Malacostraca; order Decapoda; family Penaeidae; genus Penaeus; species Penaeus japonicus. Next base: position 20,545,732 of record NW_028234406.1, on the reverse strand, counting down.
GGATGCACTGTCACTTTCCCACCTGACATTCTGACTCTGAAAAAGAGGAAAATGCAAATACCTGGACCTATGTATATATCTTTTTCTAAACAAAAAACTTTAAAAGTCAGAATAGGGCCACAGGAATCTGTTAATTGGTCTCCATGCTTTGTGCTCAGGAAAAGCCCACAAACTTGCTCAACATATATTTAGCAAGGCAGAGCTTGGGACTGGTTCCAGATTTGATGATATATCACAAGGGAGGTCCACAAGCTCTATCTTACCATAATATACATGGTAAAGGTTTGTCAGCTTTTTCTGGGGTGTACAGAGAGGAGGCCACAGTGTTACTGTGTTTAGCTGCACAAGCACAGATTCAAGGAATTTCATACATAATTATGGTAATACTTTCTGCAGGTTATTCTTTATGCCTAATAACACTTTATGGTAATTGTATGGCAATTATTTTGTCATCATCTTTGTGCAGTCCTTTTCTAAATATTTACCAATTCTATTAATCATCACAAAAGGGATAGGCCTAAGATGCTAAAATCTCTCATACATAATCTTAGATGCACATACTTTTAATGATCATTCAACAAGAGATACTTTCCTCCCATGTACTAATCTATCTGTGAATTGGTAAAATGAGTGTTCATCACAAAACTGAAACTAAAGAGCACAGAGGATACAGCAACTCAAAGAGGTTAATGTAAAGTATGCACTTGTCATATACAAACAAAGAATCTGTCAATACAGTCATTGAAAACTTAACAATTATAAAAGTACATTCAGGAATAAACAATGGTATGCTTCAAAACAAAAGGTAACAAAGGCAAATGTCTAACAAAGCATTAAACAGGGGAAGTGTGTCAACAAAGAAGTAGATATTTCCCATCACACAAAATGTGCATGATAACAAACACTCTCTTTTATAAACTCAGGTCTTGTCTTAGAATTGATAATTATAATCAAAATGCATACAAACTTTTCAAATATGAGTATAATATAAACACTATTCTGAGGGAAATAAACACAGATACAAAGAGACATTAGAAATCAACAATCAGAAAATTTTATTTCTATATAAAAAACATAACAAACAGGGCACTTGCAGTGATATCAAAGATTATATATCTTCAGACAATAACCTGAGGCCAATTCCATGTAAATATCATAAAGATTTGTTCTAAAATCACGCATGATAAATATTACATAAAAATTGCGAGAACAATAAAAGTAATAATTGTATCAGAAACCCGGCTTCCTTAGGTTATCAGAATAGTAATTGTTAACCATCTTAATCATAAAATTAAGTAAGAAGAGATACATGTATAACTATAGCCATAAATATTACAAAAATACCAAATGAAGACATATAATATCATTTCACTCACATTTATAATTCCCTCACGTTTTCAGCTTTATATTGCACGACTATAGACTATTTGGCGACTCTCTTCTAATGATATTTACCTACTAGTCTGAAATAACCTCACCAACTTTATATCTGACTATTTATTTACGTCAAATTCTTACTATTTATATTTGACGTTTGTTGTGCGTCCAGCTGAGCTATGAGGGCGTTCTGCTAACAGCTAATCCGGTTACAGGCGTGAATCCGACAGCATGTTATATCACTATATATATGTATTTGTATATCAGGTGATTTCATTTTTCATTTACATGTATGTGTATTTACCAGTCAAATATTTTTTGGAAGTGTCTATCCTCTATACATGTTATATATGAATGTGGTTATTATGGTTAGCAAGGACGTGGAAAATCCCACGCATAGCTTAATCCTTCATGAATTGGGTTGATAGAGGCTCTTATTTATCTTGTGAGTGGTAAAATAGTAGTAAAAGACAAAACAAAATCATAGAAGTTGTGCGTTATGCGTCCGTTGATTGTTCTGCTCATTACAAATCAAGAGAGAGGTAAAGGGTTAGTTATTTTACGCTCTTGGTCGTGTCTAAAATGTTTTTTAGGATTATAGAAATTCTTGAAAAAACTTATTAACATTCCTGCTCATCTGTAATTTTCGCTGTATTTACGGCATAACATCAGAGCACGTTTAAAAATGCAGTGTTAACCCACTGATTCTATAACAAATGCACATATATTTCATGTAAAAATCATCAATATGTTTTTCCGGGTAATTCCAAATCTATGTCACTAATTCCTACATTTTTGCATAAATAATTATGACTAAAAGATCGACAATACACAAATAACATAAAGAGCGCATTATCCTAAAAGCACGCTGACCGGCATCCGCTTCGGAGCTTCAAGAACGACAACAAACAAGCGTGGTCACTCGAGACAACATGGCGAAGAAGCGAGCACGTAAGGTGGAAGACGAGGAGGAGGAAGTTAACACTCCAGAGGTCCCAACGGTCCCAACTCCTGCACTTACCAGGGATTCAGACGTCCCAGTGAAGAAGAAGTTGAAGGTTCAGTATCGTAGTTATTTAAACTTTAAAAGATGTACAAATTTGTTTCCACATCTGAGGAAGGTGTATCGTAGGATTACCTATGGCAATTTCGTTGAATCTTAATATGCAATAGAGGGGCGTCTTCAAAACATTGTGAGAACTAATGAAACCCAGATTGGCCATGGATTTACTACAAATTGAAATATTTAGATCAAAGTAGATTTCCATTGTGTAGTTCAGGTTTGAGAACGTAGTTTGGCTAGCGTGGCCGCCACTTGGTTTAGATGGTTATCTCTTAGATATGTACAGGGTTCTATATCGGTAGGCGAATGTTTCTGTAAGCTTGTTTATCTAAGCCAATGAGAAATGTCTCTTATTCTCTTGTCTGTAGGAACTATGTCGGTGTTTCCAGTGAGACTTCGGGTGTACACAAGCAGAGTCAATTTTGCCAGGGTGCATTTTTTGTTGTTATTGTTGTTGTTGTAAAGATATCTAAACTATAGTGGGTCATCAAATATACCTTTCATGTTTAACAAGTATCAGTTTTCACAGTTCTTATATATCAAAATGCAGACAGAATGCAACAGAAGCCTGAGTTTTAGACACCATGTGAGTTCATAGTTGTCGGTAATGATTACAGAATTTTGGGGAAAATAGGTGGTGTACTGAACATACTTTGTAGTCTGAATATCTATAACTAGGTGTTATGTGGAACCACACCTTTCTGTTTGTACAACTGTTATCTTATAGACTAGATTCCATCAAGAAAAAATCCAACATGAAGTTAAATCCTTAATACTAACCTGCTGTGGCTTTCAGATCGGAAATTCTTTTTCTTATGATTATATTGAATGTATTTTATGTATACTACTATATTTGATGTGATCAGAATCAAAGATAAACTAATTTCCAGTACATATATTCTGTTCAAGGTAAAGACAAGATTGGCTCCACATTCGATTTCAAATCTCCAGAGTGCTACAGTTCTTTATTATGAGAATATAGAAGTTGAAACTTTATTGGTCAAAATTTGGATTTATCCTGCTATGCAGTACAAGCTAAACAGTACTTGGCATTTACTTGGCATTGAAAGGTTCATGAAATCCAAGACACTTTTGATGAGTGACATATCAATTGATGAATAGTATAGATAAAGAAGATATTTTATATTATGATCAGCCCAGGCAGGAAGATGCACAAGAGCTCTGTATTCGTAGAGACAAACTTTTATAAATGGTTTTCTTGAATTTGCATCACTATGGGTGGATTCAGATGCTTGGGCTACCTTGGTACCCATATCTTGGGAGAGATAAAGTGGCTGTTTTAATTGTCTGGTTATGTATGATTGGTTGTAATTTTGATATTAAATTGCTTGTTTGATTTTGTTTGTTTACCTTGAATCATCTGACATAAAATCTGAAAAGTATCCATTTTGATGGCCTTTTCTGGAGAGCCAAGAAAAAAACAAAATAGCCAGTAGAGATGCATAGGTGTGTTAGTAACATTTACCAGTAGATTTAGCAAAAAACTTTACAATATCACAGACAATCACTTTAATGATTCTTGTTCAATAGTAATCTATACAAGGCAGTATACAATTTTAGTTTCACGCATACAAGTATCACAAGGTTAAAGTTTATAGAATTTTATATTATTGATAACTTTCAAGATATTTTGCTTCCATGACATAGTTGTTACAAATTGAAAATATGGAAGTTTTTGAAATTATGAAATAAACAGAAGCAATTACAGACAGTACCTACTGTTACCTATTATAACCATAAACATTGTGTGTATGATTTTAATACAATAAGTTGGTTTATTTTTAAAATTTTACCTTCAAATTATGACAACTCTGATATTTGAGAAAAATGTCATAGAATTGATTTACCTTTTGATTTCATAACCTTTTCATCTTGTACTATGGATATGTGATTAGGACTAAAAAAAAAACACCCAAGTGCAGTGTTCAAGATGGTCACCTTCTACCTGCAGATGCCTAGTCTTCATATTAGAGGTAAATAAATAAACTAATTCATAACTCATTGCTGTCACATTTGTCTCATGAGATGGCTTCTATTTTTCAGAAAAAATGGACAAACAAACAGCGTGTTCTAGTATTTGGCTCAAGAGGTATAGGATATCGAGAAAGGCATCTAATGGAAAACCTCCGGACCCTCATGCCTCACTCCAGAAAGGAAGTGAAGAAGCAAAAAAGAGACGATATGAGAATTATTAATGAGGTAAATTTCTTGTACATACAAACATATACTCTGTACTTGCTTATTATTAAAAGTCTTAGTGTCATATCTGCTCTGGTAGCTTATTCCAATAGAACTATTAATGTTTTGCCATGATTTTATTTTTCCAGATTGCTGAGATGAAGAATTGTAATAAGTGTATTTACTTTGAAATGAAAAAGAAAAAAGATTTTTACATGTGGATCTCACACGTTCCTAATGGACCGTCCATCAAGTTCTTGGTCTTGAACAGTAAGTACTCAATTCCTTTTCTCTTTCCTAATTCTGTTGTGATACTCTCTATATGATGTATGTGGTATTGTGCTATTGACTACAGTAGTTTTATATGAATAGTGATAATTTTGAAAAATGCCATGGACATCATATACCTAAATTTTGACAAAACAAAAAGTGTTGTGGCGTATATCTATGTATTTCGTGATATTTGTATGTATTTGTTAATTTTGAGACTAACCTTACTTTTCTATTTCTTTCAGTTCACACCATGGGAGAACTAAAAATGACTGGCAACTGTTTGAGAGGAGCTCGGCCCCTTCTAAGTTTCGATCCGCAGTTCAATGAGCCGCATTGGGCTTTGATGAAGGAGTTGTTCATCCAAACATTTGGCATCCCAAACTACCATCCAAAGAGCCAGCCGTTCCATGATCACGTCTACAGTTTTACTATTGTTGATGATAGAATTTGGTTCCGTAATTATGAGATTTTAGCGGCAGATGGAAAGTTATCAGAGATTGGTAAGTGTAGGGCTTTTGGCTGTTTCAAGTTCAAAATAACCGTTATGCTCTTAATTTATATGTCTGATTAGAAGGAAAATATTGTAAACCTTATAAGCACAGGAAACAGATTTCATTTCATTTTGTAATATATTGATGTTACAACTTAAATGGGCTATCACTCAAGGAAAAAGTTGTGTACTTTCTACAGTTTACAAGGCTATCATGTACTATTTTCAAATTTTAACAGATTACCCTGTGTATAATCTGTCAAAAGAAATGCATCTTTCCGTTTTTTTTATTATTATTATTATTATTAATGCTAAATTATTTCTTTAGTGGCATGTACTGAAAAGTGCCTCATGAACCATTTAATCTTATATTGTTGTTTATTATGATATAATTATTCATAACAGCACACATCCAAGTATATAGTCCACAGTAACTCTCATTTGTTTCATTGTTTATATTTTTTAAAATAATATAGTACTGTTATAAAATGATAAAACCTTTTGAAGCCAACATCATATAAATTGTAGAAAGTGCACAATATTTTGCCCCATATGATAACCCTTATATGATTCATAACTTATATCTGATTGTAACATTTATTTGGATGCAGGAATTCAGTCTTTTGAATGTTGAATTAGATTTAAATACATTGCTATTATTTTATTTATTTATTTTATGTTCTATTTTAGGTCCACGGTTTGTCCTTTACCCAATAAAAGTGTTCGAAGGCAGTTTTGGGGGAGAAACACTTTGGGACAATCCCAATTATATAAGTCCAAACCTGGTAAGACCTCTTCTAATATAGACTTGTATGGAATAATCACAAAAACATTTCATTTCTGTTATTTTAATTTATTGAATTTTATGACTCCCTTTTGATTTTATATTGTATTATTTTTTTATACCTACCTTTCAGTATTGCAGTATATGCTAAATATATATTTTAAATTTCAGATGCGTAGTTTGGAAAAGAAGAATATGATTGGAAAGTACATCCAAAAACGGCAGTTGAAAGATAGGAAGGCAGAGCGAGAGCCCGCTGGCATGAAGGGAGATCCAACTAATGAAATATTCCAGACCAACTCAGATGATGAATAAATGTCAGTTGCATATTGCATTTAGGCATTGATAGTGATTAGGTAAAAATATCAATATATTTTGCTGTGTTAATGGTCTGAAAGATTGTATGTATGTTCAGTATGTAAGTTGAAAATAAACCTGTTAACCTATTTTAGTTTTTATAATGCATTGCCTTAAAAATAAAATTCCTTGAAACTGATTTAGGCTCTTGGAGGGCAAGTTGTCCAAACTTTGTTGGAAAACCTGATTACCTTGACCAACAGTTGTACAAGAAATACATCTTTTATGATTCTTTATTAATGCCAAGTTATTTATTTAGTGGTTAGTATGTCCCACATGACAAGGACTGACTGTCCCCGAATAAGTTCTTAAATATCTGCTCTTTATTGGTAAATGAAGGCAATATATGAAGAAAATCAACAAAAAAAAAGTCAACACTGGCAAATCTGAATATTTTCAATAACTTTGAACAATAAGCTTACTTTTCACTTTTAAATAAATACGTTCCCGTGAGGTAACCAGCCAGCTGATTTACTGGCAAGGTAGACATATTACTATTTGCTTGTAACCAGCGGTCTTGTTTCCTGTACTCAATTTCATTATATTAATATACATCTACAGAACCACTATAATGATCAAGATAGTTGTAACTTGGACTTTTTTTTATAACCATTGATAATAAACTAACTTCCTGTCGCCCAGCGTCGCAGCAAGACAATGCGCATCTGGGATTGGGCCTCGTGCATAACTGCTGTAACATCAGTGAAACGCATCCAATCTAGTTTTCTCGTTTCGAGGTAGTGCATAATAAACGTTTGTGGTATACAGTTTTAACTACTACAAGTCTTATTTAAATTTATAAACTTTAGAAGTGATGAATTACATAGTAAACACACTTGGCACAAAGTACAGTGATGCACTGCAGTACGAAATCGATCGAGACCATCCTTTCTAATTTGAAGTTGAAAAGAGTGCGTCTACACTTTCCTGGCAGAGGACATGACGCAAAATGGGACCCAAAGTCTGAGCTCGTAACAGCTGCAGTCTTTAGATAAGTGTAAGCACGATATTTCAGAGAATCTCGAGTACTATCGAATGATTGCTGCATAGTTTATTTTTATATAGTATCAGTCGTACTATCTAATTGTAATTGGGGAAACAATAAGTACTTCCTACAAAATTTACTAGATTTCTATTTTGTTTTCTGTTAATAGCATTATCCGAGTAATCTTGGATTGGTATTGAAAAAAAAAAATATCTGGCGCGGCAGCGATAAATGATTATGCAGAACTATGTAGCCCATATTTTCAAATATATTCCCCAGTCAAGAGTCCGTAATTTGAATGCACGAACAAAGAAGCTTTGTCATTTCAACTAATGTAACATTACAGCCCTGGTCTTTGCTCCCAGTTTTGGAAGTTTTTTTTCCTTTAAACTTGCACAAAGGACCATACAATTACCAAATGTATAGCTTTTTAAAATCACGTGGCGAATCGGCAGACTTTATCAAATAAATATGAATTACCTCCTGTCCGGTGATGTTTTTATAAACAATGTATATCTAAATATCTGATAGTGCTATATATTCATTTTAATATAAAATTTGTTTCATATCGTTTTCCCTACCTTCAACTTCGGCCAATAAGAAATATTAAAAAAAGGGGAAAGTAAAAGAACCTTACTTAAAATCAAATTTTATTAAAACAACTACAAAAAAAAGATGAAAAAAATCAACGGAATGCATGTGTCAAAACCCCAAAGGATAGCCAGATGTTCTTTAGCTTCCAAGGACCACTTGAGTAAAACCCTTTCTGTGATCCTTTTCATATCGGAAATCGTGCTTTCCCTCGAGAGTTTGATTCTCTATCTTGGTAACAATTGTGGCAGGCGGGTTTTTGTGCGATATTTCCACGTTCCGTTTCGAAGCGAAATTGGTAAACAGCAAAATTGAAGTTCGTATGATACTTTCTACTTATATAAGGTTAATATTTCTATAAATATAATTGAAATACTATCTGCTCTGACGTACCTATGAAAATAACTATTATGCTTCCACTAAAATAAATTTCTACAGATGTGTTTCCACGATGAAAAATGAGCAGCGATTACCAAAGTTGCTTCCAAGGGAACATGTTCTATTGCACATATCCGAGGTTTCATCTAGAGTTCCTCCCTCTCTGTATAAGGCCCGTTACGGTATTCTTCAGGAACTTCTTCTTCAGGAGAATTCTTCTTGTAGAAGCCCTTCTTCAACATGAGTTTATTGCACTCCTCGCGGGACAACTTATCCAGGGGAAGGCGCTCCACAACCTTTCAAGAAGAATTTTTTCATGGATTAAATTTACTCTCTTTACCTAAATTTCCATCTTGTTACAATTTTTGATTGATCAATCACAAAGGTCAAGCAAACCCGTTTCTTTAACTAAATAATTGTACATAAATTTAACAAGTGGACAGAGGAAGAAAGATCACTTTCCCCCCGGTCAAATTCTTATTACATTTTTTTTAACAATCATCCAATTAACTTAATTCAGTGTTGATGAAAGAGACTAATAACTTCTGGATATATAAAAACCTATGATATACATAAAAGATAAAAGATGGCTGACACCGACCTGATCAAATCGATTGAGAAGCACCAGTTCAGGAGAAGCACCTGCTATTTGCTTGAATTTGGCATTATGGCTGAGAAATCAAATTAAGGAAAAAATACGGATGGATAGGGCCATCTTCAGCAATAAAAAAAATGTAATATATATATATATATATATATATATATATGTATATATATATATATATATATATATATATATATATATATTATATATATAATCGCAGACATATATACATAGATAATCGCAGACTATATTCCAAACTTTAATGAATTTCTTATAGAAACTGCTGGATTACATTGAGTTTTGAAAAGGAAATGCAAAATGTAGTTATTGTTGTATATATGCACAATACATTTGACTTGTACCCTATGCAATATGCATATGGTACTGAAATATGCTATATTGAAACCTTACAGTAAAAAAAGGAACAAAAAACAAAGCGCCTCGTGGATACAAAAGTGGGATGTCCTCGTGGATGTCTTTCTTGTTCCACCACATGTTCCAGACGTCAAAAACAAAAGAAATCAATGATAGAATAGTGAATAAGATATCATATTCGCTCTGATCAATGTAATAATATGGGAGATGTATTCTAGCCATACTTTGTTAACCTTTATATCATTAGAGAAGAGAAGGGATAGAGAAAAGTGCAACTATATTCACGTGCATAATATAGCGTAGTAATTTAGAAGATTACAGGTATTTAGTCACACTACAGGTGCATATTGACGTCTATACCCTGCAGATTATTTAAGGGTTCTTTTTGAAACAGTATTTGCCCGAATACTAGATGTACGGTGTGCAAGTACCTCTGTCCTCCTCCTTTACTCCTCTTCCCTTCCTTATCCTTCCCTCGTTCATTCGTTACATGGTTTCCGCAAATACGTGACCGCGTAAAATGACTAAAATGAATGAAAGCACACCGCCACGACTGAAAATGAATGCCAAAACAAAATGTTTACTGTCAGACTAAGTTCATTAGAAAGTGAAGTCGGAGTGTGTGTGTTTATTAGGGTTTCACTTCATCTTTGTACACATGCTACAGTGGTATTCTGTTTGTATTTTGTTCTACATGACTATACGTACTTGTGTTTGTCTTAGTAATATCATTCGCAACGTACAAAAAAGGTTTGTGTTGGAATAAATACGTGCCCTAGAACATTGCGTATTTTATGAGAATTCTGCCCAGATCTAAAAGCAATTAAATTTTTACAGATGACACGTCTAGAAAGCGCCAAAATGCACAATTAATAAGAACCAAATATATTTAGCATCATGTAGTAATAAATTATCACAGTATAGAATTAGAGACGATATTATGAAAAAAAAACATTAGAATTAGATATATATAATAATCATCATCCCCGGACCAACAAACAAGACTGATTAATTTGCTTTTCAAAACAAATCAAAAAAAAAATTTTTTGATAAATATTTATAATGTAGATATGCTACTCCCGCGTCATCCAACTTTTATAATTACTAATAAATTTCCAAACATATCTAGTAATATTACACCGACGTTATAAAGCCGATATAAATATATAGCATTACCAGTGAACATGGTAATCTCCACACCTGCTTGCGATATATATGCGACTGATAAATCATTTTTATGGCATTTCTCAGATTGCTACATTATATTTTCTCACAAATCAGTACATAAAATAAAGAACAAGACATCGGTCATTTATTACGTCAGCACTCTTCCTCCGTAAAAGAAAAATAAGCGTCATTCTTAAATTATAGACAATGAGCATTTTTCAGATTTGTTTCCTTCCTTGGGAGACGAAACAGCTGTTGTATGACGTCACAACAGCAGCCAATAGAAAGCTACAGCGTTGTTTTCGGAGTCGCCGGACAAGGAATT
>NW_028234406.1:20512264-20527264 GCF_977035675.1 Penaeus japonicus | reverse complement strand
TACATCTTCGCACACTACGCTCAGGTACAGATATTCTCTTAACAACTCTTAACCCTTAATCTTACCTCTACTCTAGCCTTCACCACATCTTTGTCCGTATCTTCAGCAAAAACCGCCGACAGAGCGAGAGCCCCAATGAGGAGCCTTAGCAAGAAGGATCCTCTCTCCATTGTTGCGAGCGGCCGACTGAGGCTGTGCGAGTCTGCGAGAGAGGGTTAAAAAAGGCTTTGGTGTTAGGCGATCATTTGTTTCATTTATTGTTCTCTAGTTCTATAAGGGGGATTAATCTGATATATTCGAATACTTTCATTATCTGTATAGGACACTGAGCAAGGGATATCGTGTTTTTCCTTCATTTTAGTTAAGACAAAGAAAATGTTGCTTTGAAAAGGGTCAGGGATTTTTTTTAATGAAACTATGAAATAGATATTCAAAAAAAATATATGGGTTGATGGACGCATTTATCTAAGTACGAGATATGGTGCTGTGATTTAACAGGTCATATATGTTAAGCTTTAATTCACATCACATTAGTAAAATAAATGTTATAAATCGTTTATTCATCATTTTTTTCCGTTTTGTAACTAATTTATTGTATGAAATATTTTTGAGTGTCAATTTTTTTTTTCAAGTATTGAATGTTCCATTTGGAAATTACCATATTACTAAATATATGCATCTAACGATTTCCTCCACTCTACACTTGTTCCAAAGCTAACATACGCTAATATACGACATGAATAACGTCAAAATGAATTATTGATCACAAATGAAAATAAAGCTTGTATTTATTGTCATAGTTAAGACGGGAGCTCAATTGTCTACGTAACAAACATGTTTATATGGGCAAGTTAAGTGGTGGTCGTCACTAAACTTTTTACTTATTTCGAAAAATTCGGCTTTCCTCAAAGATACATTTAATGAAGAATACTTATGTTTTGTGATCCTCGGATTTAAGAATTACGTATATAAGACCGAAAAATTTTGAAATAAAGAATGTATCCTGTGAAAGCCGTGGTGACGTTGCGCTTTAAGCCACGAGAAAGATGAAATGTTTGGGTTTTCGGTATTGGGCTATTTACGAAAGCATGTTCTTTTTGAAATTGTATAATAGAATGAGTATGTTATTTTTGTGGCAGGGCAAATGTAATGTGTTGCGTGGATTGTGAAGGTTGTGAATTGTCAAAGCGTGCGGTAGGTAGGCAGTGATTCTTGTTTGGCTGTGTTATTAGTTATTTATATTTGTATTGATACGTTTTTGTACCAATTTATTGTGTTGGAATTTGATTTCTTATCATTGTTATGATATTTATCTTCCTTTTAGGTCTGTAACACATATCCTTGATTGTATTGTAAAAATTTTCTTTTTATTCCAATATATTAGTGGTTATCATTTTTTAGTGGTTGATATTAACTTGATGATAACACGTCTTTAATTATCATGATTACATTGGTTGTGCTTATTCCAAGCTTAAATTAAGCATGTATGTGATGAAAGTTGCCTTCAAGAGGGCACATGGATGTATTAGTATTTAGGACGTATTGGGAAGTTTTTTTTCAGTGATTTAGTAAAGAATAATTGTATAGGAAATACCCGATGATGTTTTTAGGTAGCTAGCCTGATAAAAATTGGGGTGTTTGCTTCTGGAGTGTGGCTGTGTGGTCAGTAGCATGCAATATTTAGCTATTTCCTGTATGTTGATTAATGTTTTAATGGGTTTGTATTATGGGTTGTGTAGTTTTTTCCTTAGCACTTAATTGTAGTAAATGCTATATTTTCTTATGTAGAATTACTATGTGCAAAGAAAGTTTCAGTTTTGCAGGTTTATGCGAGGACTAAAATGGATTATTTTATGATATACAGTGTAATGAAAGCTTAAACACACCAATACCAATTAGCAATATAGCTTAGGATGATGATTGCTGTTAATATGCTTATGATTTTATCAATGGTATGTAAACGCTACTCAATGTTTATGCTCATATTGTATGGCATGTATAATGCCATCAATGCCCTAGGCTAGTTGCCTTCCTCAGCTTTGGTCTCTTGCCTGTGCCAACAATAATCTACGCCCCCCCCCCCCACCCCCGCAAGTGCAAGTTGCAAAATTGCCATGACGATGAATCATGTCACGTTGTTAATCATTTAAACGGCATGAAAGACATTCACAAATGTCTCGGTGGTCTTCATGCGGATGATGTGGAAGCTCTTATGGTTTTGTTGGTGATTTGCTGGGTGATAGGCAAAGTGGTGGCCACGCTCATTGTAGGAATAGCCATTTGACGTTGAGGGTGTGCTTTATGAATGTAGGTGCAGCCAAAATGCTCTGTGTTAACGGGTGTGTGAAGATAGTTATGTCCACAATGTTGTCTTTAATTCGCTGTTTTTTATTTTGCCATGAGGGGTCTACATTAATCTGTTATTCTTAAAGTTATCTGTAAAATTAAGATTGCTGGTTGACTGTAGCAAGGGGCTTAGGCATTCTGTCAAAGAACAACATTCTATCATGTATTAGGCGGATAGAGCTCTGACAGGTCCTTATTGACATAAAATTACCAGGAATCCACAAATCTGGTCACTACAATTACATGTTGATAGGGTTAGCCTTGTCTGGAAACATTGAAATTCAAGGCTATCTTCTGGGTTGGCTACAGAGCATAGTTTAGAGATGCTAATAATGGTGGGGTTACCTTATCCGTGATTGGATTAGTTTTCTATCCAATGATCCGCTTAGTTATTTTTTCTTTTGATTTGTGTTCTTGAGAATGGTCACATTTAATAAGCTTTTCCAATAATTTTTCAGGGTTAGTAATGACAGGTCAGCCAGACAGCAGTGGTCTCCCACTTTCGGTGCTGTTTCGAGCGCCGGGGCTCTTTCTGGGGAAAGGAAATACATTGCAGAAAATGGAATGACCCTCTCAATACAAGGAACTCAGAGTTGAACAGTTAATTGATTTGAAAGGTTAGTTACTTGTAATTGTGATTTGGCTTATAACCAATCTGAAGGAGTCGGGAGAAGTGGCAACCCTACGCGGTATGCAATATTGCATCGGGAACGACATGGTGTGTGGTCATCAGGTTTTAGCCGTGTAATAGGTGTGACCTGTATCATATTGGGGTTACACTGATCAATACAGTTGTATTTAGACAAAACATGTTTCATAATTTTAAGTCAAAAGAGTCACTCTTATTATTATTTTTTTTTTTTTTCAAGTATTGAATGTTCCATTTGGAAATTACCATATTACTAAATATATGCATCTAACGATTTCCTCCACTCTACACGTGTTCCAAAGCTAACATACGCTAATATACGACATGAATAACGTCAAAATGAATTATTGATCACAAATGAAAATAAAGCTTGTATTTTTTGTCCAAGTTAACACGGGAGCTCAATTGACTACGTAAACAAAACATGTCTCTCATATGCGCAAGTAAGTGGTGGTCGCTCACTAAACTTTTTCACTTATTTCGTAAAATTCGGCTTCTCCCTCAAAGATACATTTAAGGAAGAATACTTATAAGTTTGTGCATCCTAGGATATAAGAATTACGTCATATAAGACCGTAAATTTTGAATAAGAAAGTACCGTGAAAGCCGCTGGTGGACGCTTGCCGCTCAAAAGCCACGATGCACAAGATGAAATGTTTGGGTTTTCGGTACTGGGGCTGATTAAACGAAAGCACTGTTCTTTTTGAAACTTGTAATAGAATGAGAATGTTATTTTTGTGGCCAGGGCAAATGTAAGAGTTGCGTGGTTCCTGTGAAGGTCTGTGAATTGTAAAGCGTGCGGTAGGTAGGCAGTGATTCTTGGTTGGCAGTGTATATTACGTTATCTTATATTTAGTATTCCATAGTTTTGTACCATTTATTGTGTTGGAATATGATATCTTATAACTTGTAATGACTCATTTAACTCTCTTTTAGGTCCTGTAACATATTACCTTGCATTGTATTGTAAAATTTTATCTTTTATTCCCATTATATATAGTGCTTATCAATTTTTAGAGTTGATATTAACATGATGATAACAAGACTTAATTATCATGATTACATTGGTTGTGCTCTATTCCAAGCTTAAATTCAAGCATGTTTGTGAAGTTGCCTTCCAAGAGGGCACATGGCATGATATTAGTATTTAGGCAAGTCTTAGGACAGTTTTTTTTTCAGTGATTTGAGTAAAGAATAATTCGTACTAGGTCAATAACCCGATGATGTTTCTTAGGTCAGCTAGCCAGAAAAAAATAGGGGTGTTTGCCCCGTCTGGGAGTGTGGCTGTGTGTGACACGTAGCCAGCAATATCTTAGCTATTTACCTGTATGTATGATTAATGATTTAAGGGTTTATGCTAATTATGAGATGTGTAGTTTTTTTCCTTAGCCTTAATTGTAGTATATGCTCATATTTTCTTATGTAGAATATACTCTGTGCAAAGAAAGTTCTCAGTAATGCAGGTTTATGGGAGGACTAAAACAGGATTATCTTTATGACTATACAGTGCTAATGACAAGCTTAAACACACCAACCTACCAAATTAGCAATAATACCTTATGATGATGATGCTGTTCAATATGATTATGATTTTATCACATGGTATGTATACATGCTACACAATGTTTAGGCTCATATTGCTATGGCATGTATACATGCCATCCAATGCCCTAGGCTATTTGCCTGCTCAGGCTTTGGTCTCTTGCTGTGCACACAATCACCCGGTGTGCAAGTCATGCAAAATGCCATGACGTGATATCATGTCACCCGTCGTTAACTCATTAACAACGGATGACATGACATGATGTGGAAGCCTCTTCATGGCTTTGCTTGGCTGATATGCTGGGTGATCAGGCACACAGTGGCTGGCCACCGCCTCATTGTAGGAATAGCCCATGACGTTAGGGCTGTGCATTATGAAATGTCCAGGTGCAGCCAAAACTGCTCTGCTGTTAAAGGGTGAAGATAGTTAACTGTCCACAATGTTGTCTTTAATTCTGTTTTTTTACATTTTGCCATGAGTCTACATTAAATATGTTATTCTTAAAGTTATCTGTACAAATTAAGATCTGCTGGTCTGACTGTAGGCAAGGGGCTTCAGAAGCATTCTGTCAAAGACCAACATCCCTCTCCATCATGTATTAGGCAGGATAGAGCTCTGACTGGTTCCTTATTTGACAAAAAATTACCAGGAAATCCAACAAACTCTGTCCTACCAAAATACATGTTGGAAAGGTTTGCCTTTTCTGGAACATGAAATACACAGGCTATGCTATTCCTGGGCTTGGCTACACGAGCATAGTTTCAGAGACTGATAAATAATGGTGGGGTTACCTTATCCGTGCTTGGATTATTTTTCATATCCCCAATGATCATCTTAGTTACCTTTTCTTTTGATTCTGCTGTTCTTGAGAATGGTCACACTAATTAAGCTTTTCCAATAATTATTTCAGTAAGTAATGAGGTGCCAGACCAGCCAGTGGTATCCCCACTTTCCGGTGCTGTCTTCGAGCGCCGGCTTCTGGAGAAATACATTGCAGAAAATGGAACTGACCCCATCAATAACAAGGAACTCAGAGTTGAACAGTTAATTGATTTGAAAGGTATGTTTACTTGTAAATAGGTGATATTGGCTTTTAACCCAATCCTGACGGGCTCGGCGAGAAGTGGCAACCCCCTATGCCGGGCCTATGCAATATTGCATCGGGAACGTCACACTGGTGTGTCGCCCCGTCATCAGGCATTTAGCCGTGTCACATAGGTGTGACACTGTCATCATTGGGTTAACTGATAAAATAAGTGTAGATTTAGAAAAAAATGTTTCATAATTTTAAGTCAAAAGTCCTAATTATTATTATTATTTTTTTTTTCATTTATCTTGCAGTTCCAACAGTTGCAAAGCCAAAGCCTCCAAGTGCAACAAGTATTCCTGCAATCCTCAAAGCCCTGCAGGATGAGTGGGATGCTGTCATGCTTCACTCCTTCACTCTGCGTCAGCAGCTCCAGACTGCTCGCCAAGAACTCAGGTGGGATATTGATGTTTTCATTGCTTTAGATACAAGTCTGTCAAGAAAGGCAGGGTTTCTCCTAGGGTTAAAAAAAAACTTAACCTCCAGCAAGATAGAGCTTGTATTGCTTCCTCTTTAACAGTAATTTTCTAGAGGGTTTAACATCTTATCTTATTACAACATAAGTGGTGAAGGTTGTTGACTTGATGGCCAAGTGGCACAGAGGCTGCAGTGATTACCACTTACACAAACAGTAGATGTGTCCTATTGTAGGGGTTAGGAATGAAGAAAATGTGTCATCAAGGAGTCAGTTACTAGGCCTACCTGAACTTACCTCCTTACTGCTTTAATGTTTAAGAGTGCATTATTAGTATTTAGAAAAAAAAACAAAAATCATCTATTTTGCAGTCATGCCCTATACCAGCACGATGCTGCTACTCGTGTCATTGCCCGTCTGAATAAGGAAGTAACAGCTGCTCGTGAGGCCTTGGCAACACTGAAACCACAGGCTGGTATTGCACCTGCTACCCCAGCTGGACCAACAATTGTAAGTTTTAACACTTTACATCTCATATGTTTTTATTATTTTTTCACAACTTTGTATAACTAGTATGAAATAATCAAGATGCATATGTGTTTTGAGCCTTCTAACATTACAATTTGTCCCAAGGCTGCAACAGCAGAGGCAGGAGGTGCAGCAGATGTCCCAGGGGAGGGTGCAGGGTTGACCGAGGATGTTGTAGCACGCCTGCAGGACACGGCCACAGTTCTGACACAAGAACGAAAGAGACGAGGCCGAACAATTCCAGAAGGGCTTACACCATCAGAGCAGATCAGGAGCTTCAATACTCTTGCATCACATCCTGTAAGTTGTAGTGATTTGCCTCTGTTCCATTGCAAGAATTACTTCCTAACATTTTAATAACCATTCTTGCTCTTAGTTTTGTTATGGTAAAAGTAGAGAAAGAAGAGATTGTTTTTTGAAGATAATTTATACGAAGCTATCCATCATGTTATTTGGTTGATTAATAAAGAGCCATAACTTGATTTGTAAAAAAGGATTTTGTAAAAAGTAAGGTTTCTTTCTCCTTAGGGTTTGCATAGTGCTTCAGTACCAGGTATCTTGGCCTTGGATGTGCATCAGAAGGACACCAGCAAAATTGTCACTGGTGGAAGTGACAAGAATGCAACTGTGTTTAACAAGGATACAGAGCAGGTATGATTGATTATACATCTATATATATTATTTTGTTTTTGGTTGTTATTTCACTGATTATTTATATGTATTTATGTATGTTGAGGTGCATGTTTATTATTGTTATTTATTTGGTTATTTGTTTATTATTTCAGAATTAAATAGTATTTACTAAGAACTATATAGGTGTTAAAATTTTATGAATAATGATATGATAATGATAATACAGACTTTTCTTTTTTTGTGATGACTCTTCTTACCATTTTCAGGTGGTAGCTATCTTAAAGGGTCATAGCAAGAAGGTGTCATGTGTGGTTTATCACCCCACAGAGGACACTGTTATCACAGCTTCTCCCGATACCCAGGTGTGTAACTGTGTGCATGATAGATTAAAGTTCCATGTTTTTCCTCTGGACTGTGTTCACTTGATTCAACTTCTACTTGAATTATGAGATGAAGTTACTTGCATTGAAAGAAAGGGCCATGACAAGTTTCTAACCACACCTAAATGTCTATACTCTAGATCCGTGTTTGGAACGTGGGAACTGCTCAAACGCTGCAATTGATCCGGGCTCACGATGGACCTGTTACTGGTTTATCTCTTCATGCTACAGGAGATTACCTTCTGTCTGCTTCCCGTGACCACAACTGGGCCTTCTCAGACATCAGGACAGGACGAGTGCTTTGTAAGGTGAGCTGTAATGGAGGTAGACTGTGGTGTAGTCCTCAAGACATTTGTCTCTGTTGTTTATATGAAAATTTGGAATGCAACCCTATGCATAGGACGTATTTTTATATATGTTGTCAGCTTTGTCACATTTATGCTATAAGCTCATTTAAGAGTGCCAGTATTCTGACATTTCAAGTTTTATATGGTACATTACTATGACAATATACACATGATGATGATGATTATTATTATTATTATTATTATTATTATTATTATTATTATTATTATTTTCTTTATATATAATTATTATAATTAGGACTGCAGTAGCCATCATCACTCATTCTTTTTATAGTTATTTTTTTTTTTTTTTTTATTATTATTTTTTTTTTTTTTTTTTTTTTTTTAGATAATTTGGTATTTGAAGTGAGGAGTTATGTGAATTACTTTGTATTGTTAGGCAATTTTGGCGAGTGAAAATGTAGCTGTGCAAGTAATATAAAAATTATAAATTTTTTTTTTAAACCTAGGTCAGTGACACATCTGCCAGCTCCCCTCTAACTGCTGCCCAGTTCCACCCTGATGGTCTCATTCTTGGAACTGGAACTCAGGACGCCACCATCAAGATTTGGGACTTGAAAGAACGTTCAAATGTGGCTAACTTCCCAGGTAATATTTATTCAATTTATTATTATTATTATTATTATTAAAAAATATTTACTCCTAAAGCAGATTCCAAATAAGATGTTTCTAATTTTTAACCCATTAGCAGCGGATGGCATGAGTTGGTCATAGACGTGGATGGCATCATGCCAGACATGTAAAACAGCCATCCTACTGCAGACCTTTTTTTAACCCACTCATGACGGGGGCATTCCAGCCTTGAATGTCACAATGCCGGGGCTTTCGAGCGCTTAGGCCTAAATCAATTAAATGGCTGGCACAATATTGTGCCGCCCGGCCACCGGGCTTTTGAATGAGTGGTACAGTAGTGTACCACTCGTCCAGAAAGGGTTAATACTGTGACCAATGGGTTAAAGTACTCATTCCTCGGTCTAACTTGATTACAATTTGCCTTATTAAGGCAATGTTTTTGGTATAAGACAAATCTATATCTTACAATGTTACAAGAAACTAAGAACCATCAAGTATGCTCATATAACATAAATACATATGGGATAATAAAAACACAAATTTGATTTTTTAAAAATAATACTTCATAGGTTATTTATTCTTCAAAAACTCATATAAGCACTGTAATTTCTTCCTCTCCAGGTCACAGTGGTGCCATCAGTTCTATTGCCTTCAGTGAGAATGGTTATTACTTGGCAACCTCAGCTGAAGACTCTACTGTAAGACTCTGGGATTTGCGTAAGCTCAAGAACTTCAAGACAATTCAGCTTGATGAAGGCTACGAAGTGATGGACCTCTGCTTTGATCAGTCTGGCACATACTTAGCTGTTGCAGGAACAGATGTTAGGTGAGTAATAATCGGATTTTGTGGGAGCTTAGCATTGCCATGTATAGGTGTTCATGATATATTCTTTCAAATGCACATTTGACATGTTATACTTTTAGATTCCTATGTGTATTTGTATTTCCCACCACCTAGTTAACTCTTTAAGTCTACTACTTTTTATACATATTTTTTAAATGATGGTCAGAATGATAATTTTACTTTCACTTGCAGAGTATACCTGTGCAAGCAATGGACAGACCTACGAGTCTTCAACGATCACACTGCCATGGCCACTGGCATTCGCTTTGGCTCAAATGCTAGTTATCTTGCATCTACTTCAATGGACAGAACCCTGAAGATCTATGGGCCGTGAGATGTGTATATATTTTTAGGAATTTTTTCATTTGAAATATGTAGAGTAGCAGCAAGATTAGTTTATTTAAATTTTTATGAATTGTTGCAGTTTTAGGAAACTGGCAGGTATTTGTCACTATGTTGCGCTGTATGTTAAAGGTCAGTATGCATTATATAAATGGAAGCTTGCTAAGAGTGCCTGGTGTGAACACCATGGACAGTGTTAGAGATAAACAGAGCTGAGATGTAATCATACCATACATTAAAGGGCCAATTTTACTTTATTGTAGTTACTTTAAGGCTCAGATTCAATTTGTCATATCTTTATAGTTATGTTGTTATTTTTTATCATTTGTTTTATTACCTCTTTATTATCAGCTACTATCCTACTATTCTTATGTTATTATATCCATAGGAAGTGTAATAGGAAGTTAGTACCTGTCTGGAAATGATAGTATGGCGTCCGTAGACAAAGACAAACTTTTACTGAAGATGCTTTTATTATTTTTATTATTGTTTTATACATTATTTATTTATTTATTTATTTTATTTTTATTTTATTTTTTTACTTATTTGTTTTCATTCCTCTCAAATATATGTCAGTCCTTCAGTACCAATGTTAGCATAGATTCTCAGCTCCTCGTTGTCTGGCAAAGAGTAAACCAATCCTGTTGCCAACACAGTTAAAGACTGATATGCCAAGCAAGTTATATTGCCTATTTATCAAGGTCTTTCAAGCAAGCTATTCATGTTTTTTTGTTTTTTTTGTTTTCAATTAAGTGTTAATGTTCATAATGCTTACATAAAGTAGTGCACAACTAAAACTGTTTCTAAGATGCTTCAGAATAAGAAGAAAAGAGAGAAAAAGAAAAATGTGAGTAAAGTCACATAAAAACTGATTGTATTTTTTCTTTCTTATCAGTTAGAAGTCAACATGGATCTGCTTCATGATAATGCAATATGGTGTGTGAATCATGTTCCAAATTGCTGTTCCCATATGCAAAAGTAATTGTAATAATGTGTTTAGTTTATTGTGGTGGCTGTTTATTTTTGGTATTTCCTGTTATTAGAAATCATACCATCTTGTGTGTGTGTATATATTTTACATTTGTTAAAAAAAAGTGATTTGTATCATTGTCCCGGCAGTATCAAGTGGCTCACAACAGTAATTTTTCATTGTATAGTTGTGCAAATTTTCACCATTTATTTTGAAAGAATGTGATTCAGGGATGTGTTTTTCTTTCCATTTATTCTCCTATCTTTTATTTCTTATTTTTTTATTTCTTTTTAAACAAGTCTGTTCCAATTTTGTTCCCAATCAATACATCTTACAGTGACAAGAAACCTTTTGCCATGCAGTCAGTACAATATATTTTTAGCCTGTGTCATTTATGAAATTTCCATATACATAAATAAGGATTATGAAACAATAGATACTTAAGGATCTGTAAGTCATTTTGTCCTCTTTAATTTTTAAGTAAAATTGTTGAACATGAAGGTCAGTGGTTTCTTGTTGATATATGTTTTGTAAAAAGGATGAAAGAATAAAGTGATTGGTAATACAAGTTCAGTTCTAGGGAGAAGACTATGCTATGAAAACTGATTTTGTCTGCAGAATATCATTTTTTACCATTTGTTTAGATGTGTAAACTTAGAAATACCTTTTTATTTTTTAAGATGTAAACAAGATAAAAAAACAGGATTACATAAGGCTAATACTTGGCAAGAAGAGAAGCTATGTAAATGAGTAGAAACTTCAGATGCTTGCGACCGGAACAAGATTTCTGCAGCCAGTTTTGTCTTCTGTCTTTGATTTAATATAAGATGAATGAGTAAATCATGAGAGCCTCTTAAGTGTAATGTATGGTAATAAATATTATTGGTAAATATTGATGGAAATTGTCATTATCCAAACTTGATGTGGAATATATATAGACATGAATAGTGATAAATTTATAAATAAAGGAAACAATAATTGGTAAAGTAAATTGAACAATAGGCTTGTAAATAAGTAAAAGTACCAAGTGGAAGTGGTATAGCAGCTTGACAAATGCCATGGCTGTATGGGGGCAAGGGCTCGAGGCACTTGAAGTCCGGAAGCCCCTCAACATGTTAAGTAACCATTTAGTATGTTTATACAGCCTTGTGTCGGTATTATTATACATGGTCTAGGCCCATTGCTTGCCTTGACAGCAAATCATGCCATCCGCGACCAACGGGTTAAATTATGTAATCAATAAAAATGAGCCAAAATGAATGATAAGCTGTAGTTCTTTTAAATGAGTATTAGGTTCCAATTTTATTGAGTAATTGTAAAAATTATTTGATGGAAATATTCATTTGGTAATATAGGCTAGAGTGCTGTAATTTAACCCTTTCACTATAGGCATTTTTCACTGCACTTTTTTTTCCTTCCATTTGTGTAACTGAAGCATCATACCAAATGCTGATTAGAATCAGTTTCCCAGTGGAAGACTTCCTGAGGCATTTTGCCACACTGGCCTGTGAAAGAATAGTGGGATCTGGACAAACCCCACTCTAGGTCTGGTCCTCCCAGCCTCCTAGGTAGCACATCTAGGCTTGGCTAAAAGGGTGATTATCCTGGACTTGAATCTGGAACTTTAGTTGAAATTGCAAGCTATTTATTCCCTCAGTTATACATATTAAGATTCCCAGCCCAGGCTGAACATCTTAACCCACACAGGACGGGTGGTACAGCATGTGTACCGCGCATTCAAAAGCCCAGTTGCCGGGCGGCAAACAGTTATTTGACCGGCGGCCAATTAATTTTAGGCCTCAATAAATTCGAAACGCCCCATCTGGCCCGCCCACCCCGTAGGAATTCCCCCGTCGGGAATGGGTTAATATGTGGCCCTTCCCAGAAAGCTTAAGGCAAGAGATATATGCTCTGTGGCCAGTGGCCACATAGGCTCTGCCCTCATGTGAACATGGCCAAAAGATGGTCACATAGAGGTAATGATCTCCATAACATAAATGTTTTAACTTCTAGTAATTTATTTTGATACTGATATTTAATCTATGATTTGAGAGAATGCCTTTACAATCTGAACTATTTAGCCAATAAGCCTGTAGACCAGTGTAATTGTTTGTTTTCTTTCTTTCCAATAATTTCATTTATACAGTAATTTAGCTCTTACAATTAGTATTTCACAAATACAAGCTTTATTGATTCATATCATACTAGAGAAAAGTGTAAAGGTGGAAAATGTGGATAATCATTTGTAAGAATATGGTATACCTATTAACAACTGTATCTGCAAACATAATTATTATTATTTGTAACATTCCAGTACTGCTTTACAAGCCTATGTTAGAACAAAACTCTAATGCTAGATAGAAAAGTAATCTTTAAACAAAATTCTTCTGTAAAAGGTTAAGGATTATTAACTATTGAAAATTGTGTGCATGATTCTGTGAATTTCTATATGAAGACGTAATTTTGAGTAAAACAACATTCTTTATGATTAATCTGAAATAATAACTTCAAATAATTAGCTTCAGTTTTACATAAAACCCTGATGGTCAAAACAAATAACTTCTATTACCCTGATAGACCTGTGATCTAGATGTTATTAGATATCTTTCACATATAAAAGAACTTTGATTGCTCATTGCATTTCTTACCCTGATTTTCAATACTTTAATTATTCTTCACTTTTCGTTAAGCTTAGTATAAATTCCTACATTATACTTGTATTATCGTGTAGTATTAAAGAAAAAAAGAGCCAATACTAGAATCATTCACTGAATCCATGTTTTTTTTTTACTTAGTAGACAATATGGCTAGTAAGGTAATAAATAAAACAACATTGATCAGATAATTTTTTTCTTTAAATATGACCAGCACAATTTCACTTACATATAATCTATACAAACTCTTCTATACATTCACTCATTCACACAGGAAAGGCTTGTGGTTTGTTAAATAATGGCACAATGGTTATGTACGTACAACTGGTGCCACCAAAACATATCAAATAACAGTTTTGTGTTTAGACATGGAAATGATAGAATTCATTTCTTGAATGGGATGGAAAAATATACCCTTTGCCTTTCAAATATCACGGCCAACCTTCTTTAAAGCACTGATACATCGCAAACGAGTTTCTTAATTCTTAAAGTTCTAAGAAATTTACATCACGTGATACCTATGCAGCAGAAGTGATAAGTTTGTCAATTACATCTTTCCATTCTACAGAAACACAGCAACATGATATGAGCGTGAAGAGAAGTAATATCTTATACTCTTGTAAAATTCCCAAATACTAAGACAGTTGGAAATCCAGAGAGAAAATATTCAGCTAATGTATATTTATAATTTGTAAGCATTATTTTGTCATCTCATCTAATCTCATATTTTTTCTGTCTTTCAACAGATAATCTCATACATCTCATAAAATTAATTTCTTTAAGTGCCATTCAACATAAATTTCTCCCAAAATATCCTCCTCTCAAAGAAAAGCTACCTCTCACCTTTTTCTAATAATGGTTGTATATAAGTTCTAGTAGTAAGAGCATGAGAGTATAATCTGGCAGATTGTTGCCATCTTTGCTTAAATGGCTTAAAACTTTAGTTTCAGTGGCCATAATTTATACTAGTGGAAAGTTTTAGGTACAGCTAACTAGCATACAATTGGAATTTAGGTAGACACAGGTTGGGTTCCTTAGGGGAAAGTGCAACAATAATCATTCTTCATTCCATCCTATATCCACTTCCTCTGATATAAGGATTTTCACCTTTCTGTCTAGTTTAGTTCTTTTCTTTTGTCATGAAGTTGTACACCAATCCTCGTGGCAAATAAGCCTGAGGAGAAAGGTAAAAATAATTCTATAGAAACTTTTACACATTCTTTACAGTGATTTGTGCAGTACCTGCTATCACTATCCTTCAATAGCCTGGGTGAAAAATAAAGAAGCTTATGAAATTCAACATTCATATTGAATGTTTCTTAGTGTCCTCTTTTTACTGGATCCAGTTAATTAGCATAGTTCCTGTAAAATTTCCCTTAGCATATATAAATCCTTTGTGAAATTTCAAAATTCAAACAGATATATTAGTAAAGGCATAATTACAATTGAAATAAATATTAACAGTTCATTCCATTCAATCATATTCTTCCTAGGCTGTTACCTGAAGCAGTAATATGCAATACTACCAGATGACTTAAGAAATTACACTTTCAAACTCCCTAACATTATTTCAAACATTCAGAAAAGTATTGTAACATTTGATTATCTACATATGAGACTATATTCATTAAACTTAGATAAGGAAAATTTATTAATACAAGGCCTAAAAAA
>NW_028234406.1:20497264-20507264 GCF_977035675.1 Penaeus japonicus | reverse complement strand
GCTGTGTCACTATACATAGTATTTCCAAAATATTTTGCAGATCAAAAAAGCTCTCTGAATATATGATATACAAGATACTGAATGAAAGGTACATATCATATACAAACAAACTGAATAAAAATGTAAATATTCCAGTAACCTGTACTTCAAAGTCCATTATTTCTTTTGTTATAAAATTCTTTATGCCAAAACAAAACATTCCACAAAAAACATGAAATTATCAACTGAATATCCAAAGTCTAAAACATGCATAATAATATTGAGCATAACTGATTCTCACAACAAATTTGTATGGCTTTAACGATAGCTATAGTTTTTTTCTGTGCATTACTTCAGTCATACAGTTCTTGCAATAAATGTTAAGCCATACTCATTTTGCTAAGAAAAGGATTAGGTAATGAAGTGTCTCTATTTATATAACATAAGTGAATTTGAATCAGATATTTCCTTGCCATATGTGCCTTATTTGTGTCCTTTATATTCACATCAAAACAACCAATATAATAATAACTATTACCAACATTAACTTATTTCTCAATGTTGACACTGGTATTCTATTCATAATATAAATATTTTTGCACTTCTGTACACTTTTAGTCATACTTTCATAAGAGGATAAGAATTTAATAAGCATATGGAGACCTGATTGATATTTTAATGCTCCTCAGTAGATAATAATCATTTATATTTCCAGCCACAATATACATCTGATCACTGCCTAGATGTGCCACTTACTTGAGTGTTTGGCTTAACTGTAAAGCTATGAAGAGAAACTGCTTACCTTAATGATAACTCTATTTGGTGTACTCAAGTCTTTGGGTATCACAATTCAATTATTCTCAAGCTACAAAACTTAAATGCAACAACTGCTTTCAGTTCCCTCAGATGAAAGATAAAACTGTGGCAGTATATACAAATATTATTTCCAAGATGCTATTCCCTGAGGTGTAAATTTCAAAACAAGCCAGAGAAATTTACTCTCATTACAAAGTTGAGATATAAATTGAAGAATTTCAAACCACATCTAGGCATAATAATTCTTTCATTGAATTTACAACAATCAGACCAACATGCAATTTTCAAGTATTACACCAATAGTTTGTAATACGCATCTAGATTAGCTTTTTATAACTTGCTTAAATATTCATTTCCTCTCTTTGTATTCTGCTTTGCTTAGTATGTCAGATATTAACTTCATCAAAACGTTAATAATACAAAATTGATCTCACATATATTCACCACTGAGATGACCTGAAACACAATATTGCTGGTCACAGATTTTTGGGTAGAGCTCTCAACATTAATCTATGTGGATTTTATGCTATCCAATATATTACAAATGTTTCCACTTACACCTAATAAACTCATCAACCAATTTCACACTAATCTATACACTGGTGGTCTCGGTAGCAAAATCTATGGTGCCTACATAACATCTCTGGCTATTTACAAATTCTCATGATTCTTATAACAGCGCAATAACCAATATAAAATAAAAATCTACCTCCTATGACTATTGAAAAGTACATGTACAGGCAAAAATGGAGATTGAACTAATGTCGCTCTTCTCCGTTTCCTGAAACAACACCAGTGAAAAGTACAAATTTCAAATCAGTAACACACATCAAAAGGGAGAGGAAAAAACACTCAAGTGCTAAAATTGACATTAGGGTATGACATTCTCCTTAAACATCCAAAACATAACAGGGGTAGGGAGAGAGGAAGAACTGATACAGAAGGGGAAGAGGAGTAGGGAGAAAAAAATAAATGATAATAATCATAAAAAATAAATAATTACATAGACAATTTTAACTGCTGATGTGAGTCAGTACTATATTCTCACAATAGCACTAACCCTAAGCACCCAACAATCCTACTGAGACACAACATTAGTCCAGCTCCTCAGCGGCCAGTGGTTGTCGTGAGGTCGAAGGACCACTGGAGATTCCTTCCTCATCTGAGTCATCATCACCAAGCCCTCCACCAAGCAGACCCTGGATCAAGTTACCTGAGGCAAAAAAATAAAACAAAAAATATTATTTTGCAACAATTGAAGCAGATCAAAGATTCAAAATAGTTCTGTTTAATCAATCTTTTTTTAGATATAGATAGCTGTACAAAAGCTTAAATACACTCATTCTTTAACCCATTCACGACAGGACATATTTTCACATACTCCCACTTACGCCGGGAAAATAACAAGCGTGCGACGCTTCGTGGAAGCAATCTCTTAGTGGGGCATCATGTTTTAACCCTTTCTTTTTTTTTCTTTTTTTTTTTTTACCAAAACAAAAAGAAGAACAATATGAATAATCCTACACGTACATCTGAGTGTGTACGAGTAACTTGTGACGTGACATGACATGATATCATTGGTAATCAACAAATTGAAAGTAGTATTGTATTAGCAATTTTTTTACTTTATTTTATTTCTTGGCCAAACACTTTTGATTTTACAATAGTTTTTCGACTCGGATATTTTTATTCAACCGAACAAGAAGCAGAAATTACCATGAGGTCATCAATATTACACAGTTTTCTGTGACGTCATTTTTTTAAATGTTATATCTCATTTTATGACACTCAAACACCTAAAGTAACATAGTCTAAGAAATTATGTAAAATGTTTATATTTGAAAACAATCTAGCGATCTATTGCTGACATTTCAGCATGTGACAATTGCCCCTCGCGGAAATCTGTGAGAAAATGCACGTCTCAGGATGTCACTCTGGTCCGGGGACACACCAGTGTGACGTCCCCGAGGCAATATTACTTAGGCATGGCGTACAGATTTGCCATTTCTCGCCAGGCCGGTCGGGATTGGGTTAATATTATTATCATTGTTATCATAATCATAAAGTTAATAATAATAATAATAATAATAACAATAATAATAAAAATAATAATAAAAAAAGGAATGCAGTAAACAGGTGCAGTCAGATAGGCCTAGTACTTTACTGCTTAGTGACTAAGCACTTGTAGAGCTATCTAGATATAAAAGACAAAACCCTTAATCTGCTCTGGCTGCAGCTGACAGCTGCATGCCTGATTACTTGGCATGCCAGCCATAATGAATCCCACACTTGACCTTGACAGTTTTATGGGTTTTATCTGAAAGTGAGGGAACACCACAGCTTTTCTCCATCTCTCTCAATCATTTATACTCTGAGAGCTCTTTTTATGTTAGTTGTACATGGGTGGATGCCCTTGGTGGATTTATTTCCTGCAGGTGCTTGGAAAGTGGTTCTTTTGAACTAAACTAATTTTGGTAAATATTCGGAAAATTATAGTATTCATAATGATAATTAACCCTTTCCCGACGGGGCACTCGCTACGCGAAGTCCCCTATGCCGGGCGATTGCAATATTGCGTTGTAATCGTCACAATCGCATGACGCCCCGACGTCGGGAGTTTGGCTGTGTCACACGAGTGTGACGCACCGTAATCATAGGGTTAACATCATAATTTACCAAATTGAGATATTATTCCTGTGTGCATGTATGTACATATATGTGTGTGTGTGTGTGTGTGTGTGTGTGTGTGTGTGTGTGTGTGTGTGTGTGTGTGTGTGTGTGTGTGTGTGTGTGTGTGTGTGTGTGTGTGTGTGTACGAGTGTGCGCATGTGTGTGCATGTGTGTCATTTGTGCAAGTGTGTGGAATTGATAGGCATGTACAGCATGTTGTGTGTGTCATTAACTATTCATTGTGAATGCTACTTGTGATGCAGGGTGAACACATACTTTACAGTTTCAACATTATCATGACACAAAACAAATATTTTCTCACAAAAATATCCTAGAACACTTACCAAATATGCCCCCAGGCCCTTGCTGGGGACGAGGAGCAGGGAGATTGAAAAATAGCTGTCCAATTCTGTCTAAATATTCTCTATAGGAAGGATCTCTCTTTAAACTTGGTTGATATTGCTCACACAAAACTGTGAATCTAGTTACTTGTCCACTGAAACAAGAAATAAGAAACATTAAATTCTTCAGCTGTAGAAATCCCTTTTTACCTGCAAAGACAAACACACCATTTCAAGTAAGACTTTGAGGCTTCACTAATCTAAAAAGTAATATAATCCATTAACCCATTGCGGACGGGGATAGATTCGCTTGCCCAGTCTCCAGGATGGGTTTTATTTTAGAGCGAGGCAGCTTGAAGCATCATGATCTGAATCTTCCCACTCTCTTTCAGTCACTCAGTATAAAACTAGAGCCATATTTGTGTTTTATTGTGTTTAGAGACTTATATATGCCATATGACAGGCTCTATTAGTGCTGCAGTTGACTAAAATTGTAGTATATGATCCATATCAACTAATTATTTTCCTTATACTAAGTATGATAGAAGTATTGCTGTCTTATGGGAGGACAAAAAGCAACTTTATTTTTTAGTATTTTTGTGCTGTCATGAACGAATACAAAACATAACCACCTACAATGAAGATAACATGAAGAGGTAGGGAAGAGGAAGGAAACCTGTGCTTATGACTGTGAGTGACACAGTAAAAGGCATCCCTATTAGCACAAGAGAACATTTTAGACACTGGGTATGATATGAGTCAACTTCCTCTTCTCGTTCTGCCTGCAGATTCTTCATCTGCTGTACTTTAGGGCAAGAGGTCTTCAATTTGCTGTGTGCCATCACTCTCTAAAGATTGTGCTTGCTAGAGACCGTAGATGGGTGCCATTCAAGGCTCTCTCTCTTACTATTGCTAGAAGAATGTGGTGCCATCTAGGTTTTGGAAGTTAGGTTTGCTCAATATTACGGCAATTATAATAATTATGACAGCAATTGCCATCATCACTCACTCCTTTCTCATAGCACAATAAAATAGCACAATGATCCAAAATCCATGAACGTCATGTACGTCATGACGCCCATCGTCAGACCAAAGCTCCTGTGTTATGTATGTCATGACACCCATCCACAATGGGTTAATAACCCATTTAGAAAGCAACTCCTATATACAAGATCTCATGGCATCTTAACCCATTTGCACCGGTTGACTTGTTATCAGTGGTTCAGTGGTTTTTGGGTCAGACGCCGGAGACAAGATATTTAGTCAAGGACGGCGCACCGGGTGAGCGGGCGTACAGCGCTTGCTTGCAGCTAGTGCGCCCGAGAATCCCAAGGCATTAGGCTTATGTGTTCAAATACCCTGCCATTCCGACCATTTAGAGCCGAAATAGCCTTAGCGTGAATGGGTTAAACAATGCCCATCAAGAGAGAGAGAGAGAGAGAGAGAGAGAGAGAGAGAGAGAGAGAGAGAGAGAGAGAGAGAGAGAGAGAGAGAGAGAGAGAGAGAGAGAGAGAGAGAGAGAGAGAGAGAGAGAGAGAGAGAGAGAGAGAGAGAGAGAGAGAGAGAGAGAGAGAGAGAGAGAGAGAGAGAGAGAGAGAAGAACAGTAGGAGGAGCAAACACTAACTCTGTGGAATGAGTTTAAGGAAATATGTGGCATCCTATCATATATATGCAGGGCCCTCTGAATTTCTTGTTTCCCCTACATGAGCAAAAATGAAACACTCATCTTCATTTACTTTGCCTATTCTACTGTATATAGTTTACCAATGAACTTGATAAAGGACAAACCTCGATACATTCATTAAAAAAAAAAAAAAAAGTAATTATGACTGCAATTGTCATTGTTACTTACTCCTTACTCATAGCACAATAAAATAGCAAAGTAATCCAAAATCCCCAAATGTCATGTATGTTGTGACGCCTGTCATCAGGTCAAAGCTCCTGTGTTATGACACCCATCCACAATGGGTTAACATAATAATAATAATTATTATAATAATGGCAACAACAATAATAATGATAATGTAATAATCCTATCATGTATTGGGTAACAAGTAAAGTAGTGAATACACTAAGTAGTATGTAGAAGATGTAAGTTGTAAGCAAAACCAATTCACAATAATAGACAATATACTTTAAGAATACACATTGAGGAAATCACTTATTGTATAAGGTAGCCTTCCCTGATATTGTTGTAAGATAATAATGATGTATGTGTATATCAACCAATACAGTAAATCTATTTCATAAGGCCAATATAAAAACAAAAATTTCAGCAAACAACCATGTCAAATACATGTTTGAGTATCAGTTAAATTTAACCTGCAGCAGAATAATAATTAAAAAAGGGTTAAAAGATGTTATAAAGATAAAAAATGAATGACAATTTTACCTCTCAATAGCAGACAGGAGAAGCCAAAGGAAATTGAGTAGAGGAAGAAGGAATGGAGGTCCTCTCTGCTTTGTGATATTAGGGTGCTTCTTTGTGTAATTTTCAAAAACTTCTGATGCAGCAACTTTCTTCTGAAGACACAAGTACCTGCAAATGAAATATCAAGTTAAATTAGTGAAATGCTGAGCACTTGTATGTTTATAAAACAAGGAGATGAAGAAGCAACAGTGAGAAGAGAGAAGGATGGGCAGGGGGAAAAGAAATGGAACATCATTAATTAATTAAATTTCTAATACTAGATTATGAAAAAAAGCAAATCAATAAATAAATTAAAAAAAAAAAATATTGATATTGTTATAACAAATTCAACTCTATGTCTAGGGATCAACCCCAAAATTTTTGACAATCTGTTATTCATTTAGAAGCAAATAATGGATCTAAGCATATATTTTGACATGTAATGTATTTGTTACTAATATATTTACATGCTGCAGAAGTACTGTCAAATTACTGCCAGTTCACATGATGATGGCATGTTAATGTTAACGACTTCTGTTCATATATATGTCTTTGCACTGCTTTTCATGTGCATAATCATCTCATAATTTATATACTTAAGATTTCTGGTCAATGTAGTAGGTCTTTTGAGACTGAAAGTTGGATATAATTCTTATCTGGTGAACTCATTTCAAATATTGAAACAGAAGTCTAAGTCATCAAGGGAATTATTATCTTATGGGTGAATATTAGTAAAATTTAAAATCCAGCAGAGCACTCCTTGCTTGGTAGTTACACCACTGCTATCAAAAGAAATCAGTACAAGGTATCTTCCATTTAACACATTTGCACCGGGTGATGTGATATTACATTATGGGTATATTTTGCTCCCACCGGATGATGTCCTATTATATTATGATCTCTCCCTGAAAACGTGGGTTTTACATCATTACACATGTAAATAATAGCAGGAGTTCTATTTGTAAGACACATTTTACTCATTTCTGAAATTAATGTACAAATACAAACGCTCCTCTTTTCATCCCACTGAACCAGGCCAATAAAAATCACTCAAAAAGGCGCAGCATGGCATTGTGCTGAGAGAGATCTCATGCTTAGTCACTGCATGCACTTGTTATCTAGCAATTTTATGCAAATATAAGCCCAAGCAAGAATGGGTAAAGAATGGGCTTTTTTAACCAATAAAGATCATAATTCCCCAACAGGTCTTTGCCTCCTAGTTAGAGCTCAATTCTAAATGGATTTGATAAAGATAGGAGAAACAGAATATGAGCAAAAAGAGAGAAGAAGAAAACGAAGCTCAACACTTTTTTTACATAGTACATTCATACTTACTGAAGAACAGCCTGAGTTAGGAACAGATCAACTTCTGATGGGTAGCCACGGAGTAAGTGTAGTTCTACCAGCATGTCTGCACATCCTCCACCATCTTCTGACCTTAAGTAGTGATATCTTGCTGAGCCGTAATTCTTTTCTGTGAAATGGAGGAATGTTCCATTTCATAACATCTGACAATTTAGCATACAGCATGTACGTATGCAAAAAGGCACAACACTCACAAATAGTGTATCAATTAACTCAGGACCTTCAGTATATGGTCTTTGGAAAGTGTTCAGCCAGTTCTGCTTGTCTAACATTTCAAGAAAAGAAAGACCTATATATACCTTTCCACAATGTCTGTGCTAGCAGCTGGTGTAACCTTGGATGCCCAAGCTTGTGTGATTCATCGCAGGACCACTTGACTGACCGCACCAAGTACTGATGGCGCTCTGGAGTACCATTACTTAGAAGGCTGAATAAACTGTAGGGGTAATAGTCGAGTTACAAAATGGAACACCTTCAGGAAGTTAACCAATAAAAGTAAATGGTAAATCTATTTGGTTTCTGAAATTTAACTTCTGGAAATGCTGTCATAATAGCAATGTTATTTCTTTAAAAGTTGTACAAAAAAAGAGTCACTAACCTTGCTATTCTGGCTATGTGCTCTTCTGTTGGTTTTGTCTTGGATTTCTCCAACACATCTAACATCAGTAAAGCTAAATCTGCACCACTTGTTTGCTGTAATAAATTTTTTATGAATAGTTAATCAAAATTCTTCTCCTTGACATAGATTGTCTAGAGAGCCTTCAACTTCTATTTACTGCTAATAATGATTGGATAAAATGTATATACCAGCATACAAAAGCTTCTTTACAAAAAAAAAATCTATATTAACCACTAGTCTCATTTACCATGATAGTGGCTCAACCTGTCAAAAGCTGATGGGCATTTTTCTAGTGACTTTTTCCTTACAAGTGAACCGTAGGTAGTATCTACTAACATAACACTGTTTGGCACATTTCCTCGAGCCTCACCCATCACATAATCCTTATACCCCTTTCTCTTTATAGGCCCTCCTCTACCTGTGCAAACTATATAATTATGTTCCTTGCTTCTTTCTTCTTGTGAGTGTAGAATAATAATTTTGGTATTGTATGGCATATTTTATGTACCACAACTTTTCGTTTTTGACACTCCACTGTGTGATATGCATTTAACATACGAGTGACAAACATTTCTGATATGAAAAATTGAGCTCTTGAAAAAACAAAGTACAAAGTCTTCCTTGATGAAACTTGAGAAATCAGGCATTATTATTGGCTTGTAGAACAGACAAGCAGGAGATTTGCAGTTCATTTCTTAATCATTACTTTTTGTAATCCCTACAGGATAAGAAAATTTAAGGCCTAATAAGTGCATAGGCAAATAAATAAAAGAGGTTCTAGAATTTTAGGGGTCAAGGTACTAGGTTTCATTTAAACATAAAAATTTCCATTACCTGATCATGCTTCAAAAGCAGAGAGGCTCCATCGTACAAGAGATCCAAAACTTCATTATATTTCTGTTGACCACAATATCTGTAATGCAATGATATTCCTATCAGTACACATCAGAGAGCAAAATTTGATGTTAATATATCAAAAGCAGAGAGGCTCCATCGTACAAGAGATCCAAAACTTCATTATATTTCTGTTGACCACAATATCTGTAATGCAATGATATTCCTATCAGTACACAAGAGAACAAAAAATTATGTTAAAATATTAACCCACTGCAGATGGGAACAGATCTGGTTGCCCAGTCTCCAGGATGGTTTTTATTTCAGAAAAAGGCAGCTTCATGTGGCATAAATTGACTCTTCCCACTCACTCATGGCAAAACTAGAGCCATTTTTGTGTTTTATTCTATTGTGTGTTGTGTGATAGGCTCTATCAATGTTGCAGTTGACTAAAATTGTAGTATAGGGTCCATATTAGCTCATAATTTTATTTATATTCAGTGTGATCGAACAAGTATTATTGCTTTATGGGAAGACAAAAAGCAACTTATTCTTTTGGCATTTGTGTACTATCAAGAACGAATACAAAGGATATACTCATCCACAATGAAGATAACATAAACAAGTAGGAAAGAGGAAGGAAACCTGTGCTTATGACTGTGAGTGCCACAGTAAGAGCTATCACTACTGGCACAGGGACACATTTTAGAAATTCTGCCTGCACTTCCTTCATCAGTGGTACTTTAGAGCAAGAGATCAGTAACTTGCTCTGTGCCATCACTCTCTAAAGATAGTGCTTGCTATAGACCGTGGATGGGTGCCATTCAAGGCCCTCTTTCCTGCTGGTGCTAGAAGAAAGTGGTGCCATCTAGGTTTTGGGTGTTGGGTAAAAGCAATTTTGTTTAATATCATGGCAAATATAGCAATTATGATTGCAATTGTCATCGTCATGTACTCAATACTCA
>NW_028234406.1:20482264-20489764 GCF_977035675.1 Penaeus japonicus | reverse complement strand
TGAATTACTAAACCTTTATCTCCTTGACTGAGTGTTTTCCCGTCCTAAAATCCCACTAACAACCCTTGACCCGTTAACAATCAAGTAAACAAAAAAACACCCATATAATTATCTGTTAACTTGCCAGACGACAGAAAACGAGTATATGATATCATTTGGCGAGTCAGTTCCGCTCAGGTCGTAACAAACCATTACCATGGCTAGTTGGCAATTTTGATCCTACTAATTTGCATATGTATGCGCAGTGTGTGTGTGTGTGTGTGTGTACATATATATCTAATAGATATATATATTTATATATATATATATCTATATATATACATATATATATATATATATATAATATATATACATGTATATAAATACATACATACATATGTTATATATATATATATATATATATATATATATATATATATATATATATATATGTGTGTGTGTGTGTGTGTGTGTGTGTGTGTGTGTGTGTGTGTGTCTGTATAGGTATATATCCAGTCCCAGAGGCAAGGAGTGTCTTCATTTATGCAACAGGCAAGATTTAATGCCAACAAAACACTATATGTAGCAGACTTTTGTGCGATTTTGGGAAGAACCTAAGATATGAAGTATTAAAACAGCCAGTCCCAAGAACTCGTGAGCTTATCCGTTAGGCATGGGACATGCATTTTTACGGGGGTGGGCAATTCTGACATTAGTGCCACTTGTGTGGCACACCAAACAGATATAATTTCAGAGCGATAGAGCGGCAGGCGACACATCGAGGTCATCCTGGCTCGTGGACACAGGTTGGCTGCATTTAGTCTAGTTCCCTTCTACTGCTTCCTCCCCTGCACCGCCGATACTTTAGAGCCGGAGGTCAACAGCAGTAAAATATATTAGTGCGTTATCGTTCTCTGAAATTAGTGCTTGGTAGAGGCTTTCTTTCCAGTTGGTGCGAGGAGAGAGTGGTGCCATCTAATAGTTTGTGCTTTTAAGCTAAACATAATTTTTGTGAATATTATGGTATATAAAGTAATTATAATGATAAATTCTATCATCAGTCACAAAACTATATCTATAACTCTAAGTGTGATTGTAAAAAAAAAACAATAATTGGAAACACTAAAAGTAGGGAAAAAAAGGATAATGATAAAAAAAAAATTAACCCGGATCTCGGCATTTTCTCATTGCCACTCGTATCCAACATGATATATTAATCAGTATTGACTACCCTGAATTTTCCAACATTAAAAAACTAACTAATTTAGATTGAAAGGCGATGACCGTCTTGAGAATCAGGATTTCTACCAAGATAAACATCTAGCCATCTAGCCCATTCGACATTTAGCCGGCATCAAGAGTCTCACTGTGGATGTTAAGGACTTATTAAATCAATGACGCTAATTGACTATAATATGACTACATCAAGTAACCACTTTAGTGTCCACGCTATGCACTCCTGCAACAAACTATACTGCATATGCTGGCAAAATAAAGCCTGATCTGGCTCCCTATTTGAGGATCTTTTACCAGGAGGATCACAGGCTCAATGTTGCCAGAATACACCCGACGGAGCTCTGTTGTGTTTTCCAGTTGCGGTCTGATTTTAGACAATTACCGCGTTTAATAGCTGATTGTGGCATTATCTTTCAGTTTCACTAATTAACCTTTATAGTAGTGTGTTATTTCACTTCCTTTATGCAGTACTCTTTATATTTCTGAAACTATACGGTGTTATTCTATACATTTACCTCAATTGGTGAAATTACAAAAAAGTAAAAAAAATGCGTAGCTTAGAAATGATTTTATTATACATAGAGGCACTGACTGCTGCTGAAATTCAGCCTTTTTGGTTCACGGGGATTTTGGTGTGGATTATTTTAGTTCCTAAACTGACAATGGCATTTGGAAAAGCCAGACTTTTTCTAATCTCACGGCACTTCGTCTACATCAGTTCTGTATTGAAAAGAGGGGAAAATCCCACATTCCATTGTTATCGCCCAATTGCGTTGATAAGTTGTTTGAGCAATTATAATTTTTGGGTCTGGAACTGTTCACAGCAGGCTATTTCATTATCTAAATTTCAAAAATTTACCAGATAACAAGCGGCTAGTAAAACTGGAGTCACAGTCATGAGACATAAAAATATGTATTTCATTATATATATATATAAAAAAACTATAACATGACATGGCTATATGGCTACTCTGATAACTTTATTCTTTATTCTAGATTTCTCGGATTACTTTTTGATAGTAGACTAAATCGAAAAGACTATATAGGCCAATTAAGAATAAAAGTGAAAAACACTTAATTATGAAAGTGCATTTCTGGAATGAGCTTAACTGTGAAAGGTTTGAATATTGTGCAGAATGTCTTGTTTGTGTGTCTTGGAGCCCTTAAATGTATGACTCGAGCGTCTTCAGGCAGAGTCCGCTCCGTCTTAGACGTGTCCAGAATGTGTTGGTTTATACCTTGACAATAGCCAGTACCGGAAATGCTTTACTTCAGTATTTACGGTCGGAGGGTCGCGGCGCTAGGCCCCTTGTCACCACACGGCTCCACGACCTCGTCGAGTGTCAGTATAAGTCTCTCTACCATAGATACCCTGCTCCATTCAAACATTGCGCCGTGGGAACTCCTTTTCCATCGTAGTTGCCTGGCCATCAGTAGCCAAAGCCAATGACTTTAGCTGCTGTATGCTATTCAGAGAGAACCTCATGGAATTATTATTATTATTGTTGGATTTATTGGCTATCAACCAGCTGCACATGCCATGGTCATTAAGCCAATGTTTCCATTTTATCTCATCAATCTATAGAAGGTCATAAAATTTTGTCTCCTTTAGAAAAGCGATTACTTTACTGATTATTTTTTCATTGTCTGATAGTAAATTTTTAATATTGCATTCTATATTTTTGATTTGTAAATAGTTTTTGATGTTTTGTCTTTGGTTATTGTACTTGTGGCATTAATAGGTGGGGTATTGTCTGGTATCTATTGCATTGGCCACACTGTGGAGGGAAGTTCTTTTCGATATAGGGAGTGAGGTGGGTTAATCTCGTGGCATTGACCCTAAGTCTGGCCAACACCACCTCCTCCCTTCTATTTTTTTGTGTTTAGTGATTCGGAGGTCGGTCCACTCACTTTGCCACAGGAGATGCATTTTTGCTTTTATAAAAGAGACAAAACACCAAAGATCTGTGCGGACAATGCCAGGCTCCAGATCCCCAGTCGACCCGGGTAATTTGTCAGCCTGTTCATTGCCATGGATACCCATATCAGCTTGATTGATTTATTGGCACTATGTAATTTACGAATGATATTACCCTGTATTTCATTTTTGGTGGTTTCTAAGGATTTAATTGCTTTAAGTGAACTTAGTGAGTCTGAAAAAATGACTTTTCTATCGTGGGTCGTCGATAGGGCAAAATCTAAAGCTTTGTCTATTGCAAAAAGTTCAGCA
Organism: Penaeus japonicus; assembly: GCF_977035675.1. Lineage (NCBI taxonomy): Eukaryota > Metazoa > Arthropoda > Malacostraca > Decapoda > Penaeidae > Penaeus > Penaeus japonicus. The sequence continues at coordinate 20,486,319 of NW_028234406.1, read as the reverse complement.
AGAAAGATCGATATATGATTCGGCAATCTGAATCTCAACTGGCATTCAGTCGACCATACACCCGCTCCTACACACTCGTCTGTCTTAGAGCCGTCGGTATACAAATGAAAAAAGGAATGATGTTTAATTAGGATCTCTCTGAACCGCTGGTACCTCCACCTCCGGCACCGTGGCTCTTTGGCTGATGGTAGCCAGTCTAATACGGTGGAAAAATTGGGTGTCTCCCACGGTGCAATATTTGACTGAACCAGGGTATCGATGGTAGAGAGATCTATGCCGACTTTATTTGCGAGGTCATCGAGTCTATTGCACAGCGGCTTTCTGCCGCGGTGCTGCGAGCCCAATTGCCGGCTTAAAACATTCTTGTTTGGGTGACTGGGTTACCTGGCAATTTTTGCGGCATAGGTCAGTGCAAGCTGGCCGCGTCTGAGACGGAGGGGATGTCCTCCCGACTCTACCTCTAGGCGCTCTGTGCGAGTGCACTTAAGGGCTCCAAGACAGACGCGCAAACAAGCATTCTGCACAACATTCAATCCTTTCAGAGTTGATCTCGTTGTCGAGCCATACACGATTGACCCATAATCTATTTTAGACCTAATCAGGGATTTATATAACATCAGTAAAGACTTTCTATCAGCTCCCCATTTGTGTCCAGAAATGCACTTTAATAAACTGAGTGCTTTTTGACATTTATTATTTAACTGACCAATGTGGTCTTTGCAATTTAATCTACTATCAAAGAGTAGACCAAGAAATCTAGCTGAATTTTGAATAGGTATTGGGTGGTTGTCTAGAGTTAGCCTGATGTTGGGCTTTCTCCTATGGGTAAAAATCACGCCAATACTCTTTCTTATGGAAAACTTAAAACCCCACTGGAGGCCCCAGTTATGAATCATGTCCAGTGCCAATTGGATCAGTTTTGCCGAGAACTCTGCTGGAGTGCCATAATGCACAGTCATCGGCGTACAGTGAGTATTTAAGATTCCGAGGAGATGGTAAAATGTCATTAATCATACATAAAAATAATGTTGGTGACAAGACGCTTCCTTGTGGGACCCCGTTTGCCTGGACAAAAATGTCCGAGAAAGTAACATTGTCAGAAAATAATTTGACAGAAAATGTTCTGCCAGATATGAAATTTTGAATAAAACAAGGCAAGTTTCCACGTAATCCGAAAGCATAAAGTCTTCTGAGTAGGCCATGTCGCCATGTCATGTCGTAGGCTTTTTCTATATCTAAAAAAACTTAAATCAAAAAATGCTTTTTGGCAAATGCCTCATGGATATGACTTTCCAGTTTTACTAGCTGATCGAGAGTTTGACGTCCCTTTCGGAAGCCGCACTGCTCGTCAACTAGTAAATTCCTGGTGTTTAGAAAATGCAATAGCCTACTATTAACAATTCTTTCCATGACTTTGCATAAGCAACTTGTCAATGCAATTGGGCGGTAAGAGATGGCGGATCTGGGATTTCCCCCTCCTTTCAATATGGGAATGATGTGGGCGAAGTGCCATGAATTTGGAAAAGTCTGGCTTTTCCAAATGTCATTGACACTTCTAGCAACTTAATCATGGCATCATGATTAAGATGCTTTATCATCTCATATCGAATCTCATCGGGGCCTGGGGACGTTCCTCTACAGGCTTCTAGGGCTCGGACAAGCTCATCCATTGTAAGATCTTTATTGTAATCAAAGTCATCTCCTGTGGCAAAGTGAATTGGTTGCAGCTCGGATGCTTCCTTGGTGGTCAGGAAAGCAGGATGGTAATTTTCCGAGCTGCTTGTGTAAGAGAACTGCCTGGCGAGTGCATTAGCAATGTCTCTAGGTTCATCAAAATTGTTTCCCTCTTGTAAGATGTTTCTTATTTTGCAGGATATAATTTTTTCTATTTATTTTTTTGATAGTGGACCAAACCTCTGATGTACTGGTGTTGCTATTGATCGTAGAGACAAAGCTTCGCCAGGAGTCTCTTTTGGCTTGTCTGATTGTTCTTCGAGCCCTAGCTCTCGCTTGTTTGTAGTTGCGAAAGTTCTCGTTTGTGATATTATTTTGGAAAAGCCTGTAGGCCCTATTTCGTTCACATAGCACCCTGCGGCAATCTAGTGTCCACCATGGAACCTTATGCTTAACGCTATCTGTCGAAGTCTTAGGGATGGTTGCCATTGCTGCATTTATAATACAATTTTGAACATTGTTTACTTTATCATCAATGGTTTCTCTAACAACTTCAAGCGTGACGCTCCTTGTGAAGGCGACCCAATCTGCTCTTTTTACGTTAAATCTAGGTGCTGAAGGCGTTCTCGTGGTGTCGCATGAATATTTAATACAAATAGGAAGGTGATCGCTTCCCAACGAGTCGTCAATGGTGTGCCACAGGCACTTGGCTGCTAATGTTGAAGAGACCAGTGATAGGTCAATAAAGCTCAAATTACCGGTATTATCGTCCACTCGCGTCGGACTACCATCGTTTAGAAGTATCAGATCAGAGTCATTGATCAACTTAACTACTTGCTCACCTCCACCCGCAGGGAACCCCATGAAGTATGATGAGCGATGAAATCACCTAAAATTAATCTGTTATTAGATACGTGTTATTGAATTTTACTTTGCATGCGACGTATTCCAAAGTAGAATTAATCGTCACTTCAGTGAAAGGGAGGTTCTGGTGGATGTACAATGTACATGGCGACCCCGCCTCCACCCCTTCCCTCTCGGTGTTTTCTACACAAATCGTAGTTTCTCAGCGATACGACCTCGTCAGAAACTTGGTCGTTTAAATGGCTTTCTTGGAAAACAATAATATCGGGAGCATAGGACGAGGCTAATAATCTAAGGGAGTTTGATTTTGATCTAAGACTTCGACAGTACCATTGTATGATGGTATACGCATGGATTACGTTTTGTGGGGTTTGGAAGTGCCTTGTCCGCCGGTTTTTATTTTATTTTTTGGGGAGGGAGGCGCCTCCTCCTCTCCCTCGCTTCCCGAGGGCCTCTCTCGGGATTTTTTGGAGACAGTAGCCTCCATGGCCTGCTCCCCTCTGCTAGAGAGACGCCCGGCGGAAGATGATCTGCCCTTACGAGCAGAACAAATACCAGACGAAGTTCTAGTAGGGGTCGCCTGGACTAAGAGGTGTGATCCAGATTGTGATTTGGTATCATCCTCCTTATGATGCTTTTTTTGCTGGGTTGATTCAGCAATTTCCTTTATTGTTTAATTCAATTCTTTAATCTGATTCATCAAGTTCTTAACAGTTTCCTTCAATTCTGAAATTTCCTGGTCCTTAGCTACGAGCTGCTGACTAACACTGCTTGCACTGGAAACATTGTTAGTTACTGCTGAGGCGTAAGAAGTTTTAGGTTTGCTTGCCAAACCTTCAACTTTCTTCTTGGCCTCACGGTAGCTAATATCGTGCTCTCTCATGTATGCCAATGTCTCAGTCTCTTTCTTCAGGCTGCTGCATTCAGCAGAGCCTGACTGATGGGGACCTCCACAGTTAGCACATTTGAGTGTCTTTTCCGTGCATGTAGTGGTATCATGGGCTCCAGTACATTTACCGCAAATGAATTTGTCAGTATCTTTATCAATGCATCTTAATGAGGTGCGTCCAATTTTTTGGCATCTATTACAACGCATTGGTTTTTGGATATAAGGTCGAACTTGAATGATCTCATATCCAACTTTAACAGTACTTGGTATTTTGGGTGTAGAAAAGGTCAAGAAACACAATCCGGTTTTTACTCGCACATCTCCATCCTTCTTGGTCATACAATTTACGTCTACTACGCTTTGGTCTTTCATGGCCTCAAGAATTTCACTTTCTTCCATTGTCCTCAAATTCCTGTGAAAGATTACTCCCTTACAGGTATTTGGGCCAACAGGAATAGTTACTTTAACTTTAAGGTCATGAATTTGCGTCAGTTTAAGCAAATCCTTAACCTGAGATTTAAATTGTACTTTTACAAGGAGGCTGCCATCTCGCAATTTACGGACAAAATCAAAACTGCCTTCCACTTGACCATCAAGGACCTTCTTAATGATAAAGGGGTTGACATTC
>NW_028234406.1:20457264-20467264 GCF_977035675.1 Penaeus japonicus | reverse complement strand
TATATATATATATATATATTTATATATATATATATATATGTATGTAAATATATATATATATATCTAAATATATATATATATATATATATATATATATATATATATATATATATATGCCACACACATATATATATATATATATATATATATATATATATATATATATATATATGTGTTTATATTTTATATATATATATATATATATATATATATATATATATATATATATATACATATACACACACACACACACATACATATTTCTATATATATATTTTTTTTTCTATATAAATATATACATATATATATATATATATATATATATATATATATATATATATATATATATATATATGTATATATATATACCACACACACACACACATACAGACACACACACACACACACACACACACACATACACTCACATATATATATGTATATTATATATATATATATATATATATATATATATATAGAGAGAGAGATATGATAGAGATAGTATAGAGAGAGAGAGATATATATATTATTATAAAACCACACACAAATGCCACGGCATATTCGTACACTTCCTGTCATTGTGTGTTTTTGTGTATAGTGTGTGTTTGTGCGCGTGTGTAAAGGAAACGTGAGTAAGCCGTCTATCACTGTGACCCTGTACTGTACGCTTGGTAAAAACACAATTTGTGAAAAGCTCATAAGAACTTTGATCCCGCATTCGTAGATGTAATTTTCTTTCTCTCTATTGACAGCGACAAACTTCTTAAATATATCAAGAGATTACCAATCAAAATTTCACAATATGAAATTTATCTTGTTATCAGTCTGTAAGGACGAACTGATATCAGATAATTTCTCTTCCCTTGGGTGTATAAGGCACTGAATGACCCTGACCTACATGCATAATTAGAGATGTTGATGTAAATAACCTTATTCAACGTAAATATTGTCACTAGCACAGATCAGTCCTAAAACTTTCACCGACCTTTATACAATTGTCAAATATCATTTATCATCATCTTTATAATTATTATTTCTCTTATTTTAATGATCATCATCATTACTATTTTATTATTCTTGTTTACCAGTATGATTATTATTACTATCATCATTTACGACTTATACGTTTGTAATTAGTTCGTGATATCTAACCTAACGCACCAGAATATCAAACTATTCGTCCGTCTTCTGTCTAGCACTGACTCTCCTTCTAATAAGAGAGGGTGCCAAAAGTGGCCTCTTATCATTAAATACCATAATGATAACTCCAGATGGCCTTCACACCACGACCAACTGTATCATGTCTTAAAGAGAAACGAAATACTTTAATGATAAAAATAATAAACGCAGATGAGAGCGTGAAAGCAGGGCTGAACGATTTTTTTTTAAAGAATGTGGGTTACTACTTACTACAAGAACCGTACCGGTAAGATAAATGACTGTGCAAATAAATCTCATATTTGATAGGTGCTTGTCAGTAGGGGGATGACTTATAAACACACGACAAACAATATCATATATCTCATTATATATGCAATAAAACGAATTTAGGATCCACATTATCTGATGAATATCCGAGTCTACCTTACGTAGAAGATGCCTTAGCAAGGATACCAGGAACAAAAATTCCAGAAATGGTAACAAGGGGCTGGCTGGCAGGGAGTGTATCTGATCGAGAAGGCCATTCTTGTGCCGGCACCAGAAGCGGCTGCTGCAAAGGGAGTGCTCTGTGTGAGAGTGTTCGGCTATCGGTGTTATCACGTATGTTAGTGTTCTTTTATTATTATTATTAATTTACGAAGTACAGAGAGTGCGACATACATTAGAACAAAACCGGCTTCAGTTCGTTTGTTAAAGAACTTTCTCTGATACAGTACGTGACACGATTGCAATGGCTCCATGCTACTAATTATTCAAGTGTGCATAGTGGATGGAGGTATTTGTGATATGGTTTTCAACTAGATATAACAGTACTTTCGCTTACTCGCCGATTGTATAACTGTCGAAGTGAAGAAGTGACCTTGCAATCGAACATTCTGTTGATCAGTATTTTGAGATGGGAGATCTCTATCTGCCCATACATTTAGGCAGGTAGAGACAGCAAGTCAGTCAAACGTATACATTGAGAAACACAGAGACATAGCTGAGAACACATACACATATACAAACAGAGAGAGAGAGAGAGAGAGAGAGAGAGAGAGAGAGAGAGAGAGAGAGAGAGAGAGAGAGAGAGAGAGAGAGAGAGAGAGAGAGAGAGAGGAGAGAAAGAGAGAGAGGAGAGAGAGAGAGAAAGAAAAAGAGAGAGAAAGAAAGGAGAGAGAGAGAAAGAAGAGAGAGAGAGAGAGAGAGAGAGAGAGAGAGAGAGAGAGAGAGAGAGAGAGAGAGAGAGAGAGAGAGAGAGAGAGAGAGAGAGAGAGAGAGAGAGAGAGAGAGAGAGAGAGAGAGAGAGAGAGAGAGAGAGAGAGTGTGTGTGTGTGTGTGTGTGTGTGTGTATGTATGTATGTATGTGAGAGAGTGAATCAGCGAGTGAGTGAGTGAGAGTAATTGTGTGCGTGTTCTTACATAATAAACTTATTATATTTAGGGAATGTTTGGCTCGGCCTTTCAAATCTCAGCCAATTCTTCCGGCTCCTTGGATCAAGGTCGGTATCGTATGAGAAAAAATAGCTTTTATCACTGAGATAATACATTCAGAATTTTCATGTGCTGAATATCACTAAAGTACCGCCCATGATATACGTTAGGAGTAAAGTGGGGTGAAAAATGAAGTTTTATTTGTTATTAGAGACGTATATACTTGGTCATGTGAAGGTTGTTGCTAGGGAAAAGTTTCCAGGGATAGGAGAGTCGACTTCCTGTTATTCTTTAATTTCCTAAATATTATACTTAGGTTTATTATTCTGCTTTTGGTCTTATGATGGCTGTCTTTCCGAACATTAGAGACGTATCGTGAATACGTTTAATATTTGAGACCCATTAAAATTAGAGTAAAAATGATAATGAATATGGTAACTGGTAAACAGTTGCCATATACCATTATTTATAGTACTATGCTCGTGTTATGTCTTACAGTATTCATAAAACGTTTGAAAATTTTTGAAATATAGGGATAATAGATACCAAGTACAGAAAAAAAACATAATAAACCATAAATAAATGTCGTAGTCCTAGAAATGACACAGCTGAGAGTGTCACTTGCAAGACCTTGTGTGTGGATGAAAGGGTGGTGGTGTCATGAGCTCATAAAAGACTGTAAATGTAAGTGTGATAGACCAAAGTATTAAACCTTTTCAAGAATTGTGTGTAGACAGTAGATTTGGGAATTGAATTGTGAAAGAATAGGTCTTTTTCAAGTGTAAATAGAAAGTGACAACCTGCTACTTGTTATATCAGCTGATCGCCGGCCCGGTTATGCAGACGTGCAAAACCTTTGTTTGTCCAGTATGTCAACTAGCTAAATTTTACTTATATATGTTGTAAAATCAGAAAAAATCGAAAATTTCTCAAAGGTATTGCTAGTACCTTTCTAATTGTCCACAATAAAGCCCGTAACGTCAAGGTTTGATTATATAAAAAATGGTAAATTTTCCGAATAACTTCATGTATCCTTTCCTTTCCAAGCCTTTAAAGTACAGAGGGCGGTGTATGAGCCTTAGCGTGAACAGTTTGACCAATGAATTAAGCTACAGAAAAAGCCATGGCTGATATATATAGTAGATACTCAGCAAATCACAACACTGAAATTGGAGAGAATTTAATCACTAGTGTTCAATCAAGGGACAAATCTAAAATGTAAGCTGTCACTGTTCACACTAAGGTCTTCAGTGTGCAACAATTTAATAATTATTTACAGTTAATTGCTTTCCTGTTTTATTTTGGTGGGTCAGTTGCAGTTTTTTGCCAGGATCATTGTGAATCATAACTTTTAGTATATTTCTTAGCCAACTGATGGTTAATAAAGATTTGAAAAGTAAAACCAGATTTTTATAATAGTTGGACAGGTGTTCCAGATCTAACATAATAAGGATTGCATAATTGTTAAATCTACATATATTGGTAATTTATGCTCTGAAGGATAAATTATCCAGATAAAGATAACTAGTACATACAGAAAAGTAATTACATATTTTTACGAGAGATAAAAAAATGCAACTTTTAAATCAATGTGCTTATGTTATGTATAATTATGTATTTTTATGGTGGCTGTCAGGAATTTTTTAGATGATTACAGTTAATGTACATGTTTAAAAGATATATCTATCTATATTTTCAGACTTCTGAACGGGGAAATGTTAGCCCAAGTGTCACGTTATCCACTCCGAGTCCCTGTGCGGATTATGCCAGTAAGTTTTGTTCATATCCTTTCTTATGGCAAATGAAGTGTTGTAAATTGCAGAACTTGATTATTAAGTGTAAAACAAGAACTTGAATTCTTGTATTTCAGGTCATTTGTCATAAATACTTACAGACAAGGAGTTTATAGACATTATTTACTTCTTCTTTTTTACATCCTTTTATATACATTATTTGAGATTATCATTTTGGTAATATTTCTGTCTTTACAGGGGAGTCGTAGACAACAGGCAGTACACCAGGATCGTTTTATTCAGCAAGGAGCAGCTCTCTTGGCTGGATTAGGCTTGTGTATTTCATCTTTTTCCCTGAAGAAGCTCTCAGCCATGCCACACAAACCAAGACGCTTGATCTAGGAACTGTGGACATAGGCACTTTATAGGAGGAGTAAATAATGGAATTAATTTATTTAGGCTCATGAATTGAGAATGACAGTGATGCAGGTCTTACGATGAGTAGGCTTGCACACATATATAAAAGATAATTAAATATCTAATGTATCAGCTATATAAGGAGACACAAATTTTAGCTCTGAGAAAATTCATCCTCAATTATAGTTTGGAAATAAAAAATAATTCTATCTCTATAGAGTGAGGAGAGGAAGCAATATACATTAATGTCAATTTCTTCATAACTATTATCTTCCTTAGCAATGGAAAGAGCAGTAATTCATGAAATTATGCTTCAACTAGAGAGAAATGGTACTATTTTCTTTTTTAATTAATGACTTTTGTGATTCATATAACATGTATATATATATGTAAAAATATATATACAGCTTATAAAATCATACAGTCATACTTTTTTTCCTTTAATAGTGTTTTCATAGCTATCATAATTATTACAAAAGTTTACTAAATGTCATTTTTTGAAGTATCATTACTTAGTATGGCTGTATAATAAGGTGCATTTTGATTCAGAGAAAATGTAGTAGACAAGGGAATTCTAAGGTTTTCTTTGTTTCCCATTTGATTCCATAATCATGCATGGCCCAAACTTTATTTCTTGACACATGAAAGAAAGAAATTAGGTCATCTTTCTGAATTGTTCAGTTTTTTCATTTACTTGTTATTAGCATTAATTTTCTGACTAATTGACATCATGTCATGCTGGTATAATGACCTTTGTGCTTTTTTAAGCTTTAATGATGAAACATAATTTTTTTTTTTTTTTTTTTTGGTGGTTATCAATATTAACCCCTAAAGGATGTGCCATATTACCATGTGACACAGAAATGAGTTGTATTTTTGCAGTCTACTCGTCCAAAACTACATGATGGTACTTGAAAATATTACAATTCTGGTTTCCTGCTGGATATTTGTACAGATTGTGCATGTCTTCACCTGAACATGACAAAATTCAGTATGCGTGTCCTTTAGAGGTTAAATGTATTGTAAAAAGTTAAAGGGTCATAATATTATGAAATTATTTGTTTTTTATCTAGGTATGCTTACAATTTTAGATAAATATTGGCAATAAAGTAATTTTCCATAAGAATTAAAACTTCAGAGTTGTATTACCATAGCTATAAAGAACAGATATTATAACTATAAACTTATTAGAATAACTGCAAACAAATGTCCAGCAAAAACACTAGAAATGTAAACTAGTAATATTGCAGATAAATGTCCAGCAAAAACATTTAGAATGTTTGCATTTAATTTTTAGATTGTAGGTATTAGTAAAACTCCTGGGCCCTGTACATTGGTTTACACAGAGGCTTTGGGGAGACACACCAATGTTGTCTTTTTTTTCTTTTTTTTTTAGAAAAAAATATTTTATGCTATCCTTTTTGTGTATTATATTGTAGGTATTATATTTTGAGTTTAATTATTATGAATATATTTGTGTGTGTGCATTTTGAATGCAGTACTAAGTGATTCTGCAATATTAGATACAGCAGTCCATTGACTAAACATTTTGTGATACATGATGTCTTGTCTACATTTTAATAACCAAGAGGTACACACACGTGGTATTCTTCACATATCACTACAAACTTAAATGCTCATGTGTATTTACCTTGTGGTTTTATCATATTCTCTTCATAAGGTGAATCTTTGGGAATTAAGGTTTGATAGTTCTATTTTTATACACATTAAACTCCCATATTGTATCTGGGTTTACCCATTTCCCTCATGGTTGTATGTAACACTAGAAAGGTGAGGTTGTAATTCATAATTGATATTAACCTTCATATGGAGTTTTCACTGAACCTAATTCCAAAGTTGCACCTCATATCTTCTTTCAAGAATGTATTATTCAATACAGTTTGCATCATGCATCTTCATTTCCACAGACATGTATAAAAGGTATTTGTAAATAAACAATATTAATGAAATACTGTGATTTATTATTGAACACCATTATTTTATTGAGAGAAAATGTAATAGCATATGACTTGCAGGTTTTCCTTGATATTTAATAATATTAGCTTGCCTTTCTATACATGTGCATGCAGAGTAAGAGCCAGGATTTAAAAGAAAATCCTTATTTGTTCTACTATGGGATTAATTCTGAATCCCGATATCCAACAGTTCTGTACTACACACACACACTGGATATTTAATCCTATACCAATATTATATTTGATGTTATATAAGCTATTATAAACATTATTAGGATAGAAAGGCATATCATAATTTGTACCTATAATGTCAAGTATATACCATCTATATCAATATCTTTTTCCATTGTTTTATAGTATATCAGTATAGATTACACACTTTGAAGGAATGGATGGTTTGATTATTACTATTGTTCACAAAAAGATGAATCCTCATTATGCTGTATTGTTTTACCTGACACTTAATTGAATGTACTTTTTTCTGGCAAGTGAACCTAAATGAGTAGAACATTTACTGCTATTTACTGAAAGATGTTTCTTGATACTTAAAATGCTGCAGTATACAATGTTAATACTGTTTAGGACACAAGGACTTGGGCGTAAATCCCATATGCCCACTGAACAACGATATAAGAATGTTATACTGAAGACTAGATAGTCATACACAACATAAGTAAGAGTAATACTGAAGTATAAGAGTTAATTAAGGATATTTGCAAATAGTGTTTTTGAGAATTGAAACTGAGTGACAACGTATTCGGTTGGATTTATTCTCAGCAATAGTTAATGGTAAGGGGGAACTATTGTATTGTGCACCCATCACATTACTCAGAAACTCGATAAATCTCTTGATGCACACTTGACATGCAAGTTTGCCTGCAAGTAACAAGTGAGGCATGATACTTCTAGAATTTCATACAAAAAAATCGTTTTTTCTAGGTAATTATTATTTTATACAATTTGAACTTACTCAAAAAGGATAGAGTAAACACTATTTCTAGATATAATGAAATACGGATATAGATATACCCGATATATGGTATAATATGAATTGTTGAAATACAATTTTCAATTATTCATTCCTCTAGTCGGTTAACTAATCTCTAGGTAAATCTCTAGGTGTGGAGAACGAATGATTTTTAGGTATATTTGCGTGATTATTACATATTCGTCAGGATACACCTGTCTACACCTGTGTGGAAATAAGATATTTAAATAACTTAAGCTGTGGGATGATCTTGGTTCGTATATGGGTTATATTTAATTAACAATGAAATGACCTTTAATAAATACTTACGCATGCAGTGTATCTGCTGGGTGCGAGCATTAGCGTCAAAATTATTGCTTGGCATTGCTATGTGTAGTCTGATGATTTTTTTAATAGCACAAATTACATAATACATGAAAAAACACGTTCTAGAATTCATATCCGTTGTCGATTTTTATGAGTAACGGGATACCGTAGGGCTTTTGTAAGATTACCGCGACTCCTGGAGCACACTTGCAATCGCCATTTCTATTGTTCACATGCAATTTGTCTTATCAATTTTGCGTGATGTTCTGGCATGATTAACCCTAGATAGGAACCCCTGTAACATCAGTATTCTTAACAGAAGCCCTTGGTCGTCTGGATCAGCTAGATGAAATCTTAAAATAAGTACAGAAAAATATATTTATTCATTACAGAATATTTATAATACAAAACTATAAAACAATTTGCCTTCGTGCATGTGACAATGTATTTCATTCATCGTTGAAAAATATTTTTCTCTCAATTTAAAAAATACATGTGGCCAAACATAGTTTTTATATTTACATGAACAACAACATAAACGTAAGGTGTGTTTCCTTGACATTCTATATATGACAGCTTTACACTGCGCCTCAATTCTGGGAGGGAGTACATTGCAACATTGAAAATATTTTTTTTAGGGGTAGTAAAATTTTACTAATTTTATAATAATATATCACAGTTCACCTGTACCATATTTAGTTATTTTATATTCACAGTTCACCTGTACCATATTTAGTTATTTTATATTCATGTAATATTATTGTTATTTTTATTATCAGTACCCTCATTATTACTACTATCATTATTTTTTTACAATTATTAATTTTAACATTATCATTTATCATTATCACCATCATCGCTATTATATATGTAATCATTATAATATATATTATTGATGTCATGAATGTTATTTTTATTGTTATAATTATAATCATTATTACTAATTAATTTCCTTCTTTATTATCAGTTCACATGCTAGATATTGATTATCATTTCATTAGTGTGCGTTTCCGAAGCCCGCGCGCGCGCGCGCACACACACACACACACACACATACACGTACATATATGGCATGGCGTACAGGAGTGGCGCTAGAAAGCAACAAGTTACCATAAAACACTCAAGCGATTTACAGATAATATGTCAATGATCATCAAAGGGAGGTATTAATTGACTAGAACTGGCAATTATATATATCATATCATAAACAAAATATTCCCGTACAATCGAGAGAGAGCCTAAGGGACGTACGCGCTTTATAGGAGTCACCGAGACAGCTTTTTCCGACATGCTAGGCAATTTTGTGATATATCGTAGTTTATCATTCCATTTCTTATCATTCATATTCTTTCCAGGTTGAGATAAGTTTTGTCTTTGTGTGATCCAGCGTAGACTGTAAAATGTTTCATTTTTCAAGTTGAGAAAATGTAGAACATATTATAATTCTCCTATGGGAGTCGAATGTATAGCCAGTTTATACATTATTCAAAGTGTAAGACTCTTCTTACAGATTATACAGTGACAAAATTTGCTTTATTTTTCATCCACACTAGTCTTAGATTTTTTTTTTACCAACATTAACAAACTTTTTTTTGTGAAGCATATAGAAGTTGCAGTTAAACTTTATCAAATTAAGCCTATCTCCATTTATCTACAATTTATTATACATTGGATAATTTCACCCAACCTGATCAATGCTTATTAAAACTAACAACCAAACATCCCTAATACTTGTCAATACTTAATCTATTTTGTTGTAAAGCATCCCATTGAAATCTAATATAAATCTTGAAATGAGGATCATGCAATTATATAGAAAAACAATAAATGACCATAGAGAACATATAAAACAATACTATTAGCTCCTGAAAACAATTTGCAAAGTGGTGATGGTAAGCCCACAATTGGGTGTCAAAGAGAGACCCCCAATGACTCGAGCAATCACAGTGGCCTCCTTACCTTAGATACTCAAGGTGAAAGGCCCATAAATCCCTACTATGTATATT
>NW_028234406.1:20422264-20449764 GCF_977035675.1 Penaeus japonicus | reverse complement strand
TTTCACTGTGGCACTCACAGTCACAAGCACAGGTTTCATTCCTCTTCCCTACCTCTTCTTGTTGTCTTTATTGTAGGTGGTTATATGTTTCATATTCGTTCATGACAGCACAAAAATACGAAAAAATAAAGTTGCCTTTTGTCCTCCCATAAAACAGCAATACTTCTATCGCATTGAGTATAAAGAAAATAATGAGCTAATATGGATAACATACTACAATTTTAGTCAACTGCAGCACTGATAGAGCCTGTCATATGGCACATATAAGTCTCTAAACTCAATAAAACACACAAAAAAATAAAACACAAAATCCGCTCTAGTTTTACAATGAATGACTGAAAGAGAGTGGAATGATTCAAATTATATTGCTTCAAGCGGTCTCTCTCTAAAATAAAACCTATCCTGGAGGCTGGGCAAGCAAATTTATCTCCGTCTGCAATGGGTTAATACATCTATCATCATGGGGCACTTGTAATTTCAACAGAAAGTTATCTAATTACGTAACACTTCAATTTTGTAACAAGAAACTTCCTTGAAAGACAAAAATCCTCTTATCTACTTACCTATGTCGGCTTTGGAAAGTTGTTTATTAATTGGTAGACTGTCAAGCAGACCTATACTGCGCGAACTTTTTTTTTTTTCTTTCTTTTTCTTTTTTTGTGGGGGGGTCCCATTATACACTAATCCACGTAATAATTAATGGTATAAACTGAAAATGGATGTTATTCCATTGCTTATTTATTAAATCAGATAACAAGAAATTAAATTCATAGAGTATGCAGGGAATAAGGAGAAGGGAATTTAGCGCTTCTGTGCCTGGCGGTAGCGAGGTTAATTGAACTACAGTAAACATATAATTGGCTCAACCATGATTCATTGAGGTCATGTCAGTCGGAAAAAATATCCTTCCCTTCTGACTCATATCTCGACCCGTCATATTTTTTTTCTTATGTACATGGACATAGTGAAGAATAGTTGAAAAAATAAAAAAACTTACATTTTGATACGTTATGCTACGTTGTATCCACATCCTTCCCCTGTTGCCCCTCTGAGCGAATCCCCGCCAGTATTAGTCATGTCTTCTTACCACGTTATTATCTATTCGTTTGGCGTTGTATTTATGAAATATTCTGACATTTATATGAAAAATGCAGATGCTAAAAAAAAAAAAATGTATATATATGAGTATAGGAAAAGGAGGAATATAGGCCTTTAGTTTTATTTTATGAAAAACAATTAATTAAAATGATATAACGAATTGTAAATATCTAAACTAATTCAAAGATTAAGTATGACAAGGATGATTTTAAAAATTTTAACACAAGAAGAACGAAAGGTCACAATAGATTATTAAAAGTATAGAGAGGCGAAAAGGATGTAAACAAAACCAGCTTTCCAAACAGAACTATCGAAGAAGGGAATAATCATTCTAGTAACGTGGTGTATGCTAGAAATGAGAATCACGTTAAAAAGCTACATGATAATCCAAAATTGGCAAACGGGACCTCCTAAGCTTAGCTCTCTCTCCCGTATTGAAACTAAGCATCAAGTAGGTAAGAACACACACACACACACACACACACACACACACACACACACACACACACACACACACACACACACACACACACACACACACACACACACACACACACACACACACACACACACACACACACACACACACACACTTTGTATGTGCAGTATATTGGATTAAAAATTCTGGTATTAACCTTTTTTTCAGAGTACCGTGTTAAACCCGGTGAATATTGTAGAGAAAACACAGACTGCATTGAAGGATTAGTGTGCAACAAGTTTAAGTGCAATTGTCCAAGGTAAGTGTTTATTTTGGATATTTAAAAAAAAAGTTTCAGTATGAGGTAATTATCTATTACTCCGATAATTTCGGGTGTATGGATAGCGCTACCCCCCCCCCCTCCTCTCCTATGCTGTGTGACAAATCCTGTGCTCTATTAGTTTCATATACTCTCTGGAATTCTGGCGGCCTTTTTGCATGATGTATGATTTTGGTGTTTTACTGTAATGTAAGGATGGCCATTTGATATACTAACTCAAGATGTTTGTTGAATAGAATTCATATTAGCTTGTCACTTTTTTTTTTACTTTCTTTATAAATAAAGCTAAGTAGTTTATAGGATGACAAAATAATTATTTTGTTGAATATTCATATACAAGAGAGTAAGATTATCCGAGCTAGTATTGTTCTTGATTGTAGTAGCAGTTAGAGGGGGTGTACTGACCAGGTCATCCTCCTCACTTCATGGTTGTAATAGACCTTTCACCACCTGTAACGCCCTCTTTCTGTCCTCCTCTGTTGGTGTGTTGAGTTGCCTTGGAGACGATGCTTTGGTGTCATGTTGGCTGGAGACATGGATCTACCCCCAGTTCCGACTCCCTCTTATGTGGGTGCACATCTGTAAGAGACTTGTCCGGAAAGCCAGTTGTATCAACTCCAGGTGCCTCATACAACGCGAAGCCATTAATAAACACCATGTTAAAAAGATAAAAATACCTTTTTATACCAACTCTCATACTCATAACACTCATAATGTACATCACAAAAATACTTATATTATCATTCTAATGAAAATGCGGGCAGATCCTCCTTTGTCAAGGATGTCTTCTCAGCTGCTAGCAAAGACGTTTAAATCATGACATGACATGACATGCATGTCACCCGAAGACTTTACTGATATAACCACATGTACGTATTGCCATCTAGAGGTATTGGGTTAATAGATTTTATTTTTAATAATAATAGCAATATTAGTAATAATAATAGCATTTTTTTCCTTTTGTTTTAGTGATTGTAATTATCGCCAAAGAAAAGAAGTCTGTGACTGTGGAAAGGTTGACACAGAAGTTTGGCCAATTATTATTGGAGTCCTTCTAGGCATGATTGTCATTGTGTTCTGGATCTGGGCAATAAGGAAAACCATTATCAAGTAAGTTTTTTAATAATTTAAATTCAAAATTTTTATATTATATATTGAGGAAACTTTTGTTACTTGCAAGATTTTCTTTGAATACCATGCTAAATCATGGAATGGCATACATGAAGTGAATTAACAATACCTGTGGACAATGTATTTTGTCCGTGTTTAGCAGGACGTACCCTTGAATTATTCATTAGTGTTTGAGTGAACTTACCTTTAAATTTCCTTTTGCAGGCACAAAGAAAAGATAAAACATTCTTCACATCGTACAGCAATTGATAATGATGATGTGCCTGCTTCGCATCCACTTACACCTTTTCAGTCCTCAGCCCAAACTGAAACAGTTGATAACACTGCATCTCCCGTCAGAAGAACGACTGGCACACCTATCTCAAGAGACAATAACACTCCTAGAACCTACTCACCAATTTCCCCAACAGCCCCTAGATATCCTGTAGACCCAGAATCAGATAAGCCCCCATCATATGAAGAAGTCATTTCTTCACCTCTCTATAATCCTGATCCAACAAGCCTGCAAAAGGCTCTGCACCCCAATTACTACATTCCATTATCAAGTGGCACTCAACAGTCCTCAGGTCCTTCATACTCTCCTTCCGAATGGCCACATTCCTATAATCCTTCTCCTACAGCATATCCCAATAGTCCATCTCTACTTGGTCCCCAGTTTACAACACATCGTGGTAGTCTTGATGCAATACCACACCGTGTTCATCCTTCAGCCACATTCAATGTTGCCAGTCGATCACCTCCATCATATTCCTCTGTCCCAGAATTACAGCCGCCTGACAATCCAAACTTCCATGAGCGCAGTGTTTCTGGTAAGTCCTGTCAATGTTTCTGCCCATTCCCATTTCTATTTATTTTCTTACCTCTCCCCTTTATTTTGTTCCTGTCTTTCTCTCCTCTTCTCACTGTGCCCCATGCTATACCTTTATTTCCCCTTTTCCTTATCCTCCTCTCCTCCACCCCATCTCTTTGAATGTGATTGAATCGTAAGTGAAAATTAAACATAATTGGTCTGGATGTAAAAGATAAAACACCAGTTTATTCCCTGTTTTTTTTCAGGTTCAGCAGGCACTCACACAGACCGATGAGTGTGTGAAATACATGATACTGTGGAAAGCTAAAATGCAACATTAATGGAAAGAAGTTTCTTATAACATTTCAACGAAATTTTGTTCTAAGCACCATCAGTTGCGGCTACAGTGATGGGAAGAACTATTTGGCAGAGTTCATTTTGCCAAATTGTATCTTGGATGAACCACTGCAGTATTTTAGGCAGAATACAAAATCTAAGCATAAAAGGATGCTGGAGAGGATTATAGCCTTGTGCCTTTGAATTTTAAGTGCAAATAAGTGTACAAAACGCAAAGAAATCTCGAGAAGCAGAATTTTTTTCAGATGCTTTTAGACCATGTTAGACTGTTAGAATGATAGAGGAATTTGTGACAGATGTGTTCCAGTACTGGATTTAGCTTAACAACACTCTTGTTGGTGAACTTTGTTATTAGATCAAAATATTTTTTTACGATATTCATATGTAACTTTAAAATCAAAAGATTGTTTGTGAATTCTATGTATGAGTATTTTATTTTTACTTGAATGTGAAAACTTGTTATATTATTATAGCAAATAGATCCATTGTAGGCCATGTTATTTGTACTCCTTTTTCGACTGCAATCTAGTAAATTAATTTCATACTTCCAGAATTAATTTCTTTCCAACATGTTTGTCATGAACAATACAACATTTTTGCCTTTTATAGATGGTCCATGTGTGCCTTTTAATAAACTTTTAATCAAAGTTAACCCAAAGAACGAAAGTGTCTTAACAAGTAACGGGCAAATTATAACAATATTAAATTAAACTGAAAAACATGTTCTTGATAGTTTTATGCCACCATTTAAAATCAGAGGAAAAGGTTCGCAATAGTAGCTTGACGATAACTTGCTTGAATGTATGAAGAGAATTTTGTTTTACAACTTGCCACAGAACAAAAGGTGTTAAAATATTCGGTCTCGGAAAAGGTGCATTTAGACATTACACCAGAAACCAGTTTGAGTAAAAAGCCTAACTTACAGAATTAAAATTTGGAAACCACACCAAATGTTGGGTAATAAGAGTTAGATAACGTGTAGACAGTTATTTATACATTAGCTTGTGACAACAATACTGCACCTGTACAATAATTCATATTAGTACTTGTCCCTGTTACTTGCACCTCTGGTGCAAGAGATCAACTTCCTTTTTTATTTTTTTTAACAAGCTAGGCTGTCTTCATCATATTCTCGACTCCGAACTGTCCATTTCTTCAAAATCATGGTGCAAGCTCCAAGGTAGGCGCCTAACATATAATCCTGATGTGAAAAATAGCTCCCCCCAAAATAAAAACGATTTCCGATTATCTTAATGCTCTCGCCGACCGTTAGACTGCTGTAGCGGTCGATTTGCGGGCAGTGGTAGGAAGTCGCTTAAGAAAAGAGCATTTCGTGACACTTTGTGTCACTCATGTGGTTTAGAGTAAAACAATTCTGCATCTGAATATGGCATGCCTCTATTCACACTCATAACTGTTGTGGTTTTCTTATTTATCGTAATGTCGAGTCGACGAAAAGGTTTACGCAGTGTAGAATTAGTTTCTCTATAAATTTGGCAGTATCATACCTTCTGTGATTTAGCTTGTTGAAGGTAATACGAAACAGCATTAATGACTGCAAACTACAAGCACTCCACACCAAACACGCTCGATCTTTGACCTTTTTGGAAATCCTCTTTTTTTTAGTGTGTCTCAGATTAAGGACTTGCTTAAACTGGCGCAAATTTATGATCTTTAATATTTCTGTCGCCCCAAATACCTGGAAAGGAGTAATCTTTCAAATAGCTTTGAGGACAATGGAAGAAATTTCAATTTTTCAGTCCATGGAAAACGAAAGAAAAGTGAATGTGAATTGCATGGCCAAAACATGGGAATATACAAACAATTGTCCAAGTAAAACCTTATATGCAATAAACAATTCCAAAAATTTAGACAATCTAGTCTGAAACAGTGATTAAAATTTATGACACATGACACCAAAGCATGCACTGAAAAAAAACCCTCAAGTGTGCTTGGTGTGATGATCCATCAGTCGGGCATTGCTGAATTGCAGCCTGAAGGCGACTGAGACACTGACATACATGAGATAATTATGATGATAATTACTGTTTGGCCAAGAGAAAAGCTGAAGCTTAGGCAGGCAAACCCAATACTACTTACGCTCTAGCATTTCCGGTGCAAGCAGTGTCAGTCAGAAAAAAAATTGTTAAAAATACTGCAAATAATTAAATGGCCCAAATTATAAATTATACAATAAAGTACGTTACTGAATCAACCCAAAAACAGCATCACAAGGTAATGGTGGACGTAATCTATATTTACAACAGCTGATGTCAATTACAACCTGAAATGTCTCTCCAATCGATCATAATTTCCAGTTATCGATTCCCAGACGATCACTATCAGCATAAATATACATAAAGGAGACATTTTTCGAATGCAGTTGCAATATAATTCTTTTGTTTTCATAGCTTTTAGTCTTACACCTACACTCTTGATTTCACAGTATGCTGTACTACAATATATGGCCGGATTTTTTTTATCACTCATTATTTTTGTATTGATACAATTATAATGGAGGTCGCCTCTTTTTTAGCAGTGTAACAATCCCGTTATTACATTAAAGACAAATAGGCAAGTTGTTTCGGGTAGATGCAAAATAGTTACATCAAGTAAAAATATATTGGTTAAGAAGGTAAGAATATTTTATTTAATTAATTTCAAAATTATTTCAACCTATATTTTACGGTTCAGTTAGTAAAGATAGCTTTTGATCAATTCTGGTGTATCTATTATTATCAATATTATAATCTCGTTTCACGATTAATCTATTTCACTACTACAGTTAAAGAAAAACAAAGTTTTAGTTAAAAATATTATCCTCATTAAATCACTTAATTTGATATACAAGTATTAATTCTGCAGAGCATAAATATACATCATTCGATAAAGCACAGGTAATTTGAAACATACGTTACTTTCTTCCCCTTATTAAGCGTTTGATGCTATCTAAAATGAGATGACAATGAACACCAGAAATATGTAAAACGTGAAAGAAATCACCCGAACACATGTCAAAGCCCAACACTGTTACATCACCTTTTCCAAAAGCTTTCACCACTATACTGAATATATTCATATAAATGGATACTATACTTCACCAGTAAGACCTGCAGCAATTATAACCAGGTATCAGGTATGCAACATATTCATACAGCACTACAAAATATCGTAGATTTAGTTCATCGGTATCCCTAAACACATGTGAGCTTGAGAGAACACGGTTCGCTGATGCTTGTGTGAGCTCGGGTTCGAGCACAGAGTCCGTACCATAGTTGCTCCTAGCATATTCGGGCAT
Organism: Penaeus japonicus; assembly: GCF_977035675.1. Taxonomy (NCBI): domain Eukaryota; kingdom Metazoa; phylum Arthropoda; class Malacostraca; order Decapoda; family Penaeidae; genus Penaeus; species Penaeus japonicus. Next base: position 20,442,332 of record NW_028234406.1, on the reverse strand, counting down.
AAATTTGGATAGACCGTGACAGCAACAATATATATATATATATACTGTATATGACTATAATGAAAAAGACACTGGTATTTTGATTGTTTTGCACTGAACTTTCTTATAAACTATGAACAAAATAATAGCCACTAATACCTGAAAAAAATCCCAAATATTTTTAGTTGCCAAAACCTTTTTTTCAGGAGAGGCACATAAAGCAAACAAAATGATAATAGTAATAAAATAATACTCATCTATTTTTATCCATGTTGCTATTTTTATCCTGTCTAATTTTTTGTATGCAAATACTCAATTAGCTCACTAATTTTATGTATATTTGACATCGTCATAGGCTTCTCCTTGGCGAATCTTTGATGGTGATCTAATACCTCACCACTTGAAGGTAGTCTAGTCTCTGATGTAGGAGGAACACTTTCTTTTCATTAACTCTACCATATATCTGCACTTCTTTATCATTAGTCAGCCAAATGGCTGGCCCCAGTGTAGGAGACTAAAAGGAATCCAGGCGACTCCGTTTTCTATGAGCTCAGGTCTCTGGGTTTACCTCTCCCTGTTCAATAAACGCATGTGACAAATCAGTGGTAACTCGCAGGGTCAACCTAACTCTCAGCCAAACTTAGTAGTTCGTATCCCTTGATAAACTCCTGACATACCCTAGGTTGGAAACTTGTGCGCTATATCCATCCCAAAGAAAGGAGATTACTTTAGAATGTAGCAACAATGAAGCAATTTCTTTCATCAGACACTGAGGTAAAATTGAATTGAAAATGACAGCAGATCGAATAAAAGCCAAACTAAAGTGGTTATCGAAGAACAATAGGGAGTTAGACCAGGGTGCCCATCTGAACCTCAAGATGATAATTGAATAAAACAGGGAATAATGAAATGATCTATATGTGTTTCATTGACTACAGGTAGGCCTTCCATTCAGTTGTTCATGGCGTTCTCAGGAGTAGAATGTCGCAGATGACCTTCCCAACACATCATTGATCATATCAAAAAGCTATGTGAGCAACAAATAATCACGGTGAGAACAACTTACGGAATGACTGAATAGTTCCAAATTGGGCAAGGAGTATGCCAATACTGAATATTGCCACATATCTTTAACATATCTGCAGAAAATATTATGTGAACAGCAGTTGAAGATCATGAAGGGACCATAAAAATAAGTGGAAGAACCATAAGCAACCTCCGCTATACTGATGTAGTTCTGACAGCTGGAAAAATGCAGGTACTACAAGAATTAGTAAGAAAAGACAAAGTGAAGATGATGGCCAATGAAGAAACAGACCTTTTCCTCAAATCGAACTAAATCAGTCATGAAAGTACTTAGAAACAAATAATAAACTCTAATTATTAATGGCAAAGAAGTCGAAGCCGTCAATGAGTTAAATTGCTTATGGTTCATATTTTCAAACACCAGCGATGATTCCAAAGAAATCAGAAAACGTATTGGCATAGCTTAAGATTCAGTGGTATCCATAATTCGGCAATGAAAATAATATGATCAGAAAAAAAATCAATCTTTCAAATAGTGGTTTAATCTAGAGACGGATCGATGTACGGGTAAAGTGGATACCACATTTTGGTGTCCACAGTATTCAGCGTGGTTCACACAGATTTATGATAATAATAATGATACTAATATTATTGTTATTATCATCATCATTGTGGTTATTATTTTTATAATTACTATTACGATTATTTTGAAAGAATTTATAGGCCTAATATAGTGTGAAGTGGGAAGTGGTTATTACAGGTCAGAGTTCTCTTAAGTGTAGTGTCGGCTGGAGCTGACTTCGAAATCAAGAGAAGCTGCTTGAGAAGTAAGGATCAAAGTAATATTAATTCACCAATGAAGGGGAGAGAAAAAAATAAATGGAAATATTTATTACCCGATGATTTTTTTTCAACAATCATGGTTACATACTTCCACTCACATTGGTTGACAGGTTTGGTTGCTCCTATTTTAGCATTAGTATTAATTTACCTAGAACTTGTTTATCTGTGCTTAAAATTCCCCAGTGAAATTTACTTCACTAATGATAAAAAACTAGTGCCCAAGATGGATCTTAAGGTGCACGCGGACTTGGAAGTAATCTATCTTTCGAGCTAGGGATATTCACCCGTTTCGCGACTTTTCTCCCTCTTTTACTCAATCGTTTCAATACTTTACTCCCAATGTTGTAGTAGACTAAAATTGTAATATAAGGTCCATTTCAACTCCTTATGTTTTTATGCTGTGTGATAGAAGTATTAGTTTATGAAAGAATAATTTATCTCGTATGCGTGTACTTTTGTAAACAAATGCGAAAGAAATAACTATGTCTAAAGAAAATAAATGAAGAGATGAGGTAGAGGAAGGAGACCTACGTTTATGCATTCTACCTGCACATCCTGCAGTCGGCATCTTGCTGTGTGCAATTGCTCTCTGAAAACAGTACTAGATACAGACCGTAGGTAGGAGCTCTTCAAGGCTTTCTTTCTTGCAAGTACTAGAATACAGTGGTGCCATTTAAATATGTGATTTTAAACTAAACCTATTTTGGTACGGCAATTAAAGTATTTATAATTGCAATTGGTATCACCAGTCACTAAATAATGTTCTTACTCAAATATAACATGATGACTATTGGCATCCACGTCATGCCACCTGTCGTCTGGCCAAATACTTGTTTGGCATGTATGTCATGCCATCTGTCCACAAAGGATTAAATACTTTATATTACTGATATATGGTCATATGGAAAATTGCTTTAATTCACCTTAAGATTATATCCGCAGAATCAGTGTTTATGCCTTAAAATGTTCCTAAAATAGGTCATGTAAAAAACAGCTCGTTTCCTTCGCCATCCTACACGTAGACCATTAAGTTTTTTTTTCCTGGCTTGATTTTTGGAGCCAGTCCGTCACTGGTGATATCGCCTCCTTCTTCTTGTTAGTTTGATGATTAAACGTGTTAATTGCTGTAACTAAAATTTTGAAGAATCTAGAAACTGGAAAAAGGAAATTGTTTTTTTTTTTTTTTTTTTTTTTTTGGGGGGGGGGGACAAACGGGACATGTCACTAGGAAGTGAAAGAATAAGAAAGGATTTAGTGTTGGGAACGAGTTTTGGTTGGAGAAAGAGGAAGGCCCAAATCTCTTTTTTTCAGAAAATAAAAAAAACAACAGCACTAACAGTGATGCAGGTTATCAGAAGGACATAACCCTAGACAGGAAACGATATATTTCTCAGACGAATAAAGAAACGTGGGTCAAAGTATACCCGCTTTAGGAAAAAAAGACAAAATGAAATATGAAAACTATTATTAATATATCAAAATTTTACAAATCTGAAAGAATACACATTCCTGTGGTGAATCACACCAAGTACAAAAATGTAAGTAAACTTTGGTTTGAAAATTAAAAATATATATTTTTATTTTATTTTAGTGGCTATGAACGATAGCCAGAAATAAAGAAAACTTGTTGAACAAACTTAATAATATTTGGTATTCCGCATCTTGGATAATTGTTCTCGCATACCAATGCCATAACCCTAGGCAGTCCAGAAAATGAGGTCCCTGGAACAAATTAACAAATGCAAGCAATTCTGGCAATGGAGCTTGTACTGGCGTTCACACACAATGACTTTACACTGTGCACATACAGTCCTGCACTTGCTTGCAGTTCTCCATGGACATATTTTGCATCTCCTCCGGACTTATGGTGGTGGTGGAACAGAGTCTGTTGCTGTTTGCTTGGGGATTACGTTGAAACAAGAGCGAATTGTGTGTAGAAGGAAAATGTTCAGTGTAAGACTTTCCAGTCTCTGAATGGCCCTTGGCTTTGTCAGCTCATTCACAAGCTCGTGCATAATGTGCGACGCAAACTATCACTAGGACTCACTGCTCTGCCACACAATTTGTACAGGATGAATCTGTCTTCATTGCACTCAATTACTTTTTCTGATGTAGACTTTTGGGGGTCCTTTCGAGGGGTGACTGTACTTATCAGTGCATTGGTACTGGTATTGTCGGCGTGACAGTCAAGGATCATGTGAGGCTCACCGTCATTGTAATCATCAGGGGATGAATGAGCAGTGATGTAATAGCTTGTCTGTCAGGGGCACCAGCTAAAGAGGTATGAGTGACTGGGGGAATGGCTGGTGATGCCTCACTCACATCTTGGCGTCCTGACCCACACTTTCGTCCTGACTACTAATATTTTCAAGGACTGTAAGCCAAAGAGTTCAATGGTGTCTTCATTCATCATTCTGGAGAGCTCCTCGTGGCAATCGCTTGTTACAATCCACGTTCTCTTTAGTAAAATCAATTACACACATATATATATATATATATATATATATATATATATATATATATATATATATATATATATATGTGTGTGTGTGTGTGTGTGTGTGTGTGTGTGTGTGTGTGTGTGTGTGTGTGTGTGTGTATGTGTGTGTGTGTGTGTGTGTGTGTGTGTGTGTGTGTGTGTGTGTGTGTGTGTGTGTGTGTGTGTGTGTGCCTGCCTGCCTACCGGCGTGTCTGTGTGTTTATACACACAAATATATATATGTATATATATATATATATATATATATATATATATATATATATATATATATACACATATATATATTTATTTATATATATATATATATATATATATATATATATGTATATATATTACAAGCAAAATGATTATAACCATTCCCACTACCCTAAGTTATGGATGTAAATAGTCACAAAGTCCCATATATCGTATAGAAAGCAATGACCTAAGATTTCCTATCTAGGGTTAAGCCAGAAACATGTGGAGACGGCTAATTAGGGATGCGCACCTGCTCAACCTTATGACCAAACTGTCTTAAAGAAACAAGGAAATCCATGAGCTGTCCTTGTGGATCCTACAACGCAGAGATACAGCACAAGAGCCTCCCATTTCTTGATTTCAAGGCAGCTCGCGCGTGTTCTCGTGTGTGCATTTTTTCTTCTCTCGCACTGAAGTGAGGCATCAATATCAGTGCTCGTGATGACAGGAATCAGTACAATGGTTGTTAACCTAGGGGAAAAATGGAAAAGACTAACTATTTTTTTCACAAAATCTAGAAGGAATTTTAATCAATGGAAAATTGTGAAAGATCTGAGACAGGAAAAAAGACCACTATAATCTAGGAGTTATAGTAAGAAAAGAAAAGAAAAAACGTTTACAATCACTGGTAATACATTACTCATTGGAAGAAGTAGTAGACGGAGTCTATTTTTAACTACCCTAGTTACCACTTCTCATGTAGACTCCCATGTTGAGTTTACATCATGAAAAGGATATTCAAATTGTGCTGCTCTCTTACCAGCGAATCTTCTTGAATTTATATAATTCAATTTATTACGATTTCATTTCCTTGACACTGAATGCGTCTGAAGAACTTACCTTGAGTTGCGCGTAAAGGGTGTTGTCCAACGTTTAAGCACGTATGGATGGATATTTATGTGTAGAGTACAAGCATACAGCACTTGGGGTCCTATTTACGTGAATACTCTATGTAGAGCGAGTGACTTTTGCTTGCCAAGTTGTGTCTCGTGTTTTCCTAAAGGGTATCGGTCGAGCCGATGAGTGAAAATAACGTTTTTATTCTCATTCTCTTCTCTCCGGACACTTAATTGGTGAAATCTTGTCCTTCAACCTTCAGTTTTCTCTCTTCCTCCACCATTTCTCGCCTCCCTTCTCCCTCCCCTTCCCCTCCCCCTCCTCTCGTCATTTCCTATATTCCTCCCTCTCTTTCCCTCCACCATTTCTCGCCTCCCTTCTCCCTCTCCTTCCCTCTCCCCTTCCCCTTCCCCTCCCCCTCCTCTCCTATATTCCTCCCCCTCTTTCCCTCCACCATTTCTCGCCTCTCTTCCCCCTCTCATTCCCTCTCCCCCACCCCTTCCCCTCCCCCTCCTCTCGTCATTTCCTATATTCCTCCCCCTCTTCACCCACCATTTCTCGCCTCCCTTCTCCCTCTACCTCCCTCTCCCTCCCCTTCCCCTCCCCCTCCTCCCCTCATTTCCTATATTCCTCCCCCTCTTTCCCTCCACCATTTCTCGCCTCCCTTCTCCCTCTCCATCTCCCTCCCCTTCCCCTTCTCCTCCCTTCTCCCTGCCCCTTCCTCTCCCCCTCCTCTCGTCAATTTCCTATATTCCTCCCCCTCTTCACCCACCATCCGCGCGTCCCCCTGTCCACCACGCCACGTGAAAGATCCCGTTAGTGGCTGCGCGAGCTACGTGTGTTTTTCCGTCTCTTTTTCTCACGCGTTACGGTGAGGCGATGCAAATGGACGGACAGTAGGGTATTTCAATAATTGCAACTTTTGAAATGTCATTGTGACTGTACAAAAATAGGCTCCATATATCATAAAAATGAAATGTGAAAAAATCAGCTTGATCTGATAACGTTTAGGGGTTGCACTTTTCAATTTAATATATTACGCATTTCCGCGGAATTGCGGCCGCGCAGCGGACGAGGTCCACGCACTTCGAACTTCCTCGCTAACGTTAAGTGATGATAGTTCCCTTCCGAATCGTAATCAAATTTGTGTCTTTAGGTGCATCAAGTTCCTCGCTGACCTTGGGAACCTAAATATTGCATGCAGCAAATTTCTCACAGACCTTAAGCACTTAAATACCGCATATAGCAAGTTCCTCAATGACCTTAGGTCGGAAGTCTTTCAATACTTCTAGTTCTTCACTGAACTTAATGGCCTGTAAAGTAATGCCGTGTTTCTTCAATAAGCATATAAACGTTAGTTAATTAATAACATTATTATACATTCTAACAAGCTTCTGTTGTGTTGCTACTTGTTTGTGATATATTGGCATGATATAATTCGCTGAAAGTGTTTGATTGAAATCCAAACTTTTCTGGACGACAAATTGCTTTGAAACTTGTGACTAAATTGAAGAATTATATCAGAAATTTGGACTGAAGACTATTACTAAACTAAAGGCCATCACAAAAGTACTTAACAAAAAGAAAGTATATTATTATACACAGGAGGAGAGTTTGAAAGCTTCGTTTATTAGTACTAAAATCGTATCTTTTAAAGGCAAAAGACAACCGAGAGAGTGCTACAAGAAGACATCGAGTGGTATGAAGCAAAGTTAAATGGTAGTGCTGCATCCACTGGTTCTGCTGACCATAAAGCCTACTAAAAGGAAGGAATACAGAAATAAGAGGAAATGTAGTCTGGCAAATAAATTACTGAGTGAGATTCAGGAATATGTGAAAACGATACAGATGATGAACATGACAACGGAAACTTCATCTTCCTCAACCTTAGAAGATTTATCCACTCCTGATGACTACCAGAAGGGAAACGAAAATACACCACGGAAATAATGCAACAAATTTTAATGATGTTTTTTTTTTTTAAGTAGTAGGTCTTGACAGCAGATTGATTCCTTTAGATACTACCATTTTCCGCAAGAAAAGGCAGGCAACTATTGGTAAAAGAGATGACACTCTAGCTTCATTGAAGATAATCAATATGAATAAAAACATGTCATAACCTCAGGGAATTAACAGAAGTGATTGATTTTTATGAGGATATAAATGTTGAGGTCCGTTTTCAGTGGCCAATTAACTTTAATGCTATTGACGGGTAACCATTCATGAACTACTGGACAGACATGCAAAATTATTTTGTCTTGAGTCCTTAAAAGAATTTTAAAAAACATGATATTGCCTAGGATATTCGTGCCAGTTGGTGTTAGGTGGTTAGGTTATATGTGTTCATCATTACATGTTTGTATATCACTTGATGTTGTACTTGATAAATTATGAAGTATTGAAAATGCTGATTTGCCATCCAAGACAAGAGTTGGCTTGAAAGACAATTTGATTAGATGCTTGGGGACATTGCAAAAGAACCCTACTGTTATCAAAGGTATCTTCGAGTTCTCCAAGATCCATTTCTTTTGCTGGCGAAAAGCTGTCATTAGTAAAGAGCCGACAATATTTCAGACAGCATTTGGGGCATCTCAAATGTGTTCAGAAGTAGGATCAGATTAGGGTTTGACAAATCCTACTTTGCATCCATCAGTAGATATCTGCATAAAACAGATGTCATTTTCATGCCACTCTCTCACGATGCTGACAGCATACATGAGGTATTTGGTATGCTGAAAATGGAATCGGAAAAAGCTGGATATGCAAACCAGCCAAACCTGAAGGATCAAATTTGGTACAATTTTTCCTATGAGAAGTTATGGAACCTCACCACAGAAAAGTTTGTGAATGTCCCAGGTTTTTCGGAAAGAGTGTTTAGTTCTCCTTTGTTCCATTATATATGGGATATCAAATACATGGTAATTGCGGATAGGGGAATATAGTACATGTGAGAAGTTGTTGCATATTATAGATATTGCCAATAAAAGATACGTTTCTAGTTTGTAATATACTTTCACCATGTGTAATATTATGCTTAATTGTAGAAAAAATAATCTTAAAAACCAGAATTATACTATACACGATTAAATAAATCAACATAATTTGAATATATCGTTAAGGAATTACTGCTAAAATGACGAAGAGAATATAGAAAACGGGAATTTCACCCAGACTAATCTAATTATTTAATCACATTTTTCGTATCTTTGAGTTAAAAGTGCAATAGGTAAATATTGATGAAAACAAATAAAAATGGTATCACTAATCATGAAAAAATAAATGGAGCCTACTTCTGAACAGTCCCCGTGAATTTGAATGATTTTCCAAAAATCACCAATTATTGAAATACCCTACTGTCCAGTGAGGGTCTTAAGAGACCGTGAGTCAGAATTTCTTTTTCGTGAATGCTTAGATTATTTCCTTGATGTTTATATCCTCATTGTTAGTGAGTACCAGCATCTTTGATCTGAGATTATATAAATACATCTAACATTTTAAAATAGCATATTGGTCATATTGTTTGACTAATTCTCTCATGCACTGATTGAGTAGCATCACTAGGAGATTAAATCCAATTGTTATAGTTTTTCCAATTGACATGATTATTAATCATATGTTGATCAAACCTAAACAAGTTGGGCTGGCGCACATAATTTGGCGAACCATGCTGTACTACATAAACAATTTTGATAAGTCAGTGAAATATAAGGTCAAATATTAATCCCACGCATATACGCATATACTCATGACCTGTTGACGAGAGGTCCTGCTCCGTGCCTATTGGCACTCTGGAGGAAAACCAACAAAGCTCCATCCCCTATATTCTGCTAAGTGCGTGCTGGTAAACCTATTGGCACTCTGGAGGAAAACCAACAAAGCTCCATCCCCTATATTCTGCTAAGTGCGTGCTGGTAAACCTTTCTGATAATTGATCTTAAAGTATGAACTCTTAAAATAAACCAATCTCTGAAAATACGTAATGAAGGATTGCTGGCCTTGACTTGAGGGCGAAGGGCAGAGAGCTTCACATTGCGCCGCAGTCGTGTTGGTCTACGGAATGTAGAACATTCATGACAGATTACAATGCTCTCAAACCAATGTATTATGAGATGGAAGTCCTATTTTTGAAGCCATTGTGGGTGTCTTCTACACATTTACTTAATGCAATTCATACTAGCTTCATGTCACCTGACATGTTATCTAATAAAAACAAATGACAACAAATTATCATATCAGTATTAGTATGAAGCTGAAATAACTTTTCATAATACTGCTTGAAACAAACATTTCACTAAAATTGTGTTTGCGCCATAAAATTATTGTTCCAAAGCCAGTGCTTTTGTTACAGATATACCATGCCATGCTCTCCAAATATTATATTGTTTGCCTTTTTTTTTTAAATCATTTGGCATTAAAATGTGAAAAATGAGCTGAAAATTACAATCAAAAGGGATATTCTCTCACACAAGCTCACGTTAAAGGCTTAGGAAGGCATGCACCACCTCGCCACTCGGATCCAAATTGGTGAGCGTTTGGATGTAGTGGCAGTTATTTGAAAGCATGTAATGATAGCATTTTCTTTTGGTCATTTATTGCAGGTGAATGTCATGGTATTCTTGAATAAACAATGAAAAGAGTAAAAGTTGAAATAAGTTGAAACAAGCACTGTATGTTTGGAGTGAAAATGTTGCGTCGAACTAAGCAACCATTTCACCTTTCCTTGCCTACCCAAAATTATGTAAGTCTACCTTGTTTAATCTAAATTCCTCTAAATGAACTTCTTATAACCGAGCAAAATTGGATGCAACTTTGTCTTCCTGAAACTAAACATTGTAGTGTAACAAGCTAAATTTAATCTGACCCTTTTACAATCCATTGTAACAGATGAGCTGTTTCAGTGGAAGGATGCATGATTTTCAATTGCAAGGTATTGGTTTCAACCCCCTCTCAGTCTAGTCATCTGGGAATGAGTACTGGTATCACCTAGGATGAGAGGCACTGGCACTATATCACATCTTTCTGTATCTTGGTATTTTTCTCTTTGGACTTACCTCCTACACTCACTTACCTAGCTGATTTAAACCTAATCTTTGAAGGCAAGTAAAATGTTTCTTATCTGGTAGTTGTCATATTTTTCCTAGCTTCCCATATAAAGCCTAGACAAACAACATGGGAACTGATCATATGCCCTTGAATTTATTATTATAATTTGATATCTATATCTCACTATTTCCTTCTCACTGTTTAACAAATAACACCTCAAAATATTAGAAAGGAGCTTTGGACACTTCATTAAAACTAAATAATCTTCTAAGGTCAAGAAAGACATTTGGGTCGTTCTCCTGATGAAGCTGTTCACTCCCACAGAAATTACATCACCGGCGTTATCCCGTTCCCAAAGCCATGAGGGAGCTCAGTAGCAGTCTCACTATATTGACAGTTACCTTCTGGTGCATAGGCGTAACAAGTAGGTGACTGGACATCTTGACTGGTTTCCATTCTTTTTTGTCTCATTGCATTGCTATCTGGCATTTATATAATTGCTTTATTTGTGTTTTCTTCCATGGTCTTTGGCTCAACATTAGATTTTACCAATTTTTACTATTAGTTTATTCTTTATCAAAATTCAGTATATTCAGTATTTTGATGTTAAGCTATTTCAGTAACTCACTGCTTAGTTTGATATAGAAGTTTGATGTTTTATACAATTTTTTTTTCATTTTTGTCAGTTAATTGTTGAACATGAAATTAAGATGTTGGTATTTTTCCAGATGGGGAATATGGTGCAAAATGTATTAAATCTTCTGACTGTCATTATGATGAAGTCTGCAAAAATGATCACTGTAATTGCTCAAATATTATATACTCAGAGAAACTTGTACCAGAATGTAAAATATGTAAGTGCCATCTTATTTGTAACTGAACAAAGTCATGTTTGGTATAGTTGCTCATTGTGATCTTTTGATAACACTTTTTGATAATTTTTTTTATTATTTTATTTTCAATTTGGTGTTTTTCAGATAAAAATTATCACCTGTGCATGAACGATGAGCAATGCTGGGCAAACTCTAAATGTGTCGGAGTGCGATGTGAATGTGAGGAGGGCTATTACAGAATAGAGTCATCTTGTCGTAAAGGTATGATATTTGATTTTTAGAATTTAATTCACAATCAAAGATTAGTAATGCCGATAAGAAAAAATAAGTGATTGTTTATTTTTATTTAAAAAATGCAATGCATATTTAACACAAGTTTTCAAGACAGAATCAAACATGCAGTGGTGGATTTAGTATATTTCAAAGGGAGAAGAGAATGAAAGGGTGATAAGCAGATACCAAATACAGAAAGCACAAAATCATATGCTAGGGTGATAGCTGTAGCTCTTTTAATGGGAATTTTCAGCATTTCAGTAAAATTTTCTAAGCATGTACCATGTTTATAAAGGGCTGTAAAGTTGTTTGAAGCTGTCATGAGTATTTACTCATATACAATTACATATAAATTTACAAGAAAACAAATGTGCCAATAATTTCAGCAAATATTTTGTTATCAAATATAGCACAACTTTATATTATTTCCTAAAATTTATCACACAAGGAGTCCCTCTCCAGAGCAACTAGTTATGCTAAAATCCCTCCATTCTGTCTTCATGTTCATAGAACTTTAGTCTAGTTAATAGGCTCAATAGCTGAAATTGAATGAGAAGTTCATACGCTCTCATGCTTTTTTATGGACCATAACATATTTGTTTAATTTCCTTTATCATATATATATATATATATATATATATATATATATATATATATATATATATATATATATATATTGTTGATTTGCATTGACACAGTAAATATATAGATAATTATGTTTCTATCAGATCATGAAGAATTAAACCATTGAAGCCAGGGACATGCAATGTCCACTATGATTTGATTTGATTTACTTATTATTATTACTTTTTAGGCAATTAGATAATTTCACAAGAGCTTAGTCACCAATAAGTCAATTTTTAGGCACAAATGACCTCACCTTTTTACCATATTCCTGGAATCGCTGTGAATTTTTTTTTATAATTTCTGCTACTATCATTATTGTAACTGAGATGTCACTATTATTACTATTACTACTATTACTACCATAACAACAACAACAATAACTACTACTACAACTATGACTACTACAACTATTTCAACTACCACTACTACTACCACTACAACAATTATTACAATTACTATTATGACAACTACTACAACAACTACTAGTATAACAACTACCACTACAACCACTACCACTATAACAACAACTACTTAAACTACTAGTACTACTACTAGAATTACAACTGCTAACACTTCTAAAACTACTACTAGTACTACTACTAGAATTACAACTACTAACACAACTAAAACTAGTACTACTAAAATCACTACTAGTATTACTACTAGAATTACAACTACAAACACTAATAAAACTAGTACAACTAAAACTACTACTACAACTACCACTAACACAACAATAACTATTACTAAAACTACTACTAGTACTACTACCACTACTACAACTACTGCTACAACAACTACTGCTACAACAACTACTACTACTGCTGCTACTTAAAAACAACAATAATAGTAGTGAGATTTTTCTTAATCTTGAATATTCAAGGAATGGGATAAGCAGGTATCGTCAATTGATTACATAGTGGACAGTACTTGTATATATATGCACTCCTGGCATCAATTATCTAGAAGTTCAGTTATGATTATTTTTTTTAACTAAATATTTTTTTTATCAGTGCGACTACAGGGTCTGATGCAGTCCTGCAGAATACAAGGTTCAACAACATGGTTGTGTGATGTCAACAAACATACTGTGTGCATAAATGCTGTTTGTATTTGTACTGGGTAGGTTGGAAAGGTATTTTCCTTAAATAAGTTATTTTCTGAATATGTAGACTCAGCTCTCCAGTTTCTCTGTACCTTGAATACAGTTAAACATGTGAAATTATAGCTATACATGTATAGAAAAAGATGTAAATGAGAATAGATGTAATTGCTGTATTTTGATTCAGTCTTCCTCAGTAACGTACATTTTGAAGAAAAATAGCATCTTCTTGTCTTGTAACAAGTCTTCTATATTTGTAAGGGTAATAGGTGAAAGTTTGAATACTGGGGGAAGAGGGTTCATCCTTGAAAAGAAGAGATAGAGAACACAGCTGTCTGATTTGATGAGGAAGAGGAGGGCCACCAAGGGGCATGGTAATATGGGACTGACACACTTGGCCAGGGTCCATCAAGTTCTTGGTGGATATAAATTCAGGGTTTAATTATGTAGGTATTGAGCAACAAGTATTGGATCTCAGGAAGATTTAATGGAATAGATCAGTTATATCTCTTGTGTTATTCCTATTCTTTTATAACTTTTCTTCTTTTGTCCCAACAAACTCTGTTCAAAGATTAAAACTAGACTAAAAAATGTGAAAAAGTGATAATGATTGAGGTCCTTTTAAATCCTATTGCCGGAAAGATACTGAAGCACTTTATATATGATGTATATCACTATAGATTGTGAAGGATTCATGTTGAACAAGTTGAAAATGAAACACTGTGGGGGGGAAAAAAGGAAAACACATGAATATGCCATATTTGTGTTTTCCATGGTTTCCCTTTGTTACTTTGTTTTCATTATAGTATTTTATTTAAAGTAGACTTGACTATATATAAAACAAGTAAATCAGTAATCCAGTCATGTATAAAGTTTTGGGTATACTCTGATATTTAAGATATCATATATCCACACATAGGCCCATATAGATACAAGGAACATTATTATTGCATTATGCTAACATTAGCCTAACATAGACTCTATGGATAAAAGTAAAACCAAAAATTACCAAAATGTTAATACAAATATCTTTCAGACTTTGCTTGACCATTATGATAATAGAAATGTTTATTTAATTTTTGGATTGATAATGCATTTTAATTTATTCTTGGTTATTGTAATTATTAATTAAGAATTAAGACTTATTGTATTTTCCTTTTTTTTTTAGGGGTTATGTACCAAACCTCAATGGAACATGTGAGTCAAAAGGATCCTATATAAGGCGTCATGGACTCCTTGGTGAGTAACACTGTAAAATAAATTTTGATAAATCAAAAAAGTCTTGTAGAGGAGCAAGTCATATGGTTAATGAGAATTTTGAAAATCTTTAAGAGCCTTTGTTATGCTATTTTAGGTGTTCATATGTTTAGAAGACACATTTGTTTTGACATTGATAACTTTTTTCTGACTTTGAATTTTAGAAAATGGAAAGAATAAACCATTGATCAGTGCAACAGAGAAATTGATTCTTATTTGAGTATCCAGTTTAATTATTGGACAATTTCTGGAGCTAAGGAAGTAAAAAAAATACCTTAAAAACTATTCAGTTATCAAAGTAAATCAAAGTTAAATATAATGGTTCATAAAAAGATGAGCGATGTTTAAATTCAAAGTGGACATGTAGGTGTTCATAATCAACAAGGTTATGCATGATATCCAGATGCAATGGTGTCATCAGTCTGAATTCATTCTATTAACAACTGTTAACTGAAAGATTTCTATATTCTAAACACTCAGCATGTGTTGATTCGTTTGCTTGCCATGATGAGTTCTTCATTGGTCACTATTCTTTGGAGTACATATAATTAATTATCCATTGTTCCTAAATCTATACTTAATTCTATTTAATTTTATTAATTCTGCTGAAAAAATAAAAAGTAAGAAATGGCAACACAAGTAATGGTTGGAAATCGGAGCAGAATCCAGCAAAACTGCAAATAATGGAACAGATTCTCTATTTGATTATGATGATAATGACACTAGTGATAATGATAATAATAATCCTGATGATATTCATCATTTTAATTATCATAATCATTATCATTATTACTATAATTATCATCATCATTATTATCATGATGAGAATTTTTATTACTATCATTGATGATAATAACAATAATGATAATGATGAAAATGATTTTGATGATAATAATGAAAAGGATCAAGATGATAATGATGAAAATTATCATGATAATGATAATCATCATATGATGAAAGTGTTATTGTTATTATTTTCATCAGTATTATATGGCCAAGAGGTGTCAGGTCGCACCCCTCCAAAGGTTAGTGGTGAGCTAGTGTTCTGGCAACGGATTGTCATTTTTCTGGTGACCAAATTGACTCCCAAATCTGTGCGTGCCCTTTGCATCTTTGACTCCACCGATGGCATCAGAGCTTTATGTTGGTCTAACTATCAGAATTAAGTGAACAGACTATAACAATATTTATCTTTTTATCTGCACACACACATACACATACACATGCACAAGGACATGCACACATGCATACACAGGAAGGAAGGGAGAGAGGAAAGTAGAGAGAAAGGGAGAGAAGAAGGGAAAGAAGAAGGGAAAGAAGAAGGGAAAGAAGAAGGGAAAGAAGAAGGGAGAGAGAAAGGGAGAGAGAAAGGGAGAGAGAAAGGGAGAGAAGAAGGGAGAGAAGAAGGGAGAGAGGAAGAGAGAGAGGAAGAGAGAGAGGAAGAGAGAGAGAGAGAGAGAGAGAGAGAGAGAGAGAGAGAGAGAGAGAGAGAGAGAGAGAGAGAGAGAGAGAGAGAGAGAGAGAGAGAGAGAGGGAAGAGAGAGAGAGAGAGAGGGGGGAGAGAGAGAGAGAGAGAGAGAGGGGGGAAGAGAGAGAGAGGAGAGAGAGAGAGAGAGAGAGAGAGAGAGAGAGAGAGAGAGAGAGAGAGAGAGAGAGAGAGAGAGAGAGAGAGAGAGAGAGAGAGGAGGAAGAGAGAGAGAGAGAGAGAGAGAGAGGAAGAGAGAGAGAGAGAGAGAGAAAGAGGAGAGAGAGAGAGAGAGAGAGAGAGAGAGGAGGGAAGAGAGAGAGAGAGAGAGAGGAGGGGGGAAGAGAGAGAGAGAGAGAGAGAGAGGGGGGAAGAGAGAGAGAGAGAGAGAGAGAGGGGGGAAGAGAGAGAGAGAGAGAGAGAGAGAGGGGGGAAGAGAGAGAGAGAGAGAGAGAGGGGGGGAAGAGAGAGAGAGAGAGAGAGAGAGAGAGAGAGAGAGAGAGAGAGAGAGAGAGAGAGAGAGAGAGAGAGAGAGAGAGAGAGAGAGAGAGAGAGAGAGAGAGAGAGAGAGAGAGAGAGAATAAAATGTATTGACATGAACATTTGTTGCAGAATATCGTGTTAAACCTGGTGAATACTGCAGAGCTTCCACAGACTGTATTGATGGATTATTGTGTGAGGATTTAAAGTGCAGATGTCCAAGGTATGTATTTTGGTTTGGGTTTGTAGAGATTTAAACTTTTCTTTACCATTGGAGCTATTAAGAAGTTTGGACATGTTGATAACAAGTATTCTAAAAACTTTTTTATGGAGCATAACTCTTGAAGGGATTCATTGAATGTAATCTCTTTATATTTTATATTGAGATCTTAATTCTGAATATTTAGTAAAAAATAGCAATAAAAAATAGCTATGAGTTCAGTCAAAATTAAGCCATATTCTTAGGTTTCTGAAAATGATGATTAAATAGTGAGTGAAAGCAGGCTAAAATATAGTAATATTGATAAGTAATGAGTATTGAAAGAGAATTTACATAACAGGAAAATCCAAAATCTTTTGAATATAGGATAACTAGACAGACGTTTCAAAAGCATGATTAGAATATTAAATATTTGATTAGCCAGTGTTTGTTCCTATAGCTATTAAGTGAATGATGATTAAATGAATTTATTTTCGTTTCCCTTAACTTTTTGGTCAAGTACTTGGTCTTTATATTATGTTTCACTTTTGTCTGTATCATGCTTTATATTATATGCATAATTTATCTCTCTTATTTTATGCTCATCTATTTTATGTCTACTTTCAGTTTATATGTCAGAACTTGTTTTCTATAATATCCATTTTTGTATATTTTGATTGATATTCAGTTTGTCTTGATATTTTAGTTTTCTGTTTTGTTTTAATCATATAAAAGGTTTGTTATATTATCATTCTCTAACATTCCTGTTTTTTATTACTTCCAGTTTTTGTTATTATGATCGGAGAAAGGAAATCTGCGATTGTGGTGGCGTTGAAAAGGAAAGTGGACCAATTTTTCTTGGAATCATTCTAGGCCTGATCATCATTTCATTCTGGTACTGTACAATCAAGAAAACCATAAAAAAGTAAGTTTTTAAGACTGGACTCTTTGATGCTATTAATCCATTCATGACGGGTGATGTTATATCACATCATCGGAATATTTTACTCCTGCCGGATGACTTCCTATCATGTCATGATCTCTCCCACTGTGAGAGATCTGTTGGCAGGAAGCTGCATGTGCTTGTTATCTATCCAGTGGGACTTGCCTTAGACCAATTTACACCCCATTGTGAATGGGTTAATATGATATTGAATAGTATTATATTATAGTATTATATTCTAAGAAGACCTTTACAAATCCTGGGATGAGACACAGCAGTATCTATTTTAGTCTACACAAATTTATTGTTGAGCTTCCTATGGGTCTTTTGTATCCCAGAATACATAAAGAGTTTTTTTTATGGCAATATTTTTGTTGTTAGAATGATATTAGTTGGTGGACTGTCACCACTTCATAAGTCATCTTACATTTCAATTTTGCTTTTTCAGACACAAGAAAAAGATGAACCAATTTTCAACTATCCCTGTAGTTAATAATGAGTATGCAGCTCCTTCCTATCCTCTTTCACCTGTCCAGTCCTCCATCCAAACTGAAACCACAGTAGATGGCACTGCATCCCCTGTTAGTAGAACAGCTGGTACTCCTATTCCAGAAAACACTGGCACCTCTGGAACCCACTCCATAAATCCCCCCCAAAACCCAAGCTATCCTATACACCCAAAATCAGATAATCCTCCATCATATGAAGAAGTTATTTCTTCAACTCTATATAACCCTGATGCAGCAAGCCAGCCTCTCACCTTTGTACCAAATGCTCCATATCCACATGCCTACATCCCTTTGTCTAGTGACACTAAGCGAGCTTCAAGTCCTACACACACTCTTTCCGGAAGACCATATTCCCGTAGTTCTTCACCAGTTCCCTCAGCAACACCTTATCCCCTAAATCCCATGGTAACACCATATCCTGATAGTTCTGATGCAACACAAGATTCTGTAAATTCTTCAGCACCAGCCGGCGCTATGAGTCCATCATCTCCTCTTTCATCTGTCCCAGTAGCACCACCAGCTTACAATCCTTACTTTCATGAGGGTGGTGATCAAGGTAAGAATTCTCTAATCCTCCAACTCTATTCCTTCTTTCTTTTTCTATTTTTCTAACTCCCTAACCCTCCTTCTCCTCCTTATTCCCACTTTCTCTCTCTTCCCTCTACCCCCTTTTGGCCTTGCTCTCCTTCAAGCTCTTTCTGCCTCTCTCCCTCTCCCTTCCCCATTCAGTTTTCCACTCCACTCTATCTCTATCTTTTAGCATATGACTTGAGATTTTTTTTTAAGCAGTTATGGAATGGAACTATGATTTTAGTGAGAAAGTCATTTACTATATATAGATATGTATATATACACATACAATTTTCTCTTTTCAGGTTCTGCAGAAAGTGATATTAAACCAAAATAGTATACTACTTAACCCTATGACGACGGTGCGTCACACTCGTGTGACACAGCCAAACTCCCGATGCCGGGGCGTCATGCCAGTGTGACGATTTCAATGCAATATTGCAATAGCCTGGCATAGGGGTCTTCGCGTAGTGAGTGCCCCATCGGGAAAGGGTTAATGTGGTCCAAGTGCAAAAGAAACTTTGATTTTTTTTTGGCTAAGCACTCTCTGCAGTAGTAGGGATGCAGAAAGAATTACCTAAGAAGATCTTTGTTAAGTAGTGATTCCTATATTTTTCATAATTTAATCCATATTTACAACTACATACACTTCTCATTCCTGGTGCCACTCAGCAAAACAGCCAAACTGGCAGTGGCACCTTACATGCCTCACATATGATCAAAAATGTGTTTCCCCCATCCACAATGGGTTAACCTGATAATGAAGGAGGTATTTCAAGCGCACAGGTCTAACACCTCGGTGAAGTTGCCATGTCTAGATAAACCCAGTTGTTAGGGGTTAACATATAACTTAAATATATTATTGTCGAAACCTTCAATTAGAAACAGTTAAGAACCAAAGTAAAACTAATGAGTTTACAGACCTAAACCCATTCTTTAGTACCTTCATTGTAAGGGTAATCTATATTAAGTATTCCTTTTACTGTACACCCAAACCCTCTTGTATCACTTCAGTAAGAAATGCTCATAATCCTGACTAAAATACTGCAAATATATGTTCTTAACCCATTGGAGCCGGTTGACGTGATAGCATGTATTATGGTTTTCGCGTCAGACTCCCGGGACGAGCTATTGGGTAGAGCGAGCGGGCAGCCCAGGCTCGCAGCTTGTGCGTCCGAGAATCTCGAGGCATTAGGCTTATGCGTTCGAGAACTCCGGTATTGCGACCGTGCAAAGCCGGAACGGCCCCGGCGTGAATGGGTTAAATAATACTTGTCAATTGTATCTCTTTTTCCAGGATAACTGTGATTGTCCTTCCTGAGGACTACTTTCCAGATGCATCTCA
>NW_028234406.1:20414764-20417264 GCF_977035675.1 Penaeus japonicus | reverse complement strand
TAAGCAAATACAAATACAGGGCGAGGTACTAGAAGCAGTGAACGAGTATGTATACCTGAGGCAACTCATCCAGACGAGTACATCCTGCGAAGCCGGGATAAAACGGCGAATCAGGCTAGGATGGAGTGCCTTCGGTACACATAGTAATATATTACAAGGTCGTCTGCCACTATGTCTAAAGAGTCCTCCCCGTCATGACACATGGGTCATAAACATGGACTACGACAAAGGCACTCGAAAGGAAATTAGTAAGTGCTCAAAGAGGAATGAAAAGGCTTATGCTATGAGTTAGCTTAAGAGACATGAAAAAAGCCACATGGATCAGGCAACAAACAAAAGTTGAGGATATACTCAAGAGCATTAAGAAGAAAAAGTGGCAGTGGGCTGGATATACATATCGGAGACAGAACAAGTAGACAAAGAAAACAACAGAATGTGAAATACACAACACAAAGAGACCAAGGGCAAGACCAATGACAATGACATTAGAAGAAACAAAGAATGATCCAAAAACTGGTGTCCGAACTAGGGTAACCTACTCCCAGACACACCCCAATTAAGGAATCAGCAAAAAAGGAAAAATACTGGCTCGGTCGTCGCCCAGGCAGGGTTCCCAACTACACCGATAAATGAGCTCATAGCTCTACAGGAGACACACATAACAGCAGAATCAGCCCCCTCAAGATATACTGTTCCGGGATTTACTATAGTGGCACAAATAGATCATGCCCAGTACGGCACTATAATCTATGCCAAAAACCCCATTGAAGTCGAACACATCTCATCTGACATTCAAGTAGAAAACATTCACTTATCACTTGTCAAGATAGCCAACATAACCTTTACAAATGTCTACAAGCCACCCAACTCCACATGGCCAAACCCACCAATGCAACATCTCCAACACCCAGCAATCGTTGCAGGAGATTTCAACAGTCACCACACAGACTGGGGATACAGGTCCTGCAACCCAGCTGGCGAAGCCATCTCTGATTGCACCAGCGAAGAAAACATACATCTTCTGTACTCTCCGAATGATCGCAGAACCTTCCAATCTGCCCGCTGGGGAAGAGAATACAACCCTGACCTTGTTTTCGTCTCTAGAGACAGAAACGACATCCCTCTCCATGCTCAACGGCAAGTTTTAAACGACTTCCCAAAGAGCCAACACAGGCCCATACTAATAACCATTGGAAGAAACATCCCAATGATTCACTCTCTGCAAAAATAAACCCAGATGGAACTTCCAGAAAGCAAACTGGGAAACTTTCACCCAACATATCGAACAGACATGAAACAGGATCCCTGCATCAGGCTCCAACATAACTCGCTTCAACCAACTTATCCTCAAAAGTGCAAAAAAATCAATGCCAAGAGGCTTCCGCAAGGAATACATACCTTGCTGGACTAAACAGAGCACAGACCTCCTCGAGGAATACGGGCGCACACTTAACCCTGACATAGCAGACGAACTTCTCAACTCACTTGTAGAAGGAAGAAAAAAAAGGTGGCAAGAAACAACTGAAAACCTGAACTTTACCCACTCCAGCAGACATGCATGGGAACTAATCAAAAAGCTCTCCCTTGACAAAACTACCACTAATACAACAAAACCTCCAATCACAGCTGACCAAATTGCAACTGAAATAAAACAAAGAAGCACAAGAACTCCAAATCAGCAATTTGAAAAACACATCCGACTCGAATACCAGCACAACCTGAACACATACCAAGAAAATGGACCCCTCTCAGCAACCATCTCAGCCCAAGAAGTAGAACAGGCCATCAGACAAGTGAAAAATGGGAAAGCGGCCGGGATAGATGGAATATACCCAGACATGATCACCCACTTGGGACCAAAGGCAGTAGATTGGCTGGCAAGAACACAGTCAAGTATATTGACCACAACCCAAATCCCCGAAATATGGAGACAAGCAAAGATTATAGCCATCCTTAAACCAGGCAAAGACAACAATAACCCCTCAAACTACAGACCAATAGCACTTCCATGCTGTACTTTCAAATTGCTCGAAAGAATCATACTGTCACGTATCTCAAACATTCTAGAACCTCACATCCCACCAGAACAAGCAGGTTTCAGAGCACACCGTGACACGTGAACAAGTCCTGGCACTGACCTCCTATATAGAAGCAGGCTTTGAAAACAAGATAAGTGCACTATTCGTGGACCTATCTGCAGCATATGACACCGTATGGAACACAGGCCTCATGTACAAGCTATCAAAACACATACACTGCAAAAATACCCTCAAATTATTCCACAAAATGACAAAGAAACGCTGCTTCCATTTGCTTGTATTGCCTAGGAGGCAATACAAGCAAAACCTATAAAATCCAGAATGGAGTTCCTCAAGGGTCTGTACTAGCACCCTTACTGTTCAATATATACATCTCAGACCTCCCCCAAACTAGATCTATCAAATTTGGCTATGCTGACGATCTCGCAATAGCAACACAGGCCAGAGACTTTGAATCTCTT
>NW_028234406.1:20374764-20387264 GCF_977035675.1 Penaeus japonicus | reverse complement strand
AAACAAACACACACACACACACAAACAAACACACACACACACACACACACACACACACACACACACACACACACACACACACACACACACACACACACACACGCACAGACGCACACACTCACACACACACACATATATATATACATATACACACACACACACACACACACACATATATATATATATATATATATATATATATATATATATATATATATATATGTATATATATATATATGTATTTATATATAAATATATATGCATATATATGCATGTATGTATATATGTATATATATACCCTATAGACAGTACATCATCGTTCAATCTCTTCTTACACTTTGCTTTCTCATCCCACATTGCAGAACACGTACTCCGTTATAAATGAAAAATAAATAAATCAACCTTATGAATTACTTAATAATGGAGGGAATCTCCTTCGGTGTCTCTCATCATGCGACTTAATTTATATTGCGATTTCCTTTTTTGAATACAAATTATTACATATATACAGAAATGGCGCATGACAGGACCATGTCATTTCACTTCACATTTGAAATGATCGTCACTGTAAAGTCTTGCTAATCCTTGTGGAAGAGGAAGAGGCATTGGGGGAAAAGAAAAAGACGGAGAAGGAAAAAAATGAGTAGTAGTAGTAGTAGTAGTAGTAGTAGTAGGAGGAGGAGGAGGAGAAGGAGGAGGGGAGGGGAGGAGGAGGAGAAGAAAAAGAAGGAGAAGAAGAAGGAGTAGGAGGAGGAGGAGGAGGAGGAAGAGGAGGAGGAGGGGGAGGAGGGGTGGGAGGGGGAGGAAGAGAAGAAGGAGGAGGAGAAGAAAAAGAAGGAGAAGAAGAAGGAGAAGGAGGAGGAGTAGGAGGAGGAGAAGGAGGAGGAGGAAGAGAAGAAGAAGGGGAGGAGAAGAAAAAGAAGAAGGAGAAGGAGGAGGAGGAGGAGGAGGAGGAGGAGGAGGAGGAGGGGAGGGTAGGAGATGGAGAAGGAGTAGAAGAAGAAGAAGGAGAAAGAGGAGGAGGAGGAGGAGGAGGAGGAGGAGGAGGAGGAGGAGGAGGAGGAGAAGAAGAAGAAGAAGAAGAAGAAGAAGAAGAAGAAGAAGAAGAAGGAGAGGGAGGAGAAGTAGGAGTAGGAGGAGGAGGAGGAGTAGGAGGAGGAGAAGGAGGGGGAGGAGGAGGAGGAGGAGAAGGAGGAGGAGGAGAAAAAGAAGGAGGAGGAGGAGAAAAAGAAGGAAGAGAAAAAGGAAGAGAAGGAGGAGGACAAGAAGAAGGATCAGAAGGAGGAGAAGGAAAAAGGAAGAGAAAGGAGGAGGAGGAAGAAGAGGAGGAGAAGGAGGAAGACGAGGACGAGGACGAGGGGGTAGACAACGACGACTAGGAGAAAGAGGAGGAGGAGAAGAAGAAAAAGAAGGAGGAATGGATAGAAAAAAGGAAAAGGATAGAGGAAAAAAGGGAGAATGAGAAAGAGAAATGAAAATGAAAGGGGAATGGGAAAACAATAAGAAAAGAAGGAGGATGAGGCAGGGAGGAGAGAGACCTTAAATGATACACAGAGAGAGCAAGATGGAAGGAGGGAGGAAGGAGAGAGAAGGCAGGGTTTCCAAAATGGCGTATTGTGTAAGATCTGTTCTCATCCTAATGTAATACTCCTTTTGAAAGCCAGCAACTAATAAGTCAGGGAATGTCAATCACCTTCTTAATGATGTTTAACTACTCCGAATATCACATGGAGCACACCTAGAAGAAATCATGGACACCCAAATCACCTGCAATATATTCTGAAAATTTGCTGAAATCAGAGCATTGAAATTAAATCCAAATAGATATGAACAAAGCAATAAAGATATTAAATTGCAACAAAAAAAATCTAAGTCAAAGTGACACGTATTTATGCCTTAACACAGAATGTCAAAATATGACAGCTGATTTAGTACAAAAATGTATCCAGTTAAACAAGGTTATATTTCAATCCATATTTCCCCCCTTTGTTACATTAATCTTTTCTAAATGCACAGGTGTTCTGAGTCTACTTGGTGCGGCAGTATTCCCACTTGGCTGGGATTCATCCCGAGTGAGATCCATGTGTGGTGATGATGCAGGATTTTATTACCCAAGTGGATGTACTGTGGGTATGTAGGCAACAGTGTGTGTGTATTGTATTGTGAATTACTGTTTCTCTCCACTTTATGGATGGCAGTTTGGTTATCAAATATCTGATTTATATGTACTTCATTTTTACAATGTTGATATCTGGTTTTTAAAAATTAGCTTTAAAGTGAAAGTTGTGAATCATAACCTGTATTTTTTAAATGTACTGATGTTTACATTCATATAGACAGATTGCAGAAGAGTAACCATGATTTTTTTTTTTTTTTTAGGATGGGCCATGTATGCAGTTCTTGGAGGGAGCATAGGTTTGCTACTGTGCACTTGCCTTGCAACATTTTCTGCCAAATCAACAGCTACAGATAGAGTTTCAAATGAAATTGCAAAAGGAAGTCAAGTGGTTTGTCTTATTTAAATAAAGCTGTGTGTTATTTCATGTAGTGTGTTTTCTGTGTTCACATATTTTTTACTTATTAAAGCTTAAATATCTTTTGAGACAAATTGTACATTACCGGAGCATTAATGGAGCAGTTTGCCATATTACAGGATTCTCATTTCAACAAAGCTCTTCACTGCATGCATAACTACAAATAACATGCTCAATTATTTGTTAATGTATATTTAGCTCAACTACTTTTCCCATGGCATGCAAAGAAGTGGTGTGGTTAATATATTATTAAAAAATCAACCTTACACTTTACTGATAGCTATGACGAATAATACTTTGGTTGAAACTCAGTCACTCCGATAGAACTTTCTGTTACATTGAATGAAGATGTCAGCATATATCAGAAGCTGATATATATGCATTCTTAGCCTGAAAAATATTGTTGGCTTTACATTATTCAATACTATAGGCTTTCCAGTTGATTGTTTGCTTTTTCGTTACAAAATGATGATAATTAATTTCAATACTGAACAAACTTAATATTTCTGGTATTAAAATAGGTTAAAATACAGCTGCTGTCCTTTGTACATACAGGTACCACACTTTTATTCAATATGTGTGAGCTCTGCTGAGTACATACAATATGAATTATCAATTAGTAAGATACAAAAGTTAAAATTCAGTCGTCCAAATGCAAATGTGCTAATTTAAATAATTATCCATTACTTAGTTATAATTAATTACCTATATAGTTATTTCTGTGACTGGAATAATTTGCTTCATTGTGCATGGGTTTTTATCTTGTCACTTTTTATTGTTCAGTCAAACTTGTGTGTGTTGAAGAAACTTTATCTATATATTTGTCATATACTTGAATTTTGGCTTTTGAAATATCTTAATATTTTCCAAGCAACACAATGTAGTGAAGCACATGTTTCTAATACAGAGTAACTTTAACTTTGAAATATAGGATATCTGTTACCAGTATCTGGTTAAGCTTTGTTACTTTACATTCCTCCTGCATTTTCTCATGCTGTACTTAAGCCAATAAACTAAAAGCACAAATGAAATCTTTCCCTACACTTATCTCATATTAAAAGAGTGATCTATCTTAATTTCATTCTTGCAAGAGTAATCTGGTTTTAAAAATTCTTATGAGTTGTGAACAAACATACTGAATTCAGTGGCTTTATGTAAACATAATTTAAACAGATTTTGAAGAAAATTATGTCTTTTTATAAACAAATATCCATTTAGTTCATTGAGTATTTGTAATTCAACCACCAGAAACTATTTGATGGAGAATTTAACATTAGAATTTCAATTACATATATCCTACTCTTATTCATGCATTTTTCTACATGCCATAAAGGAATCTTCAAATTATTTATCTGTGCCAAATAAAAATATACATAGAGAAACCAGACTATATCATGAATGTCCTTTTTTTAACAGCAAGATTTCAGCACTAACTTAATAAATTCATCTGATTAAGCAATGTGATTTCTTCCATCACAATAACCCAATATAATATATGGTATAATGGGCATCTACGCAGTTCCTTCTACACAGCTACTAGAGCTATATATATTACTAGCAACCAAACATCCACATTCTACAGCCCAGTTTTACCTGACAAATACTTGTACTATTTCTCTTTCTGGGGCTTCTAGTGGTATTTACACCTTCATTTTCTTTACATATATTATTTCAATTCATTGAAAACTATACTTATTAAAAAAAATAAGGCTTGAAAACAAAATAATGCTCTACAATCACCTACTAATTATCCACTATTGAAGTAAAAGTGACAAGAGAAATTATTATTCAGGCAAATAAACAAAGAGTACATAGAATAATCTTTATTGACTTGATTGTTGAATAATCTAAAAACACATGTGATTTAACATTGGGATTGGTAATAACTAAAATCTTAGCTGATACAGGATCATTGACTTTATCTTCATAATAAAACAGTGTTTAGTGTGGCCTTTATCTACAACAATTTTGTGCATCTCTAAATTCTGAAGTGAAAGAAGAGAGATCATCATCTATACAAGGCTCTGCACACCTGAGATATAGGCAAATCACACACGGGAGGAACACCATACTCATCAACCCTTGGATAATCTTCCTCTCTCATGGCCATATTATCTGTAATGTTTCTGATGTCATGTGGAGGCAGAGCCAGGATCAGGTTAAGGGAGGGGTAGATGAAGAAGACGAATATCAAAACAAGCATTATGATGACACTGGGGAAGGCTAATGCCCAGTAGGGCTGGGGGACGTATGTCAGTCCCAGTGCTGCCAGATAGCCATGGGGGATGAGAGCCCATGCCAGGTAGCTGATAATGCCAGCCCAGCCCAGTAGGTACAACACAAAGCCATAGTAGGAGCGGCCTGGAGATGGTGCTGGAGTGTGTTCACCCATCTTTCTTTTTTCTTCCTGATATCAGCTGCTTATCCCCCTAAAGGGATGGAGTGGATTCAGGTCCTGATAATGTCCAAAACATTAGTGCTTTCCCCAACCTCTCCTCAGTTATTCACTATCACTATCAAAATATCATGAATTCCAATCCAACACAAATCAGTAGTTTATTTCACTATTATTCAGACACAGAAATGCCACATACAATGATTTATCAAGAGGCAATTACAACAAAAAATAATAATTCCACTGCAATGATCTTAGCAAAATAACTTCTGGTCTACTTTTCCACAATATGATCATATGAAAAAAATATTTATATATATATATATATCACACACACATTTTCTTTGATTGCTGTAGTGGAGGTCCAAACTGATCAATTGTTTTTGTCACTAGGTTTAGGAGATCCATAAATGAACAGACAGCTGATCTGAGCTGCCGGACATCAACAGACCGAATTTCTCTGAAAAAAAAAGGAAGTAAATAAATAAGGAGCACTCTTTTTCATAAATTCAGAGTGAATCACTAAATACATTACATAATAGCCATATGCTAGTAACAAATCTATATTTTTTCCTGACCTTTGTGTCATCAATACCAGTAATTAATATAAAAAATTACTGAGAATGAGGACAGATTTAAAAAGAAACAAAAGATTTGGGCTACCTTTTGAATAAGATATATCAATTATCTACAAACACAAACAGATTCACAGACACACACTTCTATCTTCACTCAAAAGAATTTAGGATTTATACTCAAGGATACTCAAAAGTGAAGTTTTGCCTATCATACCTTATACTAGAGTATATATTTTATCATTACTGAAACAAATATAGGTAGGATCTACTTTAGGTGGCTTCCAAAAATACACAAATTATACAAAAAATACCTTAGAAAAGTCTTGAAAAAAGGATGCATCTTATACACAGAAAAATATAGTTCCTTCTTAGTCTAAGCAGGCCTAGGGTTGGATACTCAAAACAGCTCACGATATCGTAAGCCCAAGCAGCCAGGCTGTGCATGTCTCAAGGCGAACTGCAAGCACCGAGGGTCATACTCAAAACTTTTAACCGTCCTCGCGTGACGTCACAGCATCTTGTAACTTAACCCATTCGCGCCGGTTGACGTGCTGACACGTGGTCGAAAAAAGCCCCGGACCCGGGTGACGTCCTGGCACGTGCTACATTTTCGGCCCGCGCGCCGGGAGGCCAGTAGCGACGTGCTGAAACGTCCGCATTAGAATGATAGATTATTCTTAGTACAATTCGATTTTCATACTTGATTTGTCTTAGCTACTTTAGTTTATCCTTCTAAATAGTAGAAAATGGGATATAACGTAATATGAATGACGTCTCAGGTACATACGTAATCTTGATTACGGCATGGTGATTTCTGTTTCTGATTTGTTGAATATGATGATCTGAGTCGAAAGGCTATCGTAAAATCAATTGTAATTGGCCGAGGAATAAAAAAAAAAAAAAAAAAAAAATTATATAACATCTTTTTGTTGCCCCACTAAAAGAAAATGACACTTGAAAAAACATTGCTGTTACTTGCATTCACTTGTATGCACATGTATGGTTGTTCATATTCTCTTTCTTTTCGTTTAGGAAGAAAAAAAAATTGAAAAAAAAACTATGTTTGTTACCTCACTAGAAGAATGCTTCCACTTCCCATTGGTATTACAACATAGGAGTAAAGAATATGGAAAAAGTTCAATAGAATAACACTAAAAAAACAGTGCTATAACATCTTTTTCGACTGATATACATCCTCTGAACATAGCACTACTTTCTACACATGATTACACTTTAGACGCAATCACGCAAACCATAAGGATAGGGTGGGTGAAAAACGCTCAGCGAGCGTCAGAGCGACCGCGCGCAGCGGGAAAACACCCCGGCACGAACGGTTGCGCGCTTGAAATCTTCCCGGCGTTATCGGGAGTAGGCGAAATTCCGCCCCGGCGTGAATGGGTTAAGGGTGGTCTCGAGCTCTTGTACCAATGTGAACGCAGAATTAAGTCACGCTAGTTCTGTCTTGTGCAAGCGAGATATGTATAGATTATGTTTTATTGACTGTCCCAGATGCAGTATTTTGCATCAATATCAATTTAAATTGCATCTGTGTATCACAAATACCTCCATTCTCCCCAGCCACTTGAAAAAAGAAGATAACAAGCAATTATAGAACGGTTTAGAATGCGCTCATTGTTTACCCTAAGGAGTTAACGACAATACATATTGAATACATGACAGAGCTTTGGGAAATGAAAGTGTTTTGTCATAGATGAAGGTAGTTTATATATAAATATATATGTATATAAATATATATGTATATATATATATATATATATATATATATATATCTATATATATATATATATATATATATATATATATATTCATATATATATTCATATATATATTCATATATATACGCTCATATATATATCTGTATCTCTCTATCTGTCTATTTATCTACCCATCCAAATATTTGACTATGTATTCATAATCATCTACATCTCACTCTCGCTCACTCCTCTCCCTTATGACTGTGGCCTCTAATTGGTAGTTATGTCTAAAAGGCTGACTGTTGATAGGTCAATTCGAATTGGCCCTGCCACCTGAGGGCATCCCATCGAACTATGGTTATGATGTTTTCTTTTGGTTACGAGGTGCCTACAATACCTTATTTTTTTAATCTGAGTATGGGATATTTGCGACCTCATAGGGACATCGTACCTTACTAGATTGTAACCTGCTGTGACGTCTTAAACTGTGAGGGTTTTGAGTATCGAACCCCTAGTCAATACATCACTCTATGTTTATGATAAATATATATTGTCATGATAAGGACAAAAAAAGTGTAAAATTCATAAACTTAAACTTATTCAAAATTATAATATCTTTTTCCAAAATAACTGACCATACTGCATGTTTCTTACTTGGTCATTACAGAAATCCTTGAAAATTATGTCTCTAATTTTTAAACAAATTATGGTAAGGTTTTAAGAATCTATTAATCTCACTTGGCAATTGAGCTCGAAGCAAAAAATGTGGCTGATCTTATATACATATTCACATGCATTATAATTTGTCATGAATATTACCCTAAGACTTTTTACTATGCTGTGTGTAACTGATTTGTGGTAAATAATCAAGACGTCGAAACTTTGGTATCTCCAACAAGGGGATGGTTTGTTAACTCACAGGCGGAAAATATGAAAAAATAAGAAGGGAAGGAAGAGCATTAACAGTGCTTAAAATCCATAAAAGAAATGAAACAGTGAAAATATATACACTTGCCATTCACAATTTACTTATAAATATCAAGCTAATTTTCATATGAACTTACACACACAGAATATTATCCTTGACAAGGAAGCTCTTCATAGAACCTCCCCTTTTAGGCTCAGGGTCAACTTGCAAGGAATTTCTGGCTATTTCTGCTTCTCGACTACTGTTGAAGGGCACTTCAAACTTTCTGTGATAAGTTAAGGAAAACTGTAAAAAAGTTCTTTAAAATTAAAAATCAAAATTAGAAGGGATAAATACGTCAAATTCATTATTACTAATATCATTATCTTTGTATTCTTCTTCTTCTTATCATTATCATTATTATTGTTATTTTTCATTGATTTACCTTTTATTATTATCCTTTTTTTTGGGGTGGGCAGTACACAATTTGGACAACATGCACTTCAAGGTAATAGCAGAATTGGGGAATAAAACCTACATGACAAGACAAGTGATTAAGTATTCAATGCATCCTGTGCTCATTACGGCATATACATTGATGATGAACCACGAAGGTTAACCTTCAAATAAGGAACCAAGATAAGCTCTATCCAGACAGAATATATGTAGATGTTTGCTGACTTTTCCATCCAAGCACCATTAGGGTAGGTGAGGTGGTAAGAAAACAAGGAAAACTACATGGTTACATATTTATTTCTGATTAGTCTGAAATTTTATATATTTTTTTCTTATAAAAAATAAAAAAAATCTAAAAGACAGGACTGGCTCCTTGTGAGACAATAAACCTCTTGGACGCATCATCAATACATATTCCGCATTATTCATGTATGTTCCAAACTGTAATCAATTTAGCATATACACACATACTTTTTCACAATATACGACCCCACTCTAAACTGCTTTAACCCATTGGAGCTGGTTGACGTGATGACACGTTTTGTAGTTTTAACGTCAGACGCCCGGGACGGGACATGAGCGCAAGCCCGGCGCTCGG
Source organism: Penaeus japonicus (assembly GCF_977035675.1). Lineage (NCBI taxonomy): Eukaryota > Metazoa > Arthropoda > Malacostraca > Decapoda > Penaeidae > Penaeus > Penaeus japonicus. Next base: position 20,378,081 of record NW_028234406.1, on the reverse strand, counting down.
GATGAGCAAGTGGGCAGCCCAGGATCGCGACTTGTGCGTCCGAGAATCTCGTGGCGTTAGGCTTATGTGTTCGAGAACCCTGGTATTGCGACCGTGCAAAGCCGGAACGGCCCAGGCGTGAATGGGTTAAACATTGCAAATCCCAGACAATAAGCAAAATAAGCACCATGAAAATATTAGATGAATACCAGTATCTAAAATATGGCAATCACACACCCAATTTTTTTATAATTGATCATGGTACACCTAGACGACTCACATACCAAACATTGAATAATTATTTTTTGGTAGATCGGGGTATGGTATTCTATGTAAATAGCAATAAAATGCAGCACTTCTATGTAGTAAAGTGTTCTTCACATTAGAAATGTTTTTAACAGGACTTGTAAACAAATCTTAGTTAATTGCTATAACTAACTCAAGATTTTCTGATAAATGGACACTTGAAGTGCATGCTTCAATGCACACTTCATTTTTTAGCATGTACATCCAAGATCGCAGCAAAAAGTGCTATACAACACCAGGATCAGAAGTGACAGACCTCATTAACCCGTTCCCGACGGGGCCAATCCGGCTTAAAAAGACCAAAATTCCGGGACTCTTGAACGCATAAGCCTAACGCGTCGGGATTCTCGGCCACGCTGGCTCCTCCCGCTCGCCGGGCTGGACAAAATAACGCATCCCCGGCGTGTAGCCCAAAAACCACTATACGTGATATCTTGTCACCAGTATTTAACGGGTTAAGGTATTGTTTCCATATCCCATGAGAGCCTCTTTATAGTCAACTCTCCCAAGTCATCTTAAAATGTTTGGCTGGGGCTGGGTATATTCAGATATTGTGCTTCTGATTATTTCTAGTCTTATGGGCTGATATATGAGTTTATATATGATATAGAAGCAAAGAGATAGTAATTAGCATTTAGTATGATTCATTTGTTACACAGATGAAGGAAAACTAGTGTGAATTTTGAAGAGAAAATAACTACATTGCAAGAGTAATCCAACCCCACAAAAAGAACATGGCAGAAGGGTTAACTAAAACTATTACTCAAATAACACCTCCAATTAGTTTTCAAGGAGTAAAACTACTATAAACTGCAAATAGACATATTATCCAGTTAGTCAAATACCTAATTGTCAGGCCTACCTAACTACTGCACTTTTCACCCTATCCCGGTTCATAATCTATTGTAACATCACATCAAAATGATCTGTAAATAGATACAATCCCTTCGATGTAACCCATCGGTAACAATATTGCTCGCATTGGCATTCTAACCTTTTAGATAGAAACGCAACACAAAATAATTAGCACCATACAGAAATTACCATCCTTAGAAACCAACATCAAATTCGAAAAGGATACGCTACAGCAGGCAATTCTTTGGCTGCTGGGAGCTCATTATCTTCATCCGAGTCCATATAATCATCCTGCACTCCGTTGTCATCTACGTTTCCATCCATGGGATTAGTTATCACAGATTAACTTGGTATTCTTGTAGAAATGACTCAACACTGAAATCTACTGTAGAGGAAAGTGTGGTCTCTGTTGATCCGTTTGTTTACATGGAAAACGAGCCTAAAAGAAATATTTCAACTACTATCAAATTCAGCAATTTTCCAGAAATTAATTGTGGTGAAGCCTATTTACAATTCGTATTCCATGTGAGTAATTGTTTCATGTTCTATTAAGTAGAAACGTCTATTCAGTCTAAACTCATATTGGTCACCATCATCAAAGAATCGTATTACACTTCAGAATTTGATCATATCTACTCTTATTAAATCAGTTTAACTTTGTTTTCGTTTCCATGTGCATTATATGTTGTGGTCTATAAATAAGCCGCCAAATGCAATTATTCAAAAGCCTATTAATTTTTTGCTAAACAATCGACAAATCCGAAAAAATCAACCTCTTGAGTCAATCACTATCTCTTAAATGGAATATTTAGACAAAAAATCAAGATGCTTCAAAAGTGATAAAATTTACGAATTGACAAAGAAAATTATCTCCAAATCAGCAAATGTGGGAAGTTTGCTAGTAGACGTTGCAGATGTTTTCAACGATGACGTCAAAAACCCAATAGACCAATCACATTACAGATTTACCTTAGTGATGACGTCATAAACCGTTTTAACCAATCCTATCATAGAAGTTTTTCAGAATGACGTCAAAGTCGCAACCGACCAATCCCTTCTCAGTTTTCAATAACTCTCGACTGAGGGAGAAGGTCTGGATGACAGTCTGTGCTCTCGCTCTCTGTTAACACACCTATACAGCCCTTGTGCATACTCAAAGATGGGTATTTTGATCGCAAAGTTGTGGAGCCTCTTCGGCAATGAAGGTAAGGACTGAGAATATGCTGTGCTCTTCGTAGACGATAAAACGAAACCCAAAGGAAAAGAAAGGGCTTTAAAATTTTCACACCCTCGGAATAGGCCTATAGACATCTGTTTTGATGGTTTTTATTATGAAAATGGATATCGATGGGATCATAGACACATAATCAGTGACACATGTGCCCAGTTGTAGGGGAACTCTGGGTCGGAATACTCCTATGTAAGTGGATGACGAAATCATGTGTAGTCACAACTCGCGTCTCAATGACAGCTTATCATTGACGAAAATACCTATGATTATTTGAGATACTAAACTCACTTTATGTGACTTTTGATATGGCAGTTTAGATTGGTAGATATTTTGATTTTGATTAGATCTTGTAGCTCTCATGTAAATTAGTTTTTTTTTTTCTCTTGTTGTGAATAGGTTGTGTTTGTTATATTGAAGGGAAGTTTTGTCTGAGTTCAAAATGCAGTTGAGTGAAAATATTGTTCCTAGTATTTCCAGCCAAGTTTACTATGTTAGAGTTCTATGTAACTTGCATGAATTCACCGAAGCATAAGAACAAAGTAAAATATGCACTAAACACAAAGCAAAGCTCTACACACTTTGGGTACACTGTGTTGGTCAAGGTCAAGCACCCAATTCTTTGTTGTGTTTTTTACCATTTCCTCTCATATTCATGACCGACAAAGTCCGTGAATCATGCTCCTTTTTTGTGGCATATTTTAATTGGCAGATGATTAATGTGCTCTTTTTTAGTGTTTTCTAACTGGCAGAAGAGTTTCTATTTCGAAGTATGATTCATAATTCTAGAATGGGCATATCAAGACTCAACTGTAAAACATCAATATCTATTTTGAAAAAATTGTCTATGATACGATTGATGATTATTGCTTTGCCAGTCTTCGAGCATAAGCCTAGTGCTATAAGGAAGCTTTTATAATGTGAAGCAAGGTTAAATGGGGTTAAGTTT
>NW_028234406.1:20367264-20369764 GCF_977035675.1 Penaeus japonicus | reverse complement strand
CCTCCCTCTCTCTCTCTCTCTCTCTCTCTCTCTCTCTCTCTCTCTCTCTCTCTCTCTCTCTCTCTCTCTCTCTCTCTCTCTCTCTCTCTCTCTCTTCCTCTTCCTCTACCCCTCCCCTCTCCCTCACCCTCACCCTCCCTCACTCCCTCTCTTCCTCTCCTTCTCTCCCTCTCCTTCTCTCCCTCTCCCTCCCACTCCCCCTCTCTCCCTCCCCCTCACCCTCACCCTTCCATATGCCTAGGAACATCAGAGCAACTGATTTGGTTACTCTGAATTGAAGTAAGCACATTATTGAAACTTGAAAGGGAGACACTGACTGAAGATGTTGGTTCGGGGATAAGAGTACGTGATGTTCATCTCGTTGTACCCTCGCAAGTTAGCGACTCATAGGAGGTGCTAATGAAAAAAAGCGGCCTTCGCATTCTGCTTGCAGGTAGGAGGATGAAGGGAGGGAGAGCGAAGAGAGAGAGAAGTTGATTATTATGGCATCTTTGTCGCGGACAGATTGCGCCAGAATGAAAGCTCTCGTTCAGTGTAAAGTCTATTTGGGATTTTGTGTGAGTGTTTGTGTGTGTGTGAGTGTGAGTGTGAGTGTGAGTGTGAGTGTGAGTGTGAGTGTGAGTGTGAGTGTTTGTGAGAGTTGCGAGTGCGAGTGCGAGTGCGAGTGCGTGTATGTATATGTGTATGTGTGTGTGTGTGTGTGTGTGAATGAATATGACAGAGAGAGAAAGAGGAAGAAAGAAAGAAAGAAAGAAAGAAAGAAATAGACAGACCGACCTTAATAGCAATCCAAAGCATGTACCCAAAGAGAGAAGAAAAGAAAGGGATACAGTAAACGAATCGACGCGCAGTTACTTCCTTGGGTTTCTGCTGCGTCGGGTATGAGCTCTTGCGGTGTACCTTGACTACAGACACGAGGGAAGCGAGGGAGCAGGGGTGGAGAAGGGGGAGGGAGGGAGAGAGAGAGAGAGTGAAAGATTATGGTTGTTGCGTCATCATCTTACTAGGGAGACCGCCACAGACAGCATGTTGCCTGTGGGTCCCCTTAGATTGTTTATTTATCTTTTTAAGACTGTTATCAAAGATTCGGGCAATGGGTGTTTGATATCGATGTGACGGAGATAGTGTGTTGTCATTTGGCGATCAAGTGGCGATGACTAATGTTTATTTAGTTCTGTTGTTTTTCTCTTCTGATGAACTTATTTTTGTTGTTATGTTATTGTAATTGCTATTGTTATTGTTATTTTTATTTTATTATTGTTATTATTATTATTATTATTGTTATTACTATTATTATTACTATTATTATTACTATTATTATTACTATTATTATTACATATTTTTGAACGATCTCGGAAAAGTGACGTCGCACATCACCCACATCAGGAGGCAGTCTATGCAGTCCGCCTTTCCTCCCTCATTTTGTTATTCGCCTCGAGTTCCTGCCTCTCCCCCCTCCTCCACCCCCTTTCTACCTTAAGGAGCAGTGATGCGTATTGGCTGTGATGCTATGTGACCGGAGTGCGTTATCAAGGGCATGGTGCTCGTGTGGCTCTCTGTGTCTGTGTCACTTAATTTCTCTCTCTCCTCTCTCTCCTCTGTCTCTCTCCGCTGCCTTCCTGTTTCTTTCATTTACGTGCATGCTACTTTGTATACTTTATCTGCGTTTATGTACCCCGCTCTCCTCTATTAATTTGTTGGTATCCCTAGAGTGCCCCTCGTCTCAGGGCGTCCTTGGTCACTCTGGCGTGCCTTCGCCTTCCATACACCGTCCTCAGGGTTGCCTTTCCCTTCGCCACGCGCTCAAAACCCGGATGTTAGCACAGGGATGTATGAGGCCGAATTCCGTATTCTACGAAAGAATGACTGAGGGGAAGTGAGGGGCGCCGCTTCACGCGTGCTGAAGGCTGCTTACTCTCCGTGTCGAAGGTCGCCGACCCGGAGTACGCCGTCGGAAGTGTGGCTGTGACTGCAACGTGCGGCGGTGCACTCCGTGTCATTGGGTCAGGTCGCCACGGACCAGGCAGCGGGAAGCGGCTCAAACTGCTTCGCTGTGGCAGTGCCAGGGCAAGCCAGTATCGTGCTCGCCCCAGCCTACATACAGACTGTCATGAACTTGTCCTTTTTATGCAGCTCAGGGTGTCTGAGGATTTTGCATTATCACGGTGTAGTATTAGGCAACGTTTGTTTACGGCGGATTCCTGCCAAGATCTCACTCGATTACCCGCTGCGTTGCTGGTGCTTATGATCCCGAGTGTTGGTGTGATGTAGCTCTCACTCGGTCACTCGGGAACTTGTTCTTGTAGGAGAGGGGTAGGGAGGGGGAAGGGGAGAGGGAGAGGGAGAGGGAGAATCAAGAACGTTGTCAGGAAGGGGTAAAGGACGAGGGGAGTCGAGAGAACGACTATATTTTTTTCTATTCCACTCAAAGTTCGGAATGGGCGGTAGGGAAGCGATTACTCTTCCTTTATCACCCGAGAGCTCGACGTAGTTATAGGCA
>NW_028234406.1:20344764-20354764 GCF_977035675.1 Penaeus japonicus | reverse complement strand
TCCTCATCCCCCTCCTCATCCCCCTCTTCCTCCCCCTCTTCCTCCCCCTCTTCCTCCCTTTCCGAGGGAAAGTAAGATTTTGTGAGAAAGTGGGAAGCCTTGAAGGACCAGTCAGGTTCCTCCAAGGCTGCCCTGGGTATCGATAACCCACGTGTCATTTGGATAATGCGTTACGTAATGATAATGTAAAATAACAAAGGCTTCTGGATAATGCATGACGTGATAGCAATGCTAAATGAAGAAAAACATCTGTGATATAAAACGACGACCAAATACCTCTCTTATAATATGTGTTTTGATTATGAGATTATAAAAAAGTTATATAGTCATTTGGATAATATGTTTCGTAATCCAAAGATCATCATAAATATAATGTTTTACAGAGGGAATAACTCGAGAAATGGAAGGTGGGAGGGGAAAGAAAGAAACATGGGAATGTACAAAGTAATTAAGATAATTCATTGCATAATTGCTGCTGTCTTGACATATGACAGGTGCGTTTTACCCGAGTACGTTACTCCAAAATGTTAGGAGAGGAAGGTTCCTAGAATGAGTGAGTTTAGAGGCTATTGATGAGCGATTTAGTGAAGTATTGTTGGATTATAAGTGGTTTCTGACGTAGCTTGGATTGTGCTTTTACCGTTATCAAGACCGTCGGCGGGGCAAGCATACTGTTAGATTACGTTGCAAAGTGATAAGAAAGTCGCCTCTCTGGCCGAGCTCTCTCTTTCTCTTTCACTTTCGGTTTCTGTATATTTCCCTTTGTCGTTGTTTGGTGTCTTTATCTTTATTTGTATGTCTTCTTTCTCTTTATCTCTCTCTCTCTCTCTCTCTCTCTCTCTCTCTCTCTCTCTCTCTCTCTCTCTCTCTCTCTCTCTCTCTCTCTCTCTCTCTCTCTCTCTCTCTCTCTCTCTCTCTCTCGTTCACTCTCTCTTCCCCTTTCTCACGCAGATATATATATATATTTTCCATTACACTTGTTTCTACTAATATGAATTCCGACATGTCATGAAATTTCCTCCTGCCTCGAAGCCAGCCAGGAACGCTCGGCCACGTCCTAATCCACTCTGCGGCACTTTGAGAGCTGGTGAGCCGGTCGCACGTCTCCCGCTCGTTCAGTTCCGATTCTGATTCCTAGTAATGCCCGGCTGGCTGGAAGTTTGAGCTGTTAATCAGAATCGCCACCCACGAGTAGGCTCTTTCTTTCTTTCTTTCTTTCTTTCTTTCTTTCTATCTTGCTTGCTCACGTACAGCTGGTCTTGTTCGGGGGAGGAGATGGAGTTGGAGAAGGAGAATGAAGGAGAAGGAGAAAGAGAAAGAGAATGAAAGAGAAGGAGAATGAAGGAGAAGGAGAATGAAAGAGAAGGAGAATGAAGGAGAAAGAGAATGAAGGAAAATGAAGGAGAAGGAGAGGAAGAAGAAGAAGGAAGAAGGAAGAAGGAAGAAGGAAGAAGGAAGAAGGAAGAAGAAGAAGGCAGAAGAAGAAGGCAGAAGAAGAAGAAGGCAGAAGAAGAAGAAGGCAGAAGAAGAAGAAGAAGAAGAAGAAGAAGAAGAAGAAGAAGAAGAAGAAGAAGAAGAAGAAGAAGAAGAAGAAGAAGAAGAAGAAGAAGAAGAAGAAGAAAGGGCGTAAGAAGAGGAATAATTAAAGAAAAATAGAAAAAGAGAAAACAAAAGCGTGGTTGCAATCATTTCCCGGTATAGCGGGTGTTTCGTCGAAATAGGTGTATTCGTCTGGCTAAGAGAACGGCCATCTGTTTCCCACAGGTGTCGCTCGTGGCAGCATAGTTCCCCCGCATCAGATTTTAAACACGCTTCAAAGGGATGCGTGTTACATATGGAGTAAGGCGTGGTGGAATTGCAGGGGTTGACCTTGGCCACTCCAAGCCTTCCCATCCTCCTCCTCCTTCTTCGTCTTCTTCTTCTTCTTCTTCTTCTTCTTCTTCTATTCCTCTTCCTCTTCCTCTTCCTTCTCCTCCTCCTCCTCCTCCTCCTCCTCCTCCTCCTCCTCTACCACCTCTACCACCACCATCAACACCTCCCCCTTCCCCTCCTCCTCCCTCTCCCTCTCCTCCTCTTCCTCGTCCTCTTCCTCTTTCACCACCTCTTCCTCCACTTCCTCATCCTCTACCACCACCATCAGCACCTCCTCTCCCTCTCCTCTTCTTCTTCCACCAGCACCTCCTCCTCCTCCTCCTCCTCCACCACTACCAGCACCCCCTCCACCACTACCAGCACCCCCTCATCCTCCCTCTCCTCTTACTCTTCCTCTTCCTCTTCCTCTTCATCTTCTTCTTCCTCTTCCACCAGCTCCTCCTCCTCCTCCTCCTCCTCCTCCTCCTCCTCTTCCACCACCACCAACAACAACTCCTCCTCCCTCTCCTCCTCCTCTTCCCCTTCCACCACCTCCTCTTCCTCCACCACCACCACCCCTCTCCTCTTCCTGTTTCTGTTCCTCTTCCTCTTCCACCATCTCCTCCTCTTCCACCACCTCCTCCTCTTCCTCTGCCACCACCACCTCCTCTTCCTCTGCCACCACCTCCTCCTCCCCCTCCTCCCCCTAACCCTACTCCTACCCATTCCCCGCAATCCACGGCCGCTACCTTGAATAAAAAATCCTTACGTAACTTGGCTTCACTTTGACTGTTGATAAGTTTAAGAGCGCCTTATCACGGTATCCATGCTGTTTATAAATACCTAGTGGAAAGTGCAATTAATTTGGAAGTATATTAACGTGTCAACGTTATTTTTTTTATCCTGTAAATGCACTACAGCTTTATTGTTATCTTTCTCTCTTTCTCGTTGAAAGTCCTCACTTGTAGTCAATTCAGAGAACAAGTGTTCGGTAAAGACAGTCATTTGTTTTTATGCTTCCTTTTTTTATGAATCGCGTCACTTTTCTCTGCGTTTTACAATATTTTCGTAGTTTTACGAAAGTTCATAATGTATGCGATAATTAGAGAAGTAAAAATCTCTCTGTCCTTGTTTGTAATTGTTACTTCGAGGAAAAGTAAAAACTTAAACGAAGCAAAGAGATTTCCTCTCGCATCCTTTGACGTCACACGTGCGTAAGAAGCGAGTATGACGTCATTTACACGTCACGGGAGGTCCCGAGAAGCTACGGCGCTGATTCATCTGCATCCGTTGCTACGGTGTTCACCGAAAGGCCTCGTTAACGTTTCGCAGGCCTTTAAGGAAGATCTAGCCTTTATGAAAGATCTATCTCCGCGTTAAACTTGGTAATATGACATCGCTCGCAGATGGAAAATGAGAGAGGAAAGCAAAATACAGTAGCCCCATTTTATTTAGATATACATCATGATTGTCCCACTTTCGAGTGCAGACACAATGGACAACATCACTAGCGGCCTTATCGTTTTTTTTTGTTTTGTCTTTTTTTTATCACATACTGAGTGCAAGGTCTGGCTCTCTACCCCTCACCCTTACCCTCCCCCAAACGCAGGAATGTACTGTAAGTGGCTGAATGATTTGTATTTATTGAATTATCACATTCAGATAAATTTCGCACCCGGAGATATTTGTAGTTATTGGATATTGAGGGCTGTAACAACAGGGCATTGTAGAGAAAGCTTTTATCAAGTGTTATGATGCTGATATGTGTTTTTAGAAATCACAAAGTGAAAAATTGACTCGAAGCTAAATATATTTAATGAACAAAATATTTTGGTAGCATGGAACTGGCAATTCATAAATGATAGTAAAATAGCACAGGCACTTCATCAGATTTCCATGGGATACCGTAAGCAGTGCTGTCTTCAATTAAGTAAACAAAAAGATGAACTTAGAAGCTTTACATAGCAACCCGGGCAAGGGAACTTGCTGGTTGGAATTGTAAACTCCTTATTATCAGCTAATACAGCTATGTACACACAAGAACCTGGGCAAGCACACAGCCTTACACACACACACACACACAGTCATACACACACAGCTATACATGCACACACAGCCATACACGCACACACAGCCATACACGCACACACAGCCATACACGCACACACATCCATACACACACACAGCTATACACACACACACAGCCATACACACACACAGCCATACACACACACAGCCATACACACACACACAGCCATACACACACACAGCCATACACACACACAGCCACACACACACACACACACACACACACACACACACACACACACACACACACACACACACACACACACACACACACACACACACACACACACACACACACACACACACACACAGCCATGCATACACACACACACACACACAGCCACACACACACACACAGCCACACACACACAGCCACATACACACACACAGCCACACACACACACACACACACACACACACACACACACACACACACACACACACACACACACACACACACATATACACACATACATAGCCACACATACATATGCACACATAGCCACATATACATACACACACATAGACACACACATAGACACACATACATACACACATAGCCACACATACATACACACACACATAGCCACACATACATACACACACATAGCCACACATACATACACACACATAGCCACACATACATACACACACATAGCCACACATACATACACACACACACATAGCCACACATACATACACACACACACATAGCCACACATACATACATACATACACACATAGCCACACATACATACACATACATAGCCACACATAGCCACACACACATACCCACACATACATACACACACATAGCCACACATACATACACACACACAGCCACACATACATACACACACATAGTCACACACACATAGTCACACACACACACACACACACACACACACACACACACACACACACACACACACACACACACACACACACACACACATATAAATATATATTTGATCTCTTTCTTTTTATAAGCATAATGCCATATCAAAAAAGGTAATTGTATTTATATCTTCTTTAATTTTTCTTCAGAACATAAAATCGTAATGGTTGGCTTAGACAACGCTGGCAAAACTACCATCTTATACCAGCTCCTGATGAATGAGGTTGTCCATACGTCGCCCACCATTGGCAGCAATGTGGAAGAGGTCGTCTGGAAGAACCTGCACTTTATCATGTGGGATCTTGGAGGACAGGAATCTCTGCGGTCGGCATGGAACACATATTACACGAATACAGAGGTAGGCTGGCTGTCCCTCTGGTTTCTCATGGCGTGAGAATGCTAGTGGAATGCAAGTTTGAAAGGATGGGCTGCAGTTGATCGGTGATGGCTGTGTTATTTGGAAAGCTCTGTCTGATGATATCTATCTATCTTTATGGCTGGCCTATTGGTGATTTTTAAGCTTTGTCTTTATAGATAGTAGATATCATTCAGATTACCTGAATATAGATAAATGCCTGTGACTGTTTGCCTAGTATTTGGAATATACCAACTGTGCATGTACAGTGATGATTGCCACTGCAATACTCAAACATGACAAAGAGATTTCCACTTGGCTACTAGTGCATTTCCTCCAACTTGAATCCTTTCCTCAGAAGAAAGAATGTACAGTTTGATGCACATTCTAACAAAGGGAATGTTCAATTAATTTCTTTTATGCATATTTTTTTATTGATTGATATTGATTATTTGTGTCCTAATTGCATCATTTTTATTTTATTTGCCATGGAGTAAGTATTACTTGTTAAGAGTATTGCTTGTCAGATAGGCAAGTCTGTAATTAATATTTTGTAAAGTATTCATGTAAATCTATTTTTCTAAGAAAAACACCTTCCTTTTCTTTACCATGTACAACATTTATAAAGAATAATGACTCTTTCAGTTTGTCATCTTGGTGATAGACTCCACAGACCGAGAACGCTTGAGCATCACGCGAGAAGAGCTATACAAAATGTTAGCTCATGAGGAGTTATCACGAGCAGCAGTACTTATATATGCTAACAAGCAAGATGTAAAAGGATCAATGAGCGCAGCAGAGATTTCACGGTTATTAAATCTAACTTCTATAAAGAAACATAAGTGGCAGATTCAAGGATGTTGTGCATTAACAGGAGAAGGGTAAGGTTTGGGATTTTGTTCTTTTACTCAATCATTGTCTTGTTTAAATGATTTTTATTTGATTATCCTGTAATGAAATTTTGCAGATTGGTGAATATGTGTAAAAACTTTTATATCATATATTTAAAAAAAAAATTATCATGAAGTAGAATATGTGTATCACATTATTCTTATTTTATCTAATATCATTTTTATTTCTTCTTTTCAGCCTTTATCAGGGACTAGAGTGGATCGGAAGCACTTTAAAAAGCAAGTGACGAAACCACAAGCCAATAGTTACTAACTCAAAACTGTGATCGTCCTGAAGAGTGTACGTGTGTGTCTGTTCGTGCGTGCGTGGAAGTAGCGAGGACAGAGACGTCCTTTCTGCAAATGTCATGTTAGTGTTGTAACTATGTAAAATAAACATCATTTAAGAAATTACCTGGCCAGATGTAACTGGACCAAGATTATCAGTTCATTATTTTTTACTTTCTACTCTGGAAACTTAGAAAAACTTTTCTGCCCTGGCAGATGTATATATACATATGCTGTTATTGGATAGTGTATTGTGGAAATGTGCTGGACAGTGTGTTTTCTTTGGTGGCGATAAGATAAGTTGCTGAGTGCCGTTCCTCGAACACAAGGCAGTGCTAGGAATTATTCCACGAGTAAAACCCCAAAGGCAAGGCTTGGAATATCAGGACTGTCAGGAAAGCTGAGACTGTGTGGAGTGTTTTTATCATTTGTTAAGAAAGAAAGAAAAAAAAAGGAAAAAGAACTAGTGTTATTTGTCAAGAAGGATTGGGGAATCATTTCATTTTATATACAGTGTGCCATTTCAAGAGTCAAATTTTCATGGTAACTCTTAGGAGATCAGTGACAGTTAGAAGTAATCTCTTGTGTTAATTTGTCAGTTTTTATTGGTTTAAGAGATGTATTGTTATCGTCTTTTCTACCAATTTCTAATGAGAATATCAAAGTAATGTGCAACTTGAATGAATAATGTCTTTGTAATATGCATGATATTTGAGTGTATGAATGCACCATTCTCAGAGTGAACGTTCATTTTATATTATTTATTATTGTTTTCATTTGACTATCTCCCCCCCCCCTCCCAAAAAAGAAGAAAAATATTAATCTTTGATTTTATTTTTATATGAAAATGAAAAACTTGTACTAGCTTTATTTGTCATAATTATAATTGATAAAAAATGGAACTAGTTTTACATTACCCAACAGCCTCTTTCTTCATTATTTCAAGGATATTCTGAAACCTTTTTCTCTGCATACTTTACGTTGATATAGATCGTGTTTTAAGTCTGATTGATATTTTTTCTTCTCTGCGCAGGAGTCTTTGAAGTATAGTTTCTCAGAGATAACATGTACAAAATTATGTACATGCAGGTAAATTCTAGTTTCTGTTGATTAATGGACGAAAAGCAGAAAAAAGACAGATTGTATCATTCTTATTATCCAAAGAAAGAAGCTATTATTATTTCTTCATAAACAAAGAAAGTAGAATTTTACGGAGAAAGGACATGGACAAGGGCTGTTTTTTGCTTTTCCTGTCATGGTCTTGAGATTATTTGGTAGTCATATATATTAGACATTATCAATTTTCTAATGTATGTTTTTTATTTGTTGTTCTTAAAATATGAACTTTAAATGGGATCCTAGTAAATGAATTGGTATTGAAATGAAAAAATAACCTGTATATTCTCTAAAAATCTATTGCTGTATACACATACAAATATGGTGCATATTCACATATATATATTGATGCACTTACACAGAGACACATAAACATATATATATATATATATATATATATATATATATATATATATATATATATATATATATATATATATATATATATATATATATATATATATATATATATATATATATATATATATATATATATATATTTTTTTTTTATATATATATATATATATATATATATATATATATATATATATATATATATATATATATATATATACATATACATATACATATACATATACATTACATTTACATATTACATATACATACATTTACATTTACATTTACATTTACATTTACATTTACATTTACATTTACATTTACATTTACATTTACATTTACATTTACATTTACATTTACATTTACATTTACATTTACATTTACATTTACATTTACATTTATACTTACACACACACACACACACACACACACACACACACACACACACACACACACACACACACACACACACACACACACACACACACACACACACACACACACACACATACACACACACATACACACACACACACATGCACACGCACAAACATGTACACGTAGATACATACATACATACATACATACATACAAACACACATACATACATACATACACACACACACACACACACACACACACACACACACACACACACACACACACACACACACACACACACACACACACACACACACACACACACACACACACACATGCACACATATAATATGCACATGCATAGAAACAAAATCCTCCTGTCTAACTCTTTCCTTATATGTATTGTCCTATATTTGTATATCAATCTCTTTACTTTCCAGCTACCCACATATAACTTTAGCTTCAAATACATTAAAGTTATGGCAATCAAAGGAATTTCATGTAGTTGCACTCAGTCAAAAGAAATATAAAAGTATTAAAAATGAAAAGGAAAAAAAAAAAAATTATTGTCTTGGAGATTAACTTAGGGACGTCTCAGACCAAGAATTAGGTTGGACGGATATCTGTACGTCTAGTCAGATGATTTTGATTATTGTGATTTTTAATGTATTTGTTATTAATATTATTATTATTATTATTATTATTATTATTATTATTATTGTGATTATTATTATTATTGTTATCATCGTCATTATTATCATTTTTATGAATATTATTATTATATTTTTTTTTACAATATTATTGCTATCATTATTACTATTATGATTATTATTATTATCATTATTTTTATTATGATGATTATCATCATCATCATTATCCTTATTATTTCCATTACTATCAGTCTTTTTTGTGTGATTTCTTGTTTTCTTTTTCTAGTTAATTGATTTAATTATTTACTTATCAATTTATTTATTTTTTTCATTACTTTTGGTGATGGAAATGTTCTGGCACTGTAGAGCCTTTACAGAAAATTTGTATATATGTGTGTATGTGTGCCTATGTATGTGCTGTATATCATTTGTGTCATTGTATGGGTGTATGTAAAAGATTGTACTGCATATGATTTTTATTATTTATGCATAAATTTTAAATAACAGTCAATCTTTGGATGAAGCCATTTTGACATATCGATTTGTTTATAGCTAAGGTTTTACTTGAACTGACTATTGCAATTGTTAACCCAATCACGGTGGGGCAGATATTTGCCTAATTCAACAGCCGTTGCCAATACAGGACTGAGAGTTTTTGCGAAGGGGTGAGGCCATGTTGAACCTCTAAGCGTGATTTTCACTAACCCTGTTCTAAGGGGTGATAAAAAAGGTTTTGTATAAAAAAGAATAAATAGAATTCAGTAAAGTCAAGAAAAATGTTTATATACAAATGCAACAACTGTGTGTATATATAAAAACCAATCTATGTACAATATATATATATGGCACAACTTCACGACGTGATCCGTCGTGTGGGGAATATTTAGATTCTTGATGTGGTATGATGTCATCTGTTGTGATTGGTATATGAGTCATTGAAGCAAAAGTATGCAGATTAATATAGGTCAGAAAGGATTTAAATTAATACAGTGGCTATTTTTAGTTATGCTGTGGCAAGAATGATGAGGAATGTTAAGATGTTAGCCAAGAGCAGTGGAATGCTTAGTTTTGCTAATAACAAATGTACAGGCACTCACCTTGAAAGTGACTTAAACAAGGAATAATT